>NC_139810.1:29709363-30216863 GCF_963457635.1 Microchirus variegatus
TGATCCGTACACGCTGTGCCCCGGAAGGGTGTGTTTTGTAGGCACTGAGGTCTGCGCTCTCCGAGTGCTTTTCTCATTTTCATAATCGATTAATCGTTTGGTCCATAAAATGTCAGAAAACGTAAAAAATGTTGATCAGTGTTTGTCAAACCTGGAAATGATGATGTTCTCAAATGTCTTGTTTTGTCCACAAACCAAAAATTATTCACTTTTTGTTATATGGAGAAAAGAAATAAAGAAAATGTTCACATTTAAGAAGCTGATGAAAAAACTTTAAACAGATGAATCGATTTCACCCTGTATTGGCTAGTATTGCCTCCAGTGGCCTGTGACCCCGTGGGGGTAAGGCAGTAGCCGATGGATGGAATCTGTTTATATAGTAAACAGCACAGTGTATGAATACTGTGGAGTCTACTTAAACTGTGATGTTAACCTACTTCCATGCACAGGAAAACACCTTTTTACAACAGTCCACTGGTTCTTTTTCTGTGTCGTCTATAAATGGCTACAGATTAACTTTGGACTTCACCCTGACTCTTCACACTCAGCTGTTTCTTTAATGGCCAAGTCTTAAATCGGCCTTTAGTGGAAAGGCTGAAGTTGGTCCTCCTGCAAAAATGTCTTTTTTGAGTACTCCAGGGGTTATTAATCTGTTAAATCAGATGCAGACTCCAGACTGTGCAGGCATAGATGTGATGAGTTTTTCTTTCTATATATCTTTGCTTGTGCTAGTAACTGACGTAGGGCTGCAACGACTGATAGATTACTGAATTATTCACCATTTATTTTGATAATCAACTGTTTTTTTTTTTTTTGTAAATAATTGAAATGAAAACGAACAACTCAAATCAAATTCCTTTCAATTTAATGAAAAGAGTTACTGTTTTTCTTTGTCTTGTTTTGTTCATGAAGACAAACATGATAGCTGATGTGCCTTTGTACTTGAGAAAACACATGGCCGATGACGCTTTCAGGAAACATCTGAAGACGTTTGTGTTGGTTTTGTTATGTAAATGATTTTCGACAGTGGTTTGCAAATAAGATTCGAGGCCCGAACAGAAGATGGAGATTAGTATTCATATTGTCTCTTCCAGATACATCTGGTGTGGTGTTTGACCAGCGCTCCAAAATGGTGATGTCACAGGGAGGAACAGCTGAGAGGATGAAGGAAAAGGTAAGACGTGGCCACTGGCTGTTTGGTGTGAAATAATTAAATTTGACCAAAAAAGCTGCACTTTTCCCTTTGTGTTGATGGATTCTTTGACATCCAGCTTTGTGGTTTCCTGGTGTGTAACTCGGTAAACAGAAGAGTGGAAGTAGCAGTATTATATTACTCAAGTAGAATTGCAAGGATTAGAGCTCTGTTGACTCTTGGATTTTCTTGTCTCAATGGGGGTTAATGTTATTGACATATTAAATAGATGGGCACCTAAGATAACAAAAGGAAAACGCAGCCATGTCCCATTTACCTTGAGCTCTTACAGTGGTGTCATAATGTTTTAAATGGCAGTAGGTTATTGGGATTCTGGTTTGTTATGTTCTTGTGGGTTTGTTTGAAATTGAAAGCAAACGGCAGTGGAGTAACGCCGCAAAGACATTTATTGTTGATTTATTATAATAATAATAATAATAATGTAAGTTGATGATTCTCTCCTTTAAGGTATTTCATTTGCACAGGAGCTGTTTGCATGTGTTGCATTAAACTGAAATAATCTTTTATTCTCATAATTGAATTATAAGAATAAGACCAACAGCAGCACCAGTGTGAATTTACACTTAATACCAGATTACAGGAATATATTTAATTTTGTTCCTCGCACACTTTGTGCTTCTTTTCTTTTTTGAACAGATCAGTGCCGTCCGAGCAGTAGTCCCAAACAAAAGCAACAACGAGATTGTGCTGGTGCTGCAGCATTTTGAGAACTGCGTTGACAAAGCGGTTCAAGCTTTCCTAGAAGGTATCAGTATAATGGAGACCGTGAATTGACTGATAATAAGCGTCTCTGCAAATAGTTACAAGACTTTCCATTGTCATATTGTTTATAATATCACACCTTAACAACATGAAGGAAAAAGGCTGACTCATTGTGTATTTGTGTGTGCTAGTAATTTGTAACGCGAGTTTCCACAAACACTTTGACGGTGCCTCTCGAAGTCTGCAAATACTCAGTTTACACTAAATTACCTGTGTTAAAGTCAGACCTGTTGTCCTGGCACGCTGCCCACGACACTTGTGCTTCATCATGGAAGCTTTTGTCGCACACATTCCATGCTTTGCATTCAGACCGTGAACGTCACACGCATGCCTTTTGGTTTTGCAGGTGTAAAAATAGAACAAGGAAGTTGTCCCTGTACGTCAGACTGCATTGTTTTGCATTTGGTAGTGTCTAAACAACACTTTAGGGCAGGCCGGTATTAAGATGCTTACTGTCACTGTGTATCTTCGTCATCATTGTTTGCTCCCTGCCGTAGGTAGTGCAGTTGAGATCCTGAAGGAGTGGAATGTCACCGGCAAAAAGAAGGTGGGAACCCGAAAGCCTGCGTCGTAGATGTTTTCTTGTTAAGTTACTGTAACTGCCCGTAGTCATGAAATGTTTGCTGCACCTATTAAATCTTGCTGTTTTATCTGTCGTTCATTAATCATAGCAATCAATTTTCAGAGTTAACATTGTTTCAGTTCAAGTCACATATTAATCTGAACCCGGCCATCTCTGTTCTCAACACTGACTAAGAGATTGTGAACAAAAGAAACTGACACGTTTTTTTTTTATTTATTTTTTTTTATGTTAAGCCCAAGAAGAAAAAGAAGCCCAAGCCTCAGCCTGAGGCCACAGTGGAGCCTACTCCACCCGAGGGCACGTTGCCAGAGGAGGGCAAGGATGAGATGAATGGTTTTCATGCCAATGGATCCGTAATGGATGGAGAGTCGCTGGATTCACTCAGCGAACAGTTGGACTCTGCTTCCTTGGACGCAGCAGAGCTGGACTCTGAACCTGCTACGTCTGAAACCGCCGGTAATGACAGCTCTACTGCTAAAAAAAAAAAATATGATGCACAATGAGGTCAAAAGTTGGGAAGGGCTGAGGTGTTCTAGGAAAGACTTGTTTCACAGACATTCGTATGGACTTGGTGACATGATGACTGTAACCTCACAAAACAGGGTAGAGGGTAGATCAATAGATAATGAAATGTATTAATAGTTTAGGGCAGAGACAAGTTGCCTCAAGAGTTTTGTGATTTGGAAGTGGAGAACCTGCATAAATTATCACAATTTATGTTGTATTGGTCTAGGTATAGTTTGAAGAGAAGTATGTTTATTTGTTGGAAACTTCTCTGTCTTCCTGCAGGTGCAGAAGCAGAAAGTCAAGGCCAGGTTCCGAGTCCTGTCCCTCAGCAAGACGGGAGGAATCACCAGGGTCCCAGAGGCAACAAGAGTCGACGCAGGACCGGCTCGGGTCCACATCCCTCCTCTTCCTCAGTAGTGTCCACCACTGATGGGCAAGGATCAGCAGGAGGAAAGAAAATAGGTCAGCCAGCTGTAGCTCTTGTTTCCGAAATTATCGTTTGTAAAACGTAACCAGGCACTTTATGTCTTTCTTGAACATGTCCGTAAATCCTCTCTAATGTCGACCTCTCAGCTTCTACCATCGACCGCTCTGTGAAGGACCTGCAGAGATGCACTGCCTCACTGACTCGCTACAGGATGGTCGTCAAAGAGGAGATGGACTCGTCAATCAAGAGGATGAAGCAGACGTTTGCCGACCTCCAGAGCTGGTATGTGAATTTCATTTTGAAATCTGCGTTTGATCATGGCTTTTGCAAAAAAAATTTAGCTGATAGAATATTTGGATGCAAGTTGATCAGTATCAGAACACTTTTCCATTGGAACAAGAGCTTCCTTGTGGTAGATTCTTTCTTTCAGGCTGTATCCCTTATGAAAGTCCCAGATGATGGTTGAAGAACGTTAGGAGCAGAATTTGCAGCACACACTTCATCAATTGTTCAAACACAGACAGCACAGATGCTTCAACTTGTGTTTAACTTCCCTCACAAAACGAGGAGTTGCTGCTGCACCAATGTTATGATGAGAGTCAGACATTCCTTGCTGTTAAATTTAACACAGTTGGCTTTGTTGTCGGCTTTTTGAGTTGTTTTCCAAAAAAAAACAAAGCACCGACAGAGAAGAGACTGTTCGTGTTGAATGAAAGAGTGAAATGAAACTGAACTCGCTAATAGTTTCATGGTGGTTGTTTCCTAAAGCTGAAGTAATTCGTCTCCAGGAAGAACATCAGAGAGTAAACACAGTCATTCAGACATGTTTTGCCTCATGTTTCTTTGTACAGACTGGAAGTATAACGGTCCCCCCAGCTGGAAACGGTGTCATGTTAATCAAATTGCAGTGTAAATAAACATGCACAATATGGTCCAAAAAAATCATATTGCGATCACTCTTTTGGCATCTGTGAACAAATAAAACACATTTTATAAAAAGCAGAATTTCACTATAATTATCTTAATCACATAATTGAAGCGTCTTTTGATTTTGCAATTGGTCATATTGGAATTTAGATTACAGATTTGGGAAGTTTCATCTTGAGTGACATTCCAATAAAAACCATGACATACTGGGAAAGAAACATGAAAGAATTGAGATCTACCACCAAACATAAATGGGTCACTTTCAGTGTAGATTTCTGATGATATTAAGTGTCGTGAAGCGTTTTAGTTTCCTTTGCTCTGTTCGAAAATCACCTGTGGCGTTGCTGAAGTGTTGAAATTTATGACCTAACTTGGTGAGCCTCTGCAGCCTTCGGTGTAACGCCCTTCTCAGTATACAGTGGCTTTGCAGAGACTTACATGCACAGATTTCAGCTTAAAGCATGAATAAATAACCAGACTACAGTTGCAAAATTCTGATTTACTGTATTTCTTTTTAGTTAACACAATAACGGGGTAAACGTTAACGCATGGCACGTTTCCACGACAAAAAAGACGCACGTGAAGTCGTGTTTACGTGACTCCGGATTGTTAAAATGAGTCTTTCTCTAAGCCCACACTCTTTCCTTAAAAAAACCTATTAAGAGAAAGGAATTGTATCCTTTCTCCAAACTAGGTTGTTTTTCTGACATGTCTCCAATTTGTCCGTTCTCCATGGTTCTTCAGTTGCAGTTGGGAAAAGCAAACCGGTTTCTTAACAGTTTAATAGAAAAGGGCTGTTTTGTTTTCATCAGTATTCTTCCTTTTAGTTTGTGTTGTTTATCACATAATATGTGGAAAAAATGCATTTTTCCATAGGCTGTGCCGTGTCATCAGTGAGTCAAAGGGCATTTTCTTACCTTTGTCCTCCTGGATGACACTGGCACAGAGCTTTGCATAATGACAAGCACATTGAACACACTGAACCTCAGTCTGCTCATGATGTCTCTGATGTGACTTTACATTATTGGTCGCCAACAAACACCAGTGGGTTATTCATTCAGTGTTTGCATATTTGCAGCTTTACATGAGCCATCTATAGTAGTAGTACAGTATAGTAGTATGCAAATATATTACGTAACGACATTGCAGAAATACCTCCACACTACTGTTTGCTTCACCTTCTTTTATTATCTTACACATTTAATTGTTTCAGATATAATCAGGGTCAGCTGCTAGTGAACCGGTTTAAGTAGTAGATCAATATCTTGGTGAGTAATTGGTGGCATTGGGTTGAAGATAAACTGAGTATAATCCTTTTTAGAAAGGGATATAAATATAAAATATAACTACCTATGTTATTAGATTTTTTTTGGCTCTGACTTTGCCTTGTCTGTCTGCAAAAAGATAATTTTCTGTGCAAACAGACAAAGTATTATCTTATCTTGGTATCAGGCATATCTATTCTTGCACCTCTGCCTGAATCAGGAAAAACAGGAAGTCTACTGTGAGATTTAATGTATTTCTTAAATACTATATGCATTCTTTAAATTATTGAGCGCTATTCGCACATACTGCGTTTCTCCTAAAGAGCTCCTTCATCTTTCTCTCTGTCGCAGCAGCTGAAACCTGATACCGTGGTTTCCTGTTGATTTTCTCTGCTGAATGGGATATCCATTTAGCCACGCTCTCCACTCTCAGCTGCTGCCGTACTTACTGGCTAGTAAAAGTTGAGCACGTTGTCAGTTAAACAAATCTAAAAGATGAATTGTGCCATTAGGGTTCAACACCCTCAGCTCCCATGATGCTCAAATGGCACACCTGTGGCTAAGGCTTGCTGCTGATCTGTTCGGACCAAGCGCAGAACGAGGTGCTCACTTAAAACAGCAAAAAGGCTAAAGAAACCCTGTGGCACACAACATAAAAGTAACCTACAAACAGTTTAGATACACAAAAATAGACTTATTTTAGTTAATCATCCATGAAGTGTTAAAGAAAAGATGATATTCAACCCACTGTCAAAATACTGTCTTTGTTCCCATCTACTTTCAGAATCAGAAAGAGGTGGTAACTGTAAGATATGGTTGGATGATAATGTGTGGAGTCTCCATCATGAAGCCCTTCCCCCTCCCTTCCTCACACATTTCACTGTATCTGTCTTCTCTGCTCCTTTTCCCAGCCTCATCTGCAGCATAAACACATGCAGATGGTCAAACATGTCACAACAGTCAGCTGTTGTGTAAACGTGGGATGCCAACCATCAGGCTCCACCCCCCCCCCACCCCTCTCTCTCTCTCTCTCGCTCTCATCAATCAAAATGAAATGAAAAAAACTTGACTCCACTACATTGTATCGATTGCATCATCCATCCCACAATTTTACAGCACAAACATCATGATGCCAATCAGCCCGACTTTGCCCAGCCGTGCTGTGAAAAGCTGAAAGTTGAAGAATGTGTTGTCCATCCACCCTAAAGGCAGGACAGTAGCAGCCTCCAGCAGCAGCAGCAGTGCAGTGCTGGTATCATTGACTCCTAAAATATCTCGAATTTATATCTATTCCTTATGCTACAGTAAGAGGAAGAGTGAAAAACCAGGCTCCATGTTCTCCCCCATCGTCCTAACACATTAAATTACAATCGAATGTCTACTCTACCTTTAGAAGGCCACTTGTCATTTCTTACCTCTGCATCCTTGGTCGATTGCTGTGTAAAGTGGTTGATTTTTGTAAAGGTTTTGGGGGAAAACAACAACACAGAAAACTGCAGTAAACCTCCCCCAGTTCTGTGTTTCAAGACTCCGTGAGAAGATCCAAACTGGCTCTTTGTTTAAAGTATCCTGAGACCTTGAACACACCCTGTGGGGTCGTCACATAAACAAAGTTGTGTTTAAATTCACTCTTCCTCCCCAAACACACACTGTTGTACTGTTGAGACCTCACGAGAGTGATGAGTGGAGCTGCTCATGTGCAGTCTTCTTTCTCCACTGCCACCACCAGCAGGAGTAGTAGTATGAAAACAGCTGCTGCCACATGTGTATTTTTGCGTGGATCTACTTGATCTTTGACCAGTCGTCCAAAATCCTCCACGGGGAATTTTTGAGAGGACTTGTGTCTGAAATGATCAAGTTTTCTTTGCATGATTTTGAATGTTCGCACGTCGTAAAACTCGGCTTTCTGCGTCTGTCGCAGCAGCTCATCGTTGACACCAAAACTTAAAACTGTGGCGTGATATCAATACTGTTCTTCAATAATAAAAGAATCCAGTATCGGGTGACAATGGTTTGAGGGAGAACAATACACCCACCACTTCTCATGTTTTACTGCGCAGGTTTTTTTTTTTGAAGTGAGGTTGTATGAGGTAATAACTCGTAGTCAACAGCGACTGCGACATGTGTGACCCTGGCACGCTGTCAGCGCTGGGAGTCAGCGTGAGACTAGGAACGCACACTCGCGCTCGCGAAAAACATGGCTGCCAGTGAGGACACAAGGAAAAACTCATTCGTAGCCTCTTAACAAGGCGGTCTATAAAAATATACACCTGCATTGAATACATTTACTGTTACACTACCGTTCAAAAGTTTGGGGTCACCTATACAATTTTTGTTGTGTTTTCCATTAAAAGTCAGACTTTTATTCATCAAAAGAGTTGCAAAATGAATCGTAAATATAGTCAAGACATTGACAAGATTAGAAATAATGATTTTTATTCAAAATAATAATTTTGCCCTTTGGTCAAAGAACCAGCAAAACTGTTTTCAGCTGTGCTAACATCATTGCACAAGGGTTTTCAAGGGTTTTCTAATCATCAATAGTCTTCTAACACCATTAGCAAACACAATGTACCATTAGAACAGTGTAAATGGGCCTCTATACACCTATGTACATATTCCATTAAAAATCTGATGTTTGCAGCTAGAATAGTCATTTACCACATTAACACTGTAGAGAGTGTATTTCTGATTCATTTAATGTTATATTCATTGAAAAAATAGCTTTTTTTTTTCTAAGTAACCCTAAACTTTTGAACGGTTGTGGTAACAGCTGACTGGTAATTGAAGTTTGTGTAGCTCTGTCAACCTTTCATTCCCTGCACCAAAGTCAAAGAGCTTATATCACTGCACACATCTGCTGCCGCCTCCATCAGTGACTGTTTGAAATGCTTTGTTCAGAGTTACCTAAGTGACACAAATTTGACAAATGAGGCAGCAGTAGACCAGCCCACTCCTCTGTTCCGCAAGCTAAAAACTTGAAGTATCACTTTAAATCTTGTAATATCTGTATTGCACTAGCACTTTTTGCGTCGTCATACACTGAAACATGACACCAAAGTGTATATGCTACTCAAATATTTCTGTAATCTCAGCACAAAGACAACATGTACTGTATTTATGTTGGAGATTGTGAATAAAGAAAAATAACTTCTTTTTTTTTTCCCTTCTCTCTCTTTTTTTTCTCCTCCTAGTTTAATGGACAGAGAAGTGACTCTCCTTGGAGAAATGGATAAAGTGAAAGCAGATGCCAGTAAGTACCGTGTTTCCCAGCTTGTAGACTGACCCCAAACCTTTGCTTTCCACATACCACCCAGGTGCCACTCGTATTCAGCGCATGATGTGTTCACCTGACTCAAGGGCCTGGAGAATCTGACCTAAATCACTGACGGGAGTAGCCTGCGAAAGAGATTGTTGTGGAACAGCCAGTCCCAGTTTCTTCAAACATGCACTGGTGCCCTTAGGGTCCTGATATACCTGGAGCATACCACTGTGTGTGTATGTGTGTGTAACGTGACAGAGCAAGACTGCATACTTGCACAAGTAGGCCATTCTCTCGTGTTCCGTCCTCGCAGTGTTGAGTGTTGTGTGTTCGGGGCCTGGAAAAAGTGAATAGTGTCGGGTGTCGAGGGAGACTCAATGCTGTCTTTGTGCAAGGTGTGCGGGGAATTGAGAGCAAAGCGGAGGAACTCCAATACTTCTTCGACATTACAAAAGGCCGATTTCCTCAAAGTTTTATCTGTCATTTATTACATTTATGATGACTTACAGGTTACTCTTTCCTGCTGGAAAAGCATATTTGCACAAAGACCACAGGCTGGGGCATAGCTTATTTGCTGTTACTATGGTAACATCCATCTTGTAACTGCTTTTGCTCAGGGCTGAAACTGCAGATTGATCAATTGACATTGTCATTCATCATTTGGTTTATAAAAGGTCAGTTTTTAAGCTTCTGACCTCTACTTTGACTATTCCCCCTTCTTCCATTCCCCTTACTAGAAAAAGAAAACTTAATATTGTTAATGGATATAATACAGTTATTTTTGCTATGAGAGTTTTTCTTAAAATAGACTTTAAAAAGGTCATAAATCACCTTGCTCACAGCATCCCAATATACCCTAATACATGGTATCATCACTCCTGTATCGGGATACGTATCATTTCTCCAGATTCTTGTGATTACATGGCCTTAGGGATGAGACTCTGCATCGCACCAGGTGGAAATTATGTCTGGTTTTTAGATGTTAAAAACATATTTTACTGATTACATTTCTTGGGGAGACAAAATAACAAATAATAAAAAAATTTCTTGGCAAAATAACAGATATTTTATGTGGATCAGAACAAGAAAGCTTCTGTTTTTTTGCGTGTTTCCTCTGCCAGAAGAAATTGTTTTGATGAGACACTGCTATTGAACTAATCATAAACAATACGGTATGTAGATTTAACTTTAGCGTCCAGATCTGAAAACAAAAACGCCTTTAGTGTTATATTTAAACATGTGAGGGGATAATGTGATCGATGTGTAACAAAGGCTCATGTCAGATTCACCGTGCCCTCACATCAGCACATTTTCAGGTATCTTGATTTGAAACCATCTTTATCTTTGACCCTTGTTTACCTATAGATGCCGAGTCAGGCGCACTTTGTACTCGTCATTTCAAAATAGCACAGCTGGGGAAATTGAAACTTACTGCAACTGGAAGCAATAGCACAGTGGTACGAGTTAAACTGAAAAGGTTTATTTAAAAGTCTTTCACTTCTACATATTTAGGATTTTAACAAAAAAGATAGATCTGAATCATTTGTTGGTTTATTAATCAACAGAAATATAATTCAATATGTTGTGGGAAACTGCTTCTCTCGTTCATACTCGACATTAAACTGAATATTAAAATATGAATTTGAATACTGACTAACAAGGAGTTGAACGTCTCTTTCATTTTGGTTTGACGCTGTTCATCAAAGCGTGATTGTGTTTTGCGTGTTTCAGTGATGATTTTGGACGCTCGGCAGAAGAGAGCAGAGGAGCTCAGACGACTGACGGACAAGTCAGCGTCCATGTCGGATGAGCAGTTGACTGAACTGCGAGCAGACATCAAGGTACTTTACAGTTTATCTCTGCGTTTGGCTCAGTGCTTTGTTACCCAATGTGTGAGTGAAATACTCTTTACCTGCAGCATCTTGGATACTGTTTAATGTAGCATTAGCAGAATAGAAGTCATTCATACGATGCCTTTTTTTTTCTATTTTGCAGCACTTTGTGAGTGAACGTAAATACGACGAGGATCTTGGGAAAGCAGTAAGATTTACGTTTGATCTGGAACCACTGAAGACGAGCATCTCGGGTTTTGGATCAGGTACAGAATCCTGTTTCTCTCCTTTAACAACAACAACAACCACTGCTGCTAATATAGTGATGAACAATCAAACACTGCATCAGCTCTTAAAGGACTCATAATATACCCTATTTCTCCAAGTGAACCTAGTTCCCTGGTGTCATAATGAACATGTCTGTGACATGATTTGGTCAAAATACCTTAAGGATGAAGCACCACAGCAGTTCAGTCACTCTGCCAAAACAGCCCTGTTCAGAATGCTCGGTGTAGTAGTATCTCTTTAGGTCCACCTTAAGTAAAACGAAACTTAAGGGACAGGAAATACATCAGCCACAGAGGCTACTGGGAGCTAACAGTAGTTAGCATTTGGAAAAGTGATCATTTTCAGGCTCTAGCAGGCACATTACAGTCATATATAAAATGTATACACTGGACAGATAAATCCTCTGAGGCTGGAAGTGTGTGTAGAACTCTGTGCTGCACTTTGGAGCCAAGAATAGAACTTTTCGCGGATTTCCGGTTTTCGGATACCGTTGCCCTCGGCAGCACTCTTTTACGGACAAAGAGGAGCTTCTCGAGACAACAATTCCAGGAATTTAACGCTAATAATATGTCTCCTTTAATATCAGGTCTCTGACGTTTGTGATGATATCAGCTGTTAAAGTTGCAGTACAGTTACAGGGCAGAAAAAATGTAACTCCGTGAACAAAGCATCTCTTCAAATCTCAAATATTGACGCATTTCCTGTTTGCTAAATAATAATTATTATTGATGACAACTTGACTTATAAAGCACATTTTAAAGTCGACACGTGCAGCAGGGAGTCAAAAATGTATTCTTCTGTCATGGTCGCTTCCATATGAACAATAAATGTAGGATTAATTTGCATATGACCTAAATCAACACGTTTCGTCACCTTTTGTACTTTGTGAGAAATGAACTGTTTCTGTTTCTCAAGACCATCCACACAAGTCATGGTTGCATTCAGAAAAGAAAAAAAAAAGGGTCATGCTGTATCTTATCAATGTAAGATGTTCAGTCTGGACAGAACTGTTAAAGTGTAAAGTATCATATGTGTCTCCATATGATTGTGATGTTTTTTTCCTCTGAAATCTTAACTTCTTTCCATGATCATCGTTCCAACTATAGATTTATGGTCAAAGAACTGATAGAGCTGATAAACCTTTGATTATTCATTAAACACAGAGTAACAGTGGGAGCTCTTTACCTCCATAAACTTAACATGTCTTCATCTTTTAAAGTATTGAATTTAATCATTACTGTCAATAAATTCCTCAATTTTGATGTTTGCCAAAAATAATTGACCCCCTTCTTCTCTTTTACAGTTTATCATCCTCGTACAGGATATTCAAATCGCTCCCGTTGTAGCTCCACGTCCTCTTCTGTCGCCAGCCCCAGCCTGATGGAAACTCCTCCCCCAACTCAGACCCAAAGTGTCCCCAGTGAACACCGCCCTCCACCAAACAAACAGGTCAGCAGCAGCAGATACATGTCAAACATCCACATCGTGATATATTAAAGGCCCTTCCACACAAGAATAGAGCTGCAACTAACGATTATTTTCATAATCGATTATTCTGTCGATTATTTTCTCTCGATAAATCTTTTGGTCCAAAAAATGTCAGAAAACAAGATTTCTGATTGTTTCAGCTTCTTAAATGTGAATTTTTTCTTCGTTTCTGTGCTCCACATAACAAAGAAATCTTAAAAACTGAATCATTTCCAGGTTTGACAAACACTGATCAACGTTTTTTATTTTATGGACCAAACGATTAATCGTGAAAATAATGGCCACATTAATCGACTACAAAAACAATCATTAGTTGCAGCTCTTGTTTTAACTCTTCTCCTCCTCCATCTTCTTCTCCCCTCAGATTTTCCAAGGTAACAGACGTACTTTCCAGGGACAAGGTTTTCACTCGGGTGGTCAGCGGTATAACGGCGGCTCCTACCACGACAGGAACGCCGGCCGCGCTAACCACCGCTACCAGAGCGACGGCGCTCACACTTCACAACACTCCGCCAACTCCAGAGCTCCTTCTCATTCCTCCTCATCCTCCCACAACCAAGACCGCGTCTCTCACAACGGGCTTCCCCAGAGGCCTCCGCGGACGCACTGCCCTTGACGGTGGACGTCTGCGTCTCGATCAAACCCCCCCCCCCCCTCTAAACTAACCCTCGCACTCCCCCCCCACACCCCGTTTCCCACCCCTGTGTCCTGCACACTCTCCCTCTATACTAACTCCTTTCAATGAAGAATAGAATACAAGTTTACATATTTCCATCAGTTGAGCTGTAGTGCCACCTCTCTACGTCAGTCCATTCATCCGTCAGACTTGAAAAGCTCTCGCTGGTCTGTAGTCAGTCACTCTTTTTCACTCCTTCCCTCCAGGTTTAGGTAACGGCGTCTATCTTTAGCCTCCTTTGAGAAATCTCCTCGCTACGCTATCGTCAGCCTCTGTTGTTCGTTTGTCACAGTTGAGCGGTTTGCCAGGGAACGACAACAATTAGTGCACTATTGAAGTTGAACTCATGGTACTATTTCTGTTTGTTTGTTTGTTTGTTTGTTTGTTTGTTTGTTTGTTGTCAGCTCTCTGATTCACATCTCAATCTCTCTCCTTTCCCCGCCGCCCTCACGCCCCACAATCATTTCAAAGCCTTCACCGTGGAAAGTGTAGTAACTGTAGTTTGAGCGTGACACAGGATTTTTGTCATTACAGTTCTGTTAATGTTTGCAAGGAGGGAGGGGGGGGGGGGTAGAGAGGAAAAAGAAACATATCAAACTGTAATCCACAGCTTTTTTCTTATGGCTGCTACAAAGAATGGGAACAATTTTGATGTATTTTGAGAGGAATTGTGTGAACACTTTGTAACAGTTGGTAAATGAGGTCATTGCCGTGTGGCCGAGAGTTGGCGATCAGAAGTGACTGTTGTCGGTCTTCTTTCCTGTGAAGCTGAGACTCTGAGCGTCTCGGCCTCATTTTTCCAGTCTTTAAGCTAAACTCCAAAAGCCTGAGACGTGAGCGCGGGATTCTCATCTTTTCATCTAACTCACAGCAGGAAACACCGATAACAGCGTTTCCTGAAACCTTTAAACTGTTCCTACAACATTACCCCGTGGCAGCCGCGTCTTTACCGCCCCCCACTGACCGACCGGGTGTCGACGCGTGCGCCGTCGTTCTCGGCTTGCTCTCTCCGTTATTTGTTTTGAGAAAGAGAGCAGCGCGCTCATTAGCTTTTGTAGAATATTCTTAAAAGGATCACGACGAAGGAACTGTCTGCATGCTGGTTCATCGCTCGCTCTCACATTTTTTTCTTCTGCTAGATTTTCTTTCCTTTCTTGTTTGTGGGTAAATACACGACGAGCTTTGCCTTTGGTCACAGAGAGACTTCACATTTGCCTTGAACTAGAAACGTGGACGTCTGCATCCCAGTGGCTTTTGTTAGAAAACAAGAAAATGAGGCACACGTAAAGGAGTGATTTCTAAATCTGTGCGAGAGCCGCTTTTTTTATGACGTCATTAGTGTCGGTAACGTTGATCAAACTGATGCTGTTCTCCTCCGCACATCTTTTATATATTGCTTCCAATTAGATGCTGCAAAGCTGTTGATGGAGTGAATTGTCTGGTCGATATTCTCCGTAGTTCTGCGAACAAAAAAAAAAAAAAAGCTGGTGAATACCTCATTGCTGTTCTTTTGATGCAACTTGATGTTCTTTCTTCTCGCAGTGGGATCTTGTTAAAGGACGGGAAACCGTCACCGCTTCCTCCTCCTCGTCCTCGTCCCGTCGTTTTCTTGTTGTGTAACGTAGACGGAGCTGTGAGGTCACATTATTGCTGCATTTTCACGTAGTCTTCCCTCAGACTTTTGGGAGAAAAGAGGGAAAATCTTTGAAAAACAAACAAAAAAAAACGAATTGAAAACTTTTGAGGGAAATTAATTTTGTTGTCTCCCCATTTTTTTGCTTTTCTGAACATGGGAGTTTATTTTAATTTTGTTTTCCTTTTTTGTTTTTTAGATACAAAAATATTACCCTAACTCCCTGGAAAATGATATAACCGAGTCCTGTGGAGAAAAGAGTTTGTACATTTGTGACTCAAATGTGGCTCCAGTTTGACTTAAAGGGAAAGTGTTTTTTGGAAATATGCTTATTTGCTTTGTTTGTGCCACATTCTCTGGGGTAAGCTTCACAAAAGTGATATTTAGGTTTAATAAAAAAAAATTAACCTGAGGAAATGTTTTCTGGAAAAAAAAAAGACGAGTCTCAACTGGTTGTTTTGGAATCGAAACAGGGTTAAAAGAGAGTGAGGTTTTAAAGGACAATCAGTTTCATGGATGCGAGGGAGACGTTATATTGAGCCTTAGTTCTGTTTTCAGATCACATTCATCTCGTCTGCGTCGAGTAAACGGGAAAAAACCTCAGGCGAGCGAGTTTTCCATCACTGTTGTCATAATCAGTGCATCCATTTTCTGTTTGTCTTCATGTAAAATGTGAGTTTTGCATTGACAAACTCTTCATATGTTTTAGAAGCTGAAGCTTCTTCTTTTGTTTTCTTTTTAATCGGTTATAAAAGTTGCTCTTGTAAGATTTTGTTGGTTCTAAACTCGTGAGCAACGTAAAAGTTTTAGTTTTGCAGTGTGGGTTCTAATGTGTGCAGTCGAGGACAACAGAGCTGTGTGTGACTCCTGGTGAAGAGGTTTATTTCCTAAAATGTTGAACTACTCCTTTAAATGCTTTCTGGGGCCAAACAGCAGTTATAAAACCACACAGATTTTTTTCTTTTTTTCTTTTTTTTATTGACTGAAGTTGGTTAAATTTGAACTTGAGTCCAATCCGAACTCGAGAGAGAGAGCGAGAGGTTTTCTGTTCTGAGCTTTCTCCAAATCATTTTAACCACTTTTTGTTTTCATATCCAAAACTGTAGGAACGTTACGGTTATCACCAAAGAATTAATCGCATTCAGTTAATTAAAAAAAACAAAAACAAAAAACAAAGAGAAAATTGCTGCCTTTTTTCCGCCTGTAAACATTTCCAAAGGGGATAAATTCAACAATAATCTTTATATTATTTCCGTCCTTCTCTTCTTCTTCTTTCTTCTGATTCCTGACTGTATATACATATATGTAGCTATATCATTTTGTGCTCACATGGGGCATTTTGTATGTGATATTCATATGAGGCTTAAAACAAAAACATCATCTAGTTCAGTCATTCTTCAGCAGTAGAACATTGTCCTTCTCAAGACGACTTCTCTGAGACAATTGTAAACTCAAGTGCCTTTTCTTGTCTCTCCCACTGACTCATCGACGTCCTCAACCCTCAACCGGAGTCTGGACCAAAGACATCAGCCGTCCCCCACCCCCTCCCCCCCCGCTCTCCCCCCCCCCCCCCCCCACTGAATGGCACACTTTTCATTTACTATAAATAAACGGTTTGCAATACTGACCGTGTACATGTGTTTTGTGTTTTTCTGCAGGTGTTTTTCCCACGTGAAACGAGAGTATAATAATCGTGGAGTCAGTGTAGTGACGCTTTTCCATCCCACGGTTCTGGCATGGCTCGCCTCGAATTTGCGCTAGTACCTGGTCCTGCCGATACTAAAAAATGGGACGTCAACAAACTGCCGGCCACTGATTGGCCAGAGTCCTGAGCCTGACATCCGACGCGGGAATCAAACGGAACAATCCCGAACTGTAGATAAAGTAAAATCCTGAAAACATGCGTTAATCTCCCAACGTTTAGCAAGAACATTTCTAAAATGTCAATATTTACTGGGTCTTAAAGGTATTAAAAGTTGATAAATCAATTTAGGTAAAGTTAAGGCCCTTACCGGATTACCTTATTTCCGGACTCATGTCAAACTTTTTTTAGTACTTTGGCTGCGACCTATATTAAGAAGCGACTTATATATCAAAAATATTTGCTATGTCATCTATGACCACAAGAGGGCATCGTCCACATTTGTGACAATTGAGCGCTGCTACTGCACCGCTGAAAGAGTTTACACAACTAAACCATAAAGACAAGAGAGAACACAGAAATAAAAAGCTATACTGCAGAATTTAAACGTGCAAATTATAAAGTATGAAGCTGATTTTTTTCTTCTAGGAAAAAACATGAAATAACGCTAATTGCGGGCTGAAAGGCGCGCAAAATGTGTTCTTTTTTTCTGAGAGTTTTACTGCAAAAAGTATTAGTGAATGTATTTATCCCCCCCCCCCCGCTGTGCACGTACGCGTGACTTTATGCATCTTGCGACATCGAACGAGTTCCTCTTGGTGCAAAATAATATCTGAAATTGCACAAAATAAACTCCAAAATTGAGTCAAGGTGTTGTTTATTTGAATTAACCTTTTCTTTGGCTTCATTTATTCTTTCCAGTTTATGAGTTCCTTTGTACGGTGGTGCTCTGTAGATTTACAGAGTTTTAGATTGCAAACTAAACCTGTTTTTTTAAGTTAAATATGTGTTGCTGATTACTGCTTGAAGTGGTGAGGGTTAAAAAAAGCTTTTTTTAACCTCCTTTTTTAATCAACTGATTAAATTGATTGAATTAATTGAATGAACCTTATTGTAATGATTCACTACACCGACAAGCTGTGCTCACATCGATGAGGTTCTATAGTCATGGAAAACGACGTGACTGAGTCAAGGCAAGTAGAGCCGAGCGGTGCTCGAAATGCATGATGGAAAAGCACCTTAACTGACCAAAATATTCGAGGTGATGAGGCGTTTCAATGTTTCGATGCACTTCAATTTGACACGATTCAAGTTTTCTGAAAAGAAATCAAATAATTTGAAGACTGGAGGTGTGCAGGATTCAGCCTCATCTGGAAAGGAAAGAAAGTTTCCTCCAAAGAGAAGATCCACTCCTGTATAAACATAAAAAAAAGCTCATTCTGGGAAGAAAAAAAAAAAAAATTATTCACTTATTAATTTATTCATTTATACACTGAAAAACAACACATTATAATAGTATACTCCACTTCCTCTAATCTTATACACTGGACCATTTCAAAGAAAAAGAAAAATGAAACATGCGCAACAGCAGGTGCAGCCACTAGAGGGCACTATTATACTTTAAATTCAGCCATCACAGAGAATGTGATTAATAAATGAAGTGGTCGTTTATTTATCAGAAATATCTCTATGTCTGCTTTATCTGTTTAAAGGTTAAAAAACGTAGGAAACATTTTTATCAAACACAAATTGACCTCGTGTCACGATCTATGTTCAGTGAGTCGTGACCAGTAAAAACTGCTTTAACACTTTAAGGTACGAATCAACCATTTGGTCGAGCACACTTTAAATCATATCTCACTGAAAAATGCATCAAACTGAACTCACTAACACTTAATGTGAATGTTGTACTTTATGAATTATGCAAACCAGGTTTATTATGAACAGACGTCTCAACCGTTTGGTAGAGGCCTGTATCTGAAATACTGTAAGGTCTAATAAAAAAAGAAATATATATATATACATATATGTATATATGTATATATATGTGTATATATATATATATTGATTTTCATTATGGTTATGATAAGGAAATAAAATAATAAAAAATGCAAAGAAATAATTTTTCCTTTGATTTTTTCTTGGTGTGTACCTTAAAGAGGATTTGTTTATTTGAAGTATCAAAAGTATAAAGTATATAAGCGGAGGGATTTTATTAGGTTATATTGTATTATTGATGTGATGATCATTGAGGATAAACTATACTAAACACGTTTTCCGGATCTAAGAAATGATTTGGCATCTGCAGCCCTCACTTGAGGATAACTTACTTACTAAATTGCTTATTTTTTTATTTTTTACTATAATTCAAGAATTAATGGGTTAAATGGATAAAATAATGAATGAATAAAACTGTGCCTATTTTGTTTTGCAGAGGTGAAAAATAGAGTCATATGGAGTCATGTCTTCCATCAGTTCTACCAAAAGTAATTATAGTTCACGGAAACTAAAATTCTAAAGCATTTTCAACGATAACTAACTGAAACTGAATTTTTTTGAAGTTTATAAAACTGTAGTGAACATGTGTTTAGTTTTCATCTTTTTTTCATCCATTTATTTCACACCTAAAAAGCCTTTTGGCTTTTTTTTGGAAGTGTGTTTAATTTTTTCTCTGTCGGCAATTTTGACATTTTTCATTCATAATAAAATGTTTTCAATTTGCTTTTGTTTACAATGTGGGACATAAGGATACGAAAGTTAAACATCACATTTGTCATGTAGTTCATCTACATGAGTCAAACCTCTTTTATTGGGTTTATTTTTTTTTTTAATATATAATTTTGCTCATACTTGAATTATTATTTATATTATGTTCACGTGTGTCTTTAGTCTTTAGTCTTTGATTTGTTTTACCTGGCAAACTAACTGCAGTATGATGCTTATTTCTTGTCAACTCTTATATTTGATTTTGTTGGGTTAGGGTTATTTGACACGATATACTTCATCATGACCTTTTTGCATCTTGCACCTGGCAAATACTTGCTAATGAAAAAACCAAAACTATTATAACCTTTCTACCAGTGAAATAAATAATAAATAAATGAAGGAGAGAGAGAGAAAACCGAGAGAAGATAAAAGAGGACAAACTGAAGTTCATCTCTGATTCAAACAGATAAAAAGTCCTGAAGAGGAAGCTTCTCAAGAACTGCAGCAAACATATAAGTGCAGTCAGATTGGATGAGGGGGGGGAAGTCGAGGCTGACTACAATCGTACGCCATCTAGATTTTACCGGATTCATGGATACAGAATCATGAAAGCCTTGTTTGACTCTTCAATCCCTTTTAAATGTTGGGGCTTTTTTTGAAATACACTGCAGCACCTGGAGATCTCATCTGACTTCTGTAGAAAATGAGCAGGCAAATGTGAAACCAAGGAGGAAAGAACACAAAACATTTCACAGTCAAAAAAACAAACAATCAAAGTCTTGTTGTTAGAAGAAATGAGCGGTTAAGTCAAACCATGATGCTGGTGAAGCCTCGGCACAGATGTGTTTAGGTCTCTGCAAACAGGAAGTGATTTGTTTTATGTTCCAGACACATGGAGGCAACTGCAACATCACAGTGAATCACAGTGAAGTGAGACGGCTGCAAGCAGGGCGGAGTTTTATACACACAAGCAGGTCTGATAGTATTGCTTGACAAAGCCAGTTTTCAGAGGGACGCAGCATATAAATGCAACATAATAACTGTTGCGATCAAGTCCTATTAAGATCTCGCACAGTGTTGTACATCAAAACAATTACAGTGGTTTGCAAAAGTTTGGTCTGTAAATGTTCATGATTTTCCTTTATAAATCATTGGTTGTTTGAATAAGAAATCTCAGTTAAATATATCATATAGGAGACAAACACAGTGATATTTGAGAAGTGAAATAAAGTTTATATGATTTACAGAAAGTGTGCAAGAATTATTTATACAAAATTAGGCATGTGCATAATTTAAAAAATCATTTTATTGATTACAATACATTTAACACTAATTATTGGAACTCAAAATTGGTTTGGTAACCTCAGTACACAGGTGAATCCAATCTACTGTACTACTATAATACTATACTATGTCGTACAAAATCAGAAATTTTTTACAAATTTTTTTTTGCCCAAAATGTGACCAAAACGTCATACTATACTATGTCATACTACACTATTTTGTCCAAAATCTGACCATTTTTTTGAAAAAAAAATGTTGGTCCAAAATTTGACAAAAACGACATACTATACTATGTCGTCCAAAATCAGAATTTTATTTGAATTTTTTCTTAGCCCAAAATGTGACCAAAACATCATACAATACTATGTCGTCGACCTCAATGTCATACTACACTATTTCGTCCAAAATCTGACCATTTTTTTGAAATAAAAATGTTGGTCCAAAATTGGACAAAAACGACATACTATACTATGTCGTCCAAAATCTGAAATTTTTTTGAAATAGTTTTTATTAGCCCAAAATGTGACCAAAACGTCATACTATACTATGTCGTCCAAAATCGAAAGAATTTTTGAATTTTTTTTTTTTTAGCACAAAATGTGACCAAAACGTCATACTATACTATGTCGTCGACCTCAATGTCATCCTACACTATTTCGTCCAAAATCTGACCATTTTTTTGAAATAAAAATGTTGGTCCAAAATTGGACAAAAACGACATACTATACTATGTCGTCCAAAATCTGAAATTTTTTTGAAATAGTTTTTATTAGCCCAAAATGTGACCAAAACGTCATACTATACTATGTCATACTACACTACTTTGTCCAAAATCTGACCATTTTTTTGAATTAAAATGTTGGTCCAAAATTTGACAAAAACGACATACTATACAATGTCGTCCAAAATCTGAAATATTTTTGAAAAAAATTTTTTTTGCACAAAATGTGACCAAAACGTCATACTATACTATGTCGTCGACCTCAATGTCATACTACACTATTTTGTCCAAAATCTGACCATTTTTTTAAAATAAAAATGTTGGTCCAAAATTGGACAAAAACGAAATACTATACTATGTCGTCCAAAATCTGAAATTTTTTTGAAATTGTTTTTATTAGCCCAAAATGTGACCAAAACGTCATACTATACTATTTCATACTACACTATTTTGTCCAAAATCTGACCATTTTTTTGAAAAAAAAATGTTGGTCCAAAATTTGACAAAAACGA
The DNA here is from genome assembly GCF_963457635.1 of Microchirus variegatus. NCBI lineage: Eukaryota > Metazoa > Chordata > Actinopteri > Pleuronectiformes > Soleidae > Microchirus > Microchirus variegatus. The sequence continues at coordinate 29,731,092 of NC_139810.1, forward strand.
CATACTATATACTATGTCGTCCAAAATCTGAAATTTTTTTGAAATTGTTTTTATTAGCCCAAAATGTGACCAAAACGTCATACAATACTATGTCGTCGACCTCAATGTCATACTACACTATTTCGTCCAAAATCTGACAATTTTTTTGAAATAAAAATGTTGGTCCAAAATTGGACAAAAACGAAATACTATACTATGTCGTCCAAAATCTGAAATTTTTTTGAAAATGTTTTTATTAGCCCAAAATGTGACCAAAATGTCATACTATACTATGTCGTCGACCTCAATGTCATACTACACTATTTTGTCCAAAATCTGACCATTTTTTTGAAATAAAAATGTTGGTCCAAAATTGGACAAAAACGACATACTATACTGTCGTCCAAAATCTGAAATTTTTTTGAAATTGTTTTTATTAGCCCAAAATGTGACCAAAACGTCATACTATACTATGTCATACTACACTATTTTGTCCAAAATCTGACCATTTTTTTGACATATAAATGTTGGTCCAAAATTTGACAAAAACGACATACTATACTATGTCGTCCAAAATCTGAAATTTTTTTGAAATTGTTTTTATTAGCCCAAAATGTGACCAAAACGTCATACTATACTATGTCATACTACACTATTTTGTCCAAAATCTGACCATTTTTTTGAAAAAAAAATGTTGGTCCAAAATTTGACAAAAACGACATAATATACTATGTCGTCCAAAATCAGATTTTTATTTGAATTTTTTCTTAGCCCAAAATGTGACCAAAACGTCATACAATACTATGTCGTCGACCTCAATGTCATACTACACTATTTCGTCCAAAATCTGACCATTTTTTTGAAAAAAAAATGTTGGTCCAAAATTGGACAAAAACGACATACTATACTATGTCGTCCAAAATCTGAAATTTTTTTGAAATTGCTTTTATTGGCCCAAAATGTGACCAAAACGTCATACTATACTATTTCATACTACACTATTTTGTCCAAAATCTGACCATTTTTTTGAAAAAAAAATGTTGGTCCAAAATTTGACAAAAACGACATACTATACTATGTCGTCCAAAATCTGACATTTTTTTGAAATTGTTTTTATTAGCCCAAAATGTGACCAAAACATCATACTATACTTTTTCATACTACACTATTTTGTCCAAAATCTGACCATTTTTTTGAAAAAAAAATGTTGGTCCAAAATTTGACAAAAACGACATACTATACTATGTCGTCCAAAATCTGACATTTTTTTGAAATTGTTTTTATTAGCCCAAAATGTGACCAAAACATCATACTATACTTTTTCATACTACACTATTTTGTCCAAAATCTGACCATTTTTTTGAAAAAAAAATGTTGGTCCAAAATTTGACAAAAACGACATACTATACTATGTCGTCCAAAATCTGAAATTTTTTTGAAATTGTTTTTATTAGCCCAAAATGTGACCAAAACGTCATACTATACTATTTCATACTACACTATTTTGTCCAAAATCTGACCATTTTTTTGAAAAAAAAATGTTGGTCCAAAATTTGACAAAAACGACATACTATACTATGTCGTCCAAAATCTGAAATTTTTTTGAAATTGTTTTTATTAGCCCAAAATGTGACCAAAACGTCATACTATACTTTTTCATACTACACTATTTTGTCCAAAATCTGACCATTTTTTTGAAAAAAAAATGTTGGTCCAAAATTTGACAAAAACGACATACTATACTATGTCGTCCAAAATCTGAAATTTTTTTGAAATTGTTTTTATTAGCCCAAAATGTGACCAAAACGTCATACTATACTTTTTCATACTACACTATTTTGTCCAAAATCTGACCATTTTTTTGAAAAAAAAATGTTGGTCCAAAATTTGACAAAAACGACATACTATACTATGTCGTCCAAAATCTGAAATTTTTTTGAAATTGTTTTTATTAGCCCAAAATGTGACCAAAACATCATACTATACTTTTTCATACTACACTATTTTGTCCAAAATCTGACCATTTTTTTGAAAAAAAAATGTTGGTCCAAAATTTGACAAAAACGACATACTATACTATGTCGTCCAAAATCTGAAATTTTTTTGAAATTGTTTTTATTAGCCCAAAATGTGACCAAAACGTCATACTATACTATTTCATACTACACTATTTTGTCCAAAATCTGACCATTTTTTTGAAAAAAAAATGTTGGTCCAAAATTTGACAAAAACGACATACTATACTATGTCGTCCAAAATCTGAAATTTTTTTGAAATTGTTTTTATTAGCCCAAAATGTGACCAAAACGTCATACTATACTTTTTCATACTACACTATTTTGTCCAAAATCTGACCATTTTTTTGAAAAAAAAATGTTGGTCCAAAATTTGACAAAAACGACATACTATACTATGTCGTCCAAAATCTGAAATTTTTTTGAAATTGTTTTTATTAGCCCAAAATGTGACCAAAACGTCATACTATACTTTTTCATACTACACTATTTTGTCCAAAATCTGACCATTTTTTTGAAAAAAAAATGTTGGTCCAAAATTTGACAAAAACGACATACTATACTATGTCGTCCAAAATCAGAATTTTATTTGAATTTTTTCTTAGCCCAAAATTTGACAAAAACGACATACTATACTATGTCGTCCAAAATCTGAAATATTTTTGAATTTTTTTGTATTAGCACAAAATGTGACCAAAACGTCATACTATACTATGTCGTCGACCTCAATGTCATACTATACTATTTTGTCCAAAATCTGACCATTTTTTTGAAAAAAAAATGTTGGTCCAAAATTTGACAAAAACGACATACTATACTATGTCGTCCAAAATCAGAATTTTATTTGAATTTTTTCTTAGCCCAAAATGTGACCAAAACGTCATACAATACTATGTCGTCGACCTCAATGTCATACTATACTATTTTGTCCAAAATCTGACCATTTTCTTGAAATAAAAATGTTGGTCCAAAATTGGACAAAAACGACATACTATACTATGTCGTCCAAAATCTGAAATTTTTTTGAAATTGTTTTTATTAGCCCAAAATGTGACCAAAACGTCATACTATACTATGTCATACTACACTATTTCGTCCAAAATCTGACCATTTTTTTGAAATAAAAATGTTGGTCCAAAATTTGACAAAAACGACATACTATACTATGTCGTCCAAAATCAGAATTTTATTTGAATTTTTTCTTAGCCCAAAATGTGACCAAAACGTCATACAATACTATGTCGTCGACCTCAATGTCATACTACACTATTTCGTCCAAAATCTGACCATTTTTTTGAAATAAAAATGTTGGTCCAAAATTGGACAAAAACGACATACTATACTGTCGTCCAAAATCTGAAATTTTTTTGAAATTGCTTTTATTAGCCCAAAATGTGACCAAAACGTCATACTATACTATTTCATACTACACTATTTTGTCCAAAATCTGACCATTTTTTTGAAATAAAAATGTTGGTCCAAAATTGGACAAAAACGACATACTATACTGTCGTCCAAAATCTGAAATTTTTTTGAAATTGCTTTTATTAGCCCAAAATGTGACCAAAACGTCATACTATACTATTTCATACTACACTATTTTGTCCAAAATCTGACCATTTTTTTGAAAAAAAAATGTTGGTCCAAAATTTGACAAAAACAACATACTATACTATGTCGTCCAAAATCTGAAATTTTTTTGAAATTGTTTTTATTAGCCCAAAATGTGGCCAAAACGTCATACTATACTATGTCGTCGACCTCAATGTCATACTATACTATTTTGTCCAAAATCTGACCATTTTTTTGAAAAAAAAATGTTGGTCCAAAATTTGACAAAAACGACATACTATACTATGTCGTCCAAAATCAGAATTTTATTTGAATTTTTTCTTAGCCCAAAATGTGACCAAAACGTCATACAATACTATGTCGTCGACCTCAATGTCATACTACACTATTTCGTCCAAAATCTGACCATTTTTTTGAAATAAAAATGTTGGTCCAAAATTGGACAAAAACGACATACTATACTGTCGTCCAAAATCTGAAATTTTTTTGAAATTGCTTTTATTAGCCCAAAATGTGACCAAAACGTCATACTATACTTTTTCATACTACACTATTTTGTCCAAAATCTGACCATTTTTTTGAAAAAAAAATGTTGGTCCAAAATGTGACCAAAACGTCATACTATACTATTTCATACTACACTATTTTGTCCAAAATCTGACCATTTTTTTGAAAAAAAAATGTTGGTCCAAAATTGGACAAAAACGACATACTATACTATGTCGTCCAAAATCTGAAATTTTTTTGAAATTGTTTTTATTAGCCCAAAATGTGACCAAAACGTCATACTATACTTTTTCATACTACACTATTTTGTCCAAAATCTGACCATTTTTTTGAAAAAAAAATGTTGGTCCAAAATTTGACAAAAACGACATACTATACTATGTTGTCCAAAATCTGAAATTTTTTTGAAATTGTTTTTATTAGCCCAAAATGTGACCAAAACGTCATACTATACTTTTTCATACTACACTATTTTGTCCAAAATCTGACCATTTTTTTGAAAAAAAAATGTTGGTCCAAAATTTGACAAAAACGACATACTATACTATGTCGTCCAAAATCTGAAATTTTTTTGAAATTGTTTTTATTAGCCCAAAATGTGACCAAAACGTCATACTATACTTTTTCATACTACACTATTTTGTCCAAAATCTGACCATTTTTTTGAAAAAAAAATGTTGGTCCAAAATTTGACAAAAACGACATACTATACTATGTCGTCCAAAATCAGAATTTTATTTGAATTTTTTCTTAGCCCAAAATTTGACAAAAACGACATACTATACTATGTCGTCCAAAATCTGAAATATTCTTGAAATTTTTTTTATTAGCAAAAAATGTGACCAAAACGTCATACTATACTATGTCGTCGACCTCAATGTCATACTATACTATTTTGTCCAAAATCTGACCATTTTTTTGAAAAAAAAATGTTGGTCCAAAATTTGACAAAAACGACATACTATACTATGTCGTCCAAAATCAGAATTTTATTTGAATTTTTTCTTAGCCCAAAATGTGACCAAAACGTCATACAATACTATGTCGTCGACCTCAATGTCATACTATACTATTTTGTCCAAAATCTGACCATTTTCTTGAAATAAAAATGTTGGTCCAAAATTGGACAAAAACCACATACTATACTATGTCGTCCAAAATCTGACATTTTTTTGAAATTGTTTTTATTAGCCCAAAATGTGACCAAAACGTCATACTATACTTTTTCATACTACACTATTTTGTCCAAAATCTGACCATTTTTTTGAAAAAAAAATGTTGGTCCAAAATTTGACAAAAACGACATACTATACTATGTCGTCCAAAATCTGACATTTTTTTGAAATTGTTTTTATTAGCCCAAAATGTGACCAAAACGTCATACTATACTATTTCATACTACACTATTTTGTCCAAAATCTGACCATTTTTTTGAAAAAAAAATGTTGGTCCAAAATTTGACAAAAACGACATACTATACTATGTCGTCCAAAATCTGAAATTTTTTTGAAATTGTTTTTATTAGCCCAAAATGTGACCAAAACGTCATACTATACTTTTTCATACTACACTATTTTGTCCAAAATCTGACCATTTTTTTGAAAAAAAAATGTTGGTCCAAAATGTGACCAAAACGTCATACTATACTATTTCATACTACACTATTTTGTCCAAAATCTGACCATTTTTTTGAAAAAAAAATGTTGGTCCAAAATTTGACAAAAACGACATACTATACTATGTCGTCCAAAATCTGAAATTTTTTTGAAATTGTTTTTATTAGCCCAAAATGTGACCAAAACGTCATACTATACTTTTTCATACTACACTATTTTGTCCAAAATCTGACCATTTTTTTGAAAAAAAAATGTTGGTCCAAAATTGGACAAAAACGACATACTATACTATGTTGTCCAAAATCTGAAATTTTTTTGAAATTGTTTTTATTAGCCCAAAATGTGACCAAAACGTCATACTATACTTTTTCATACTACACTATTTTGTCCAAAATCTGACCATTTTTTTGAAAAAAAAATGTTGGTCCAAAATTTGACAAAAACGACATACTATACTATGTCGTCCAAAATCTGAAATTTTTTTGAAATTGTTTTTATTAGCCCAAAATGTGACCAAAACGTCATACTATACTTTTTCATACTACACTATTTTGTCCAAAATCTGACCATTTTTTTGAAAAAAAAATGTTGGTCCAAAATTTGACAAAAACGACATACTATACTATGTCGTCCAAAATCAGAATTTTATTTGAATTTTTTCTTAGCCCAAAATTTGACAAAAACGACATACTATACTATGTCGTCCAAAATCTGAAATATTCTTGAAATTTTTTTTATTAGCAAAAAATGTGACCAAAACGTCATACTATACTATGTCGTCGACCTCAATGTCATACTATACTATTTTGTCCAAAATCTGACCATTTTTTTGAAAAAAAAATGTTGGTCCAAAATTTGACAAAAACGACATACTATACTATGTCGTCCAAAATCAGAATTTTATTTGAATTTTTTCTTAGCCCAAAATTTGACAAAAACGACATACTATACTATGTCGTCCAAAATCTGAAATATTCTTGAAATTTTTTTTATTAGCAAAAAATGTGACCAAAACGTCATACTATACTATGTCGTCGACCTCAATGTCATACTATACTATTTTGTCCAAAATCTGACCATTTTTTTGAAAAAAAAATGTTGGTCCAAAATTTGACAAAAACGACATACTATACTATGTCGTCCAAAATCAGAATTTTATTTGAATTTTTTCTTAGCCCAAAATGTGACCAAAACGTCATACAATACTATGTCGTCGACCTCAATGTCATACTATACTATTTCATACTACACTATTTTGTCCAAAATCTGACCATTTTTTTGAAAAAAAAATGTTGGTCCAAAATTTGACAAAAACGACATACTATACTATGTCGTCCAAAATCAGAATTTTATTTGAATTTTTTCTTAGCCCAAAATTTGACAAAAACGACATACTATACTATGTCGTCCAAAATCTGAAATATTCTTGAAATTTTTTTTATTAGCAAAAAATGTGACCAAAACGTCATACTATACTATGTCGTCGACCTCAATGTCATACTATACTATTTTGTCCAAAATCTGACCATTTTTTTGAAAAAAAAATGTTGGTCCAAAATTTGACAAAAACGACATACTATACTATGTCGTCCAAAATCAGAATTTTATTTGAATTTTTTCTTAGCCCAAAATGTGACCAAAACGTCATACAATACTATGTCGTCGACCTCAATGTCATACTATACTATTTTGTCCAAAATCTGACCATTTTCTTGAAATAAAAATGTTGGTCCAAAATTGGACAAAAACCACATACTATACTATGTCGTCCAAAATCTGACATTTTTTTGAAATTGTTTTTATTAGCCCAAAATGTGACCAAAACGTCATACTATACTTTTTCATACTACACTATTTTGTCCAAAATCTGACCATTTTTTTGAAAAAAAAATGTTGGTCCAAAATTTGACAAAAACGACATACTATACTATGTCGTCCAAAATCTGACATTTTTTTGAAATTGTTTTTATTAGCCCAAAATGTGACCAAAACGTCATACTATACTATTTCATACTACACTATTTTGTCCAAAATCTGACCATTTTTTTGAAAAAAAAATGTTGGTCCAAAATTTGACAAAAACGACATACTATACTATGTCGTCCAAAATCTGAAATTTTTTTGAAATTGTTTTTATTAGCCCAAAATGTGACCAAAACGTCATACTATACTTTTTCATACTACACTATTTTGTCCAAAATCTGACCATTTTTTTGAAAAAAAAATGTTGGTCCAAAATGTGACCAAAACGTCATACTATACTATTTCATACTACACTATTTTGTCCAAAATCTGACCATTTTTTTGAAAAAAAAATGTTGGTCCAAAATTTGACAAAAACGACATACTATACTATGTCGTCCAAAATCTGAAATTTTTTTGAAATTGTTTTTATTAGCCCAAAATGTGACCAAAACGTCATACTATACTTTTTCATACTACACTATTTTGTCCAAAATCTGACCATTTTTTTGAAAAAAAAATGTTGGTCCAAAATTGGACAAAAACGACATACTATACTATGTTGTCCAAAATCTGAAATTTTTTTGAAATTGTTTTTATTAGCCCAAAATGTGACCAAAACGTCATACTATACTTTTTCATACTACACTATTTTGTCCAAAATCTGACCATTTTTTTGAAAAAAAAATGTTGGTCCAAAATTTGACAAAAACGACATACTATACTATGTCGTCCAAAATCTGAAATTTTTTTGAAATTGTTTTTATTAGCCCAAAATGTGACCAAAACGTCATACTATACTTTTTCATACTACACTATTTTGTCCAAAATCTGACCATTTTTTTGAAAAAAAAATGTTGGTCCAAAATTTGACAAAAACGACATACTATACTATGTCGTCCAAAATCAGAATTTTATTTGAATTTTTTCTTAGCCCAAAATTTGACAAAAACGACATACTATACTATGTCGTCCAAAATCTGAAATATTCTTGAAATTTTTTTTATTAGCAAAAAATGTGACCAAAACGTCATACTATACTATGTCGTCGACCTCAATGTCATACTATACTATTTTGTCCAAAATCTGACCATTTTTTTGAAAAAAAAATGTTGGTCCAAAATTTGACAAAAACGACATACTATACTATGTCGTCCAAAATCAGAATTTTATTTGAATTTTTTCTTAGCCCAAAATGTGACCAAAACGTCATACAATACTATGTCGTCGACCTCAATGTCATACTATACTATTTTGTCCAAAATCTGACCATTTTCTTGAAATAAAAATGTTGGTCCAAAATTGGACAAAAACGACATACTATACTATGTCGTCCAAAATCTGACATTTTTTTGAAATTGTTTTTATTAGCCCAAAATGTGACCAAAACGTCATACTATACTTTTTCATACTACACTATTTTGTCCAAAATCTGACCATTTTTTTGAAAAAAAAATGTTGGTCCAAAATTTGACAAAAACGACATACTATACTATGTCGTCCAAAATCTGACATTTTTTTGAAATTGTTTTTATTAGCCCAAAATGTGACCAAAACGTCATACTATACTATTTCATACTACACTATTTTGTCCAAAATCTGACCATTTTTTTGAAAAAAAAATGTTGGTCCAAAATTTGACAAAAACGACATACTATACTATGTCGTCCAAAATCTGAAATTTTTTTGAAATTGTTTTTATTAGCCCAAAATGTGACCAAAACGTCATACTATACTTTTTCATACTACACTATTTTGTCCAAAATCTGACCATTTTTTTGAAAAAAAAATGTTGGTCCAAAATGTGACCAAAACGTCATACTATACTATTTCATACTACACTATTTTGTCCAAAATCTGACCATTTTTTTGAAAAAAAAATGTTGGTCCAAAATTTGACAAAAACGACATACTATACTATGTCGTCCAAAATCTGAAATTTTTTTGAAATTGTTTTTATTAGCCCAAAATGTGACCAAAACGTCATACTATACTTTTTCATACTACACTATTTTGTCCAAAATCTGACCATTTTTTTGAAAAAAAAATGTTGGTCCAAAATTGGACAAAAACGACATACTATACTATGTCGTCCAAAATCTGAAATTTTTTTGAAATTGTTTTTATTAGCCCAAAATGTGACCAAAACGTCATACTATACTTTTTCATACTACACTATTTTGTCCAAAATCTGACCATTTTTTTGAAAAAAAAATGTTGGTCCAAAATTTGACAAAAACGACATACTATACTATGTCGTCCAAAATCTGAAATTTTTTTGAAATTGTTTTTATTAGCCCAAAATGTGACCAAAACGTCATACTATACTTTTTCATACTACACTATTTTGTCCAAAATCTGACCATTTTTTTGAAAAAAAAATGTTGGTCCAAAATTTGACAAAAACGACATACTATACTATGTCGTCCAAAATCAGAATTTTATTTGAATTTTTTCTTAGCCCAAAATTTGACAAAAACGACATACTATACTATGTCGTCCAAAATCTGAAATATTCTTGAAATTTTTTTTATTAGCAAAAAATGTGACCAAAACGTCATACTATACTATGTCGTCGACCTCAATGTCATACTATACTATTTTGTCCAAAATCTGACCATTTTTTTGAAAAAAAAATGTTGGTCCAAAATTTGACAAAAACGACATACTATACTATGTCGTCCAAAATCAGAATTTTATTTGAATTTTTTCTTAGCCCAAAATGTGACCAAAACGTCATACAATACTATGTCGTCGACCTCAATGTCATACTATACTATTTTGTCCAAAATCTGACCATTTTCTTGAAATAAAAATGTTGGTCCAAAATTGGACAAAAACGACATACTATACTATGTCGTCCAAAATCTGAAATTTTTTTGAAATTGTTTTTATTAGCCCAAAATGTGACCAAAACGTCATACTATACTTTTTCATACTACACTATTTTGTCAAAAATCTGACCATTTTTTTGAAAAAAAAATGTTGGTCCAAAATTGGACAAAAACGACATACTATACTATGTCGTCCAAAATCTGAAATTTTTTTGAAATTGTTTTTATTAGCCCAAAATGTGACCAAAACGTCATACTATACTTTTTCATACTACACTATTTTGTCCAAAATCTGACCATTTTTTTGAAAAAAAAATGTTGGTCCAAAATTTGACAAAAACGACATACTATACTATGTCGTCCAAAATCTGAAATTTTTTTGAAATTGTTTTTATTAGCCCAAAATGTGACCAAAACGTCATACTATACTTTTTCATACTACACTATTTTGTCCAAAATCTGACCATTTTTTTGAAAAAAAAATGTTGGTCCAAAATTTGACAAAAACGACATACTATACTATGTCGTCCAAAATCTGAAATTTTTTTGAAATTGTTTTTATTAGCCCAAAATGTGACCAAAACGTCATACTATACTTTTTCATACTACACTATTTTGTCCAAAATCTGACCATTTTTTTGAAAAAAAAATGTTGGTCCAAAATTGGACAAAAACGACATACTATACTATGTCGTCCAAAATCTGAAATTTTTTTGAAATTGTTTTTATTAGCCCAAAATGTGACCAAAACGTCATACTATACTTTTTCATACTACACTATTTTGTCCAAAATCTGACCATTTTTTTGAAAAAAAAATGTTGGTCCAAAATTTGACAAAAACGACATACTATACTATGTCGTCCAAAATCTGAAATTTTTTTGAAATTGTTTTTATTAGCCCAAAATGTGACCAAAACGTCATACTATACTTTTTCATACTACACTATTTTGTCCAAAATCTGACCATTTTTTTGAAAAAAAAATGTTGGTCCAAAATTTGACAAAAACGACATACTATACTATGTCGTCCAAAATCAGAATTTTATTTGAATTTTTTCTTAGCCCAAAATTTGACAAAAACGACATACTATACTATGTCGTCCAAAATCTGAAATATTCTTGAAATTTTTTTTATTAGCAAAAAATGTGACCAAAACGTCATACTATACTATGTCGTCGACCTCAATGTCATACTATACTATTTTGTCCAAAATCTGACCATTTTTTTGAAAAAAAAATGTTGGTCCAAAATTTGACAAAAACGACATACTATACTATGTCGTCCAAAATCAGAATTTTATTTGAATTTTTTCTTAGCCCAAAATGTGACCAAAACGTCATACAATACTATGTCGTCGACCTCAATGTCATACTATACTATTTTGTCCAAAATCTGACCATTTTCTTGAAATAAAAATGTTGGTCCAAAATTGGACAAAAACGACATACTATACTATGTCGTCCAAAATCTGAAATTTTTTTGAAATTGTTTTTATTAGCCCAAAATGTGACCAAAACGTCATACTATACTTTTTCATACTGCACTATTTTGTCCAAAATCTGACCATTTTTTTGAAAAAAAAATGTTGGTCCAAAATTGGACAAAAACGACATACTATACTATGTCGTCCAAAATCTGAAATTTTTTTGAAATTGTTTTTATTAGCCCAAAATGTGACCAAAACGTCATACTATACTTTTTCATACTACACTATTTTGTCCAAAATCTGACCATTTTTTTGAAAAAAAAATGTTGGTCCAAAATGTGACCAAAACGTCATACTATACTATTTCATACTACACTATTTTGTCCAAAATCTGACCATTTTTTTGAAAAAAAAATGTTGGTCCAAAATTGGACAAAAACGACATACTATACTATGTCGTCCAAAATCTGAAATTTTTTTGAAATTGTTTTTATTAGCCCAAAATGTGACCAAAACGTCATACTATACTTTTTCATACTACACTATTTTGTCCAAAATCTGACCATTTTTTTGAAAAAAAAATGTTGGTCCAAAATTTGACAAAAACGACATACTATACTATGTCGTCCAAAATCTGAAATTTTTTTGAAATTGTTTTTATTAGCCCAAAATGTGACCAAAACGTCATACTATACTTTTTCATACTACACTATTTTGTCCAAAATCTGACCATTTTTTTGAAAAAAAAATGTTGGTCCAAAATTTGACAAAAACGACATACTATACTATGTCGTCCAAAATCAGAATTTTATTTGAATTTTTTCTTAGCCCAAAATTTGACAAAAACGACATACTATACTATGTCGTCCAAAATCTGAAATATTTTTGAAATTTTTTTTATTAGCACAAAATGTGACCAAAACGTCATACTATACTATGTCGTCGACCTCAATGTCATACTATACTATTTTGTCCAAAATCTGACCATTTTTAAAAAAAAAAAATGTTGGTCCAAAATTTGACAAAAACGACATACTATAGTATGTCGTCCAAAATCTGAAATTTTTTTGAAATTGTTTTTATTAGCCCAAAATGTGACCAAAACGTCATACTATACTTTTTCATACTACACTATTTTGTCCAAAATCTGACCATTTTTTTGAAAAAAAAATGTTGGTCCAAAATTTGACAAAAACGACATACTATACTATGTCGTCCAAAATCAGAATTTTATTTGAATTTTTTCTTAGCCCAAAATTTGACAAAAACGACATACTATACTATGTCGTCCAAAATCTGAAATATTCTTGAAATTTTTTTTATTAGCAAAAAATGTGACCAAAACGTCATACTATACTATGTCGTCGACCTCAATGTCATACTATACTATTTTGTCCAAAATCTGACCATTTTTTTGAAAAAAAAATGTTGGTCCAAAATTTGACAAAAACGACATACTATACTATGTCGTCCAAAATCAGAATTTTATTTGAATTTTTTCTTAGCCCAAAATGTGACCAAAACGTCATACAATACTATGTCGTCGACCTCAATGTCATACTATACTATTTTGTCCAAAATCTGACCATTTTCTTGAAATAAAAATGTTGGTCCAAAATTGGACAAAAACGACATACTATACTATGTCGTCCAAAATCTGAAATTTTTTTGAAATTGTTTTTATTAGCCCAAAATGTGACCAAAACGTCATACTATACTTTTTCATACTGCACTATTTTGTCCAAAATCTGACCATTTTTTTGAAAAAAAAATGTTGGTCCAAAATTGGACAAAAACGACATACTATACTATGTCGTCCAAAATCTGAAATTTTTTTGAAATTGTTTTTATTAGCCCAAAATGTGACCAAAACGTCATACTATACTTTTTCATACTACACTATTTTGTCCAAAATCTGACCATTTTTTTGAAAAAAAAATGTTGGTCCAAAATGTGACCAAAACGTCATACTATACTATTTCATACTACACTATTTTGTCCAAAATCTGACCATTTTTTTGAAAAAAAAATGTTGGTCCAAAATTGGACAAAAACGACATACTATACTATGTCGTCCAAAATCTGAAATTTTTTTGAAATTGTTTTTATTAGCCCAAAATGTGACCAAAACGTCATACTATACTTTTTCATACTACACTATTTTGTCCAAAATCTGACCATTTTTTTGAAAAAAAAATGTTGGTCCAAAATTTGACAAAAACGACATACTATACTATGTCGTCCAAAATCTGAAATTTTTTTGAAATTGTTTTTATTAGCCCAAAATGTGACCAAAACGTCATACTATACTTTTTCATACTACACTATTTTGTCCAAAATCTGACCATTTTTTTGAAAAAAAAATGTTGGTCCAAAATTTGACAAAAACGACATACTATACTATGTCGTCCAAAATCAGAATTTTATTTGAATTTTTTCTTAGCCCAAAATTTGACAAAAACGACATACTATACTATGTCGTCCAAAATCTGAAATATTTTTGAAATTTTTTTTATTAGCACAAAATGTGACCAAAACGTCATACTATACTATGTCGTCGACCTCAATGTCATACTATACTATTTTGTCCAAAATCTGACCATTTTTAAAAAAAAAAAATGTTGGTCCAAAATTTGACAAAAACGACATACTATAGTATGTCGTCCAAAATCTGAAATTTTTTTGAAATTGTTTTTATTAGCCCAAAATGTGACCAAAACGTCATACTATACTTTTTCATACTACACTATTTTGTCCAAAATCTGACCATTTTTTTGAAAAAAAAATGTTGGTCCAAAATTTGACAAAAACGACATACTATACTATGTCGTCCAAAATCAGAATTTTATTTGAATTTTTTCTTAGCCCAAAATTTGACAAAAACGACATACTATACTATGTCGTCCAAAATCTGAAATATTCTTGAAATTTTTTTTATTAGCAAAAAATGTGACCAAAACGTCATACTATACTATGTCGTCGACCTCAATGTCATACTATACTATTTTGTCCAAAATCTGACCATTTTTTTGAAAAAAAAATGTTGGTCCAAAATTTGACAAAAACGACATACTATACTATGTCGTCCAAAATCAGAATTTTATTTGAATTTTTTCTTAGCCCAAAATGTGACCAAAACGTCATACAATACTATGTCGTCGACCTCAATGTCATACTATACTATTTTGTCCAAAATCTGACCATTTTCTTGAAATAAAAATGTTGGTCCAAAATTGGACAAAAACGACATACTATACTATGTCGTCCAAAATCTGACATTTTTTTGAAATTGTTTTTATTAGCCCAAAATGTGACCAAAACGTCATACTATACTTTTTCATACTACACTATTTTGTCCAAAATCTGACCATTTTTTTGAAAAAAAAATGTTGGTCCAAAATTTGACAAAAACGACATACTATACTATGTCGTCCAAAATCTGACATTTTTTTGAAATTGTTTTTATTAGCCCAAAATGTGACCAAAACGTCATACTATACTATTTCATACTACACTATTTTGTCCAAAATCTGACCATTTTTAAAAAAAAAAATGTTGGTCCAAAATTTGACAAAAACGACATACTATAGTATGTCGTCCAAAATCTGAAATTTTTTTGAAATTGTTTTTATTAGCCCAAAATGTGACCAAAACGTCATACTATACTTTTTCATACTACACTATTTTGTCCAAAATCTGACCATTTTTTTGAAAAAAAAATGTTGGTCCAAAATTTGACAAAAACGACATACTATACTATGTCGTCCAAAATCAGAATTTTATTTGAATTTTTTCTTAGCCCAAAATTTGACAAAAACGACATACTATACTATGTCGTCCAAAATCTGAAATATTCTTGAAATTTTTTTTATTAGCAAAAAATGTGACCAAAACGTCATACTATACTATGTCGTCGACCTCAATGTCATACTATACTATTTTGTCCAAAATCTGACCATTTTTTTGAAAAAAAAATGTTGGTCCAAAATTTGATAAAAACGACATACTATACTATGTCGTCCAAAATCAGAATTTTATTTGAATTTTTTCTTAGCCCAAAATGTGACCAAAACGTCATACAATACTATGTCGTCGACCTCAATGTCATACTATACTATTTTGTCCAAAATCTGACCATTTTCTTGAAATAAAAATGTTGGTCCAAAATTGGACAAAAACGACATACTATACTATGTCGTCCAAAATCTGAAATTTTTTTGAAATTGTTTTTATTAGCCCAAAATGTGACCAAAACGTCATACTATACTTTTTCATACTGCACTATTTTGTCCAAAATCTGACCATTTTTTTGAAAAAAAAATGTTGGTCCAAAATTGGACAAAAACGACATACTATACTATGTCGTCCAAAATCTGAAATTTTTTTGAAATTGTTTTTATTAGCCCAAAATGTGACCAAAACGTCATACTATACTTTTTCATACTACACTATTTTGTCCAAAATCTGACCATTTTTTTGAAAAAAAAATGTTGGTCCAAAATGTGACCAAAACGTCATACTATACTATTTCATACTACACTATTTTGTCCAAAATCTGACCATTTTTTTGAAAAAAAAATGTTGGTCCAAAATTGGACAAAAACGACATACTATACTATGTCGTCCAAAATCTGAAATTTTTTTGAAATTGTTTTTATTAGCCCAAAATGTGACCAAAACGTCATACTATACTTTTTCATACTACACTATTTTGTCCAAAATCTGACCATTTTTTTGAAAAAAAAATGTTGGTCCAAAATTTGACAAAAACGACATACTATACTATGTCGTCCAAAATCTGAAATTTTTTTGAAATTGTTTTTATTAGCCCAAAATGTGACCAAAACGTCATACTATACTTTTTCATACTACACTATTTTGTCCAAAATCTGACCATTTTTTTGAAAAAAAAATGTTGGTCCAAAATTTGACAAAAACGACATACTATACTATGTCGTCCAAAATCAGAATTTTATTTGAATTTTTTCTTAGCCCAAAATTTGACAAAAACGACATACTATACTATGTCGTCCAAAATCTGAAATATTTTTGAAATTTTTTTTATTAGCACAAAATGTGACCAAAACGTCATACTATACTATGTCGTCGACCTCAATGTCATACTATACTATTTTGTCCAAAATCTGACCATTTTTAAAAAAAAAAAATGTTGGTCCAAAATTTGACAAAAACGACATACTATAGTATGTCGTCCAAAATCTGAAATTTTTTTGAAATTGTTTTTATTAGCCCAAAATGTGACCAAAACGTCATACTATACTTTTTCATACTACACTATTTTGTCCAAAATCTGACCATTTTTTTGAAAAAAAAATGTTGGTCCAAAATTTGACAAAAACGACATACTATACTATGTCGTCCAAAATCAGAATTTTATTTGAATTTTTTCTTAGCCCAAAATTTGACAAAAACGACATACTATACTATGTCGTCCAAAATCTGAAATATTCTTGAAATTTTTTTTATTAGCAAAAAATGTGACCAAAACGTCATACTATACTATGTCGTCGACCTCAATGTCATACTATACTATTTTGTCCAAAATCTGACCATTTTTTTGAAAAAAAAATGTTGGTCCAAAATTTGACAAAAACGACATACTATACTATGTCGTCCAAAATCAGAATTTTATTTGAATTTTTTCTTAGCCCAAAATGTGACCAAAACGTCATACAATACTATGTCGTCGACCTCAATGTCATACTATACTATTTTGTCCAAAATCTGACCATTTTCTTGAAATAAAAATGTTGGTCCAAAATTGGACAAAAACGACATACTATACTATGTCGTCCAAAATCTGACATTTTTTTGAAATTGTTTTTATTAGCCCAAAATGTGACCAAAACGTCATACTATACTTTTTCATACTACACTATTTTGTCCAAAATCTGACCATTTTTTTGAAAAAAAAATGTTGGTCCAAAATTTGACAAAAACGACATACTATACTATGTCGTCCAAAATCTGACATTTTTTTGAAATTGTTTTTATTAGCCCAAAATGTGACCAAAACGTCATACTATACTATTTCATACTACACTATTTTGTCCAAAATCTGACCATTTTTTTGAAAAAAAAATGTTGGTCCAAAATTTGACAAAAACGACATACTATACTATGTCGTCCAAAATCTGAAATTTTTTTTAAATTGTTTTTATTAGCCCAAAATGTGACCAAAACGTCATACTATACTTTTTCATACTACACTATTTTGTCCAAAATCTGACCATTTTTTTGAAAAAAAAATGTTGGTCCAAAATGTGACCAAAACGTCATACTATACTATTTCATACTACACTATTTTGTCCAAAATCTGACCATTTTTTTGAAAAAAAAATGTTGGTCCAAAATTTGACAAAAACGACATACTATACTATGTCGTCCAAAATCTGAAATTTTTTTGAAATTGTTTTTATTAGCCCAAAATGTGACCAAAACGTCATACTATACTTTTTCATACTACACTATTTTGTCCAAAATCTGACCATTTTTTTGAAAAAAAAATGTTGGTCCAAAATTGGACAAAAACGACATACTATACTATGTCGTCCAAAATCTGAAATTTTTTTGAAATTGTTTTTATTAGCCCAAAATGTGACCAAAACGTCATACTATACTTTTTCATACTACACTATTTTGTCCAAAATCTGACCATTTTTTTGAAAAAAAAATGTTGGTCCAAAATTTGACAAAAACGACATACTATACTATGTCGTCCAAAATCTGAAATTTTTTTGAAATTGTTTTTATTAGCCCAAAATGTGACCAAAACGTCATACTATACTTTTTCATACTACACTATTTTGTCCAAAATCTGACCATTTTTTTGAAAAAAAAATGTTGGTCCAAAATGTGACCAAAACGTCATACTATACTATTTCATACTACACTATTTTGTCCAAAATCTGACCATTTTTTTGAAAAAAAAATGTTGGTCCAAAATTTGACAAAAACGACATACTATACTATGTCGTCCAAAATCTGAAATTTTTTTGAAATTGTTTTTATTAGCCCAAAATGTGACCAAAACGTCATACTATACTTTTTCATACTACACTATTTTGTCCAAAATCTGACCATTTTTTTGAAAAAAAAATGTTGGTCCAAAATTTGACAAAAACGACATACTATACTATGTCGTCCAAAATCAGAATTTTATTTGAATTTTTTCTTAGCCCAAAATTTGACAAAAACGACATACTATACTATGTCGTCCAAAATCTGAAATATTTTTGAAATTTTTTTTATTAGCACAAAATGTGACCAAAACGTCATACTATACTATGTCGTCGACCTCAATGTCATACTATACTATTTTGTCCAAAATCTGACCATTTTTAAAAAAAAAAAATGTTGGTCCAAAATTTGACAAAAACGACATACTATAGTATGTCGTCCAAAATCTGAAATTTTTTTGAAATTGTTTTTATTAGCCCAAAATGTGACCAAAACGTCATACTATACTTTTTCATACTACACTATTTTGTCCAAAATCTGACCATTTTTTTGAAAAAAAAATGTTGGTCCAAAATTTGACAAAAACGACATACTATACTATGTTGTCCAAAATCAGAATTTTATTTGAATTTTTTCTTAGCCCAAAATTTGACAAAAACGACATACTATACTATGTCGTCCAAAATCTGAAATATTCTTGAAATTTTTTTTATTAGCAAAAAATGTGACCAAAACGTCATACTATACTATGTCGTCGACCTCAATGTCATACTATACTATTTTGTCCAAAATCTGACCATTTTTTTGAAAAAAAAATGTTGGTCCAAAATTTGACAAAAACGACATACTATACTATGTCGTCCAAAATCAGAATTTTATTTGAATTTTTTCTTAGCCCAAAATGTGACCAAAACGTCATACAATACTATGTCGTCGACCTCAATGTCATACTATACTATTTTGTCCAAAATCTGACCATTTTCTTGAAATAAAAATGTTGGTCCAAAATTGGACAAAAACGACATACTATACTATGTCGTCCAAAATCTGAAATTTTTTTGAAATTGTTTTTATTAGCCCAAAATGTGACCAAAACGTCATACTATACTATGTCATACTACACTATTTTGTCCAAAATCTGACCATTTTTTTGAAAAAAAAATGTTGGTCCAAAATTGGACAAAAACGACATACTATACTATGTCGTCCAAAATCAGAATTTTATTTGAATTTTTTCTTAGCCCAAAATGTGACCAAAACGTCATACAATACTATGTCGTCGACCTCAATGTCATACTACACTATTTCGTCCAAAATCTGACCATTTTTTTGAAATAAAAATGTTGGTCCAAAATTGGACAAAAACGACATACTATACTGTCGTCCAAAATCTGAAATTTTTTTGAAATTGCTTTTATTAGCCCAAAATGTGACCAAAACGTCATACTATACTATTTCATACTACACTATTTTGTCCAAAATCTGACCATTTTTTTGAAAAAAAAATGTTGGTCCAAAATTTGACAAAAACGACATACTATACTATGTCGTCCAAAATCAGAATTTTATTTGAATTTTTTCTTAGCCCAAAATTTGACAAAAACGACATACTATACTATGTCGTCCAAAATCTGAAATATTTTTGAAATTTTTTTTATTAGCACAAAATGTGACCAAAACGTCATACTATACTATGTCGTCGACCTCAATGTCATACTATACTATTTTGTCCAAAATCTGACCATTTTTAAAAAAAAAAAATGTTGGTCCAAAATTTGACAAAAACGACATACTATAGTATGTCGTCCAAAATCTGAAATTTTTTTGAAATTGTTTTTATTAGCCCAAAATGTGACCAAAACGTCATACTATACTTTTTCATACTACACTATTTTGTCCAAAATCTGACCATTTTTTTGAAAAAAAAATGTTGGTCCAAAATTTGACAAAAACGACATACTGTACTATGTTGTCCAAAATCAGAATTTTATTTGAATTTTTTCTTAGCCCAAAATTTGACAAAAACGACATACTATACTATGTCGTCCAAAATCTGAAATATTCTTGAAATTTTTTTTATTAGCAAAAAATGTGACCAAAACGTCATACTATACTATGTCGTCGACCTCAATGTCATACTATACTATTTTGTCCAAAATCTGACCATTTTTTTGAAAAAAAAATGTTGGTCCAAAATTTGACAAAAACGACATACTATACTATGTCGTCCAAAATCAGAATTTTATTTGAATTTTTTCTTAGCCCAAAATGTGACCAAAACGTCATACAATACTATGTCGTCGACCTCAATGTCATACTATACTATTTTGTCCAAAATCTGACCATTTTCTTGAAATAAAAATGTTGGTCCAAAATTGGACAAAAACGACATACTATACTATGTCGTCCAAAATCTGAAATTTTTTTGAAATTGTTTTTATTAGCCCAAAATGTGACCAAAACGTCATACTATACTATGTCATACTACACTATTTTGTCCAAAATCTGACCATTTTTTTGAAAAAAAAATGTTGGTCCAAAATTGGACAAAAACGACATACTATACTATGTCGTCCAAAATCAGAATTTTATTTGAATTTTTTCTTAGCCCAAAATGTGACCAAAACGTCATACAATACTATGTCGTCGACCTCAATGTCATACTACACTATTTCGTCCAAAATCTGACCATTTTTTTGAAATAAAAATGTTGGTCCAAAATTGGACAAAAACGACATACTATACTGTCGTCCAAAATCTGAAATTTTTTTGAAATTGCTTTTATTAGCCCAAAATGTGACCAAAACGTCATACTATACTATTTCATACTACACTATTTTGTCCAAAATCTGACCATTTTTTTGAAAAAAAAATGTTGGTCCAAAATTTGACAAAAACAACATACTATACTATGTCGTCCAAAATCTGAAATTTTTTTGAAATTGTTTTTATTAGCCCAAAATGTGACCAAAACGTCATACTATACCATGTCATACTACACTATTTTGTCCAAAATCTGACAATTTTTTTGGAAAAAAAATGTTGGTCCAAAATTTGACAAAAACAACATACTATACTATGTCGTCCAAAATCAGAATTTTATTTGAATTTTTTCTTAGCCCCAAATGTGACCAAAACGTCATACAATACTATGTCGTCGACCTCAATGTCATACTACACTATTTCGTCCAAAATCTGACCATTTTTTTGAAATAAAAATGTTGGTCCAAAATTGGACAAAAACGACATACTATACTATGTCGTCCAAAATCTGAAATTTTTTTGAATTCTTTTTTTCTTAGCCCAAAATGTGACCAAAACGTCATACAATACTATGTCGTCGACCTCAATGTCATACTACACTATTTCGTCCAAAATCTGACCATTTTTTTGAAATAAAAATGCTGGTCCAAAATTGGACAAAAACGACATACTATACTATGTCGTCCAAAATCTGAAATTTTTTTGAAATTGTTTTTATTAGCCCAAAATGTGACCAAAACGTCATACTACACTTTTTCATACTACACTATTTTGTCCAAAATCTGACCATTTTTTTGAAAAAATAAATGTTGGTCCAAAATTTGACAAAAACGACATACTATACTATGTCGTCCAAAATCTGAAATTTTTTTGAAATTGTTTTTATTAGCCCAAAATGTGACCAAAACGTCATACTATACTATTTCATACTACACTATTTTGTCCAAAATCTGACCATTTTTTTGAAAAAAAAATGTTGGTCCAAAATTGGACAAAAACGACATACTATACTATGTCGTCCAAAATCTGAAATTTTTTTGAAATTGTTTTTATTAGCCCAAAATGTGACCAAAACGTCATACTATACTTTTTCATACTACACTATTTTGTCCAAAATCTGACCATTTTTTTGAAATAAAAATGTTGGTCCAAAATTGGACAAAAACAACATACTATACTATGTCGTCCAAAATCTGAAATTTTTTTGAAATTTTTTTTTTTAGCACAAAATGTGACCAAAACGTCATACTATACTATGTCGTCGACCTCAATGTCATCCTACACTATTTTGTCCAAAATCTGACCATTTTTTTGAAAAAAAAATGTTGGTCCAAAATTTGACAAAAACGACATACTATACTATGTCGTCCAAAATCTGAAATGTTTTTGAAATTTTTGTTTTTTAGCCCAAAATGTGACCAAAACGTCATACAATACTATGTCGTCGACCTCAATGTCATACTACACTATTTCGTCCAAAATCTGACCATTTTTTTAAAATAAAAATGTTGGTCCAAAATTGGACAAAAACGACATACTATACTATGTCGTCCAAAATCGAAAATTTTTTGGAAATCTTTTTTTTTTAGCACAAAATGTGACCAAAACATCATACTATACTATGTCGTCGACCTCAATGTCATACTACACTATTTCGTCCAGAATCTGACCATTTTTTTGAAAAAACAATTTTGGTCCAAAATTTGACAAAAACGACATACTATACTATGTCGTCCAAAATCTGAAATTTTTTTGACATTTTTTTTTTTTAGCACAAAATGTGACCAAAACATCATACTATACTATGTTGTCGACCTCAATTTCATACTACACTATTTTGTCCAAAATCTGACCATTTTTTTGAAAAAAAAATGTTGGTCAAAATTTTTACCAAAACGTCATACTATACTATGTCGTCCAAAATCGGACAATTTAAAAAACTATATTTTTTAGTCTAAAATGTGACCAAAACGTCATACTATACTGTCGTCCAAAATCAGAATTTTATTTTGAAAAAAAAATTTGGTCCAAAATTTGACAAAAACGTCATACTATACTATGTCGTCGACCTCAATGTCATACTATACTATGTCGTCCAAAATCTGAATTTTTTTTGAAATTTTTTTTTTTAGCACAAAATGTGACCAAAACGTCATACTATACTATGTCGTCGACCTCAATGTCATCCTACACTATTTTGTCCAAAATCTGACCATTTTTTTGAAAAAAAAATGTTGGTCCAAAATTTGACAAAAACGACATACTATACTATGTCGTCCAAAATCTGAAATGTTTTTGAAATTTTTGTTTTTTAGCCCAAAATGTGACCAAAACGTCATACAATACTATGTCGTCGACCTCAATGTCATACTACACTATTTCGTCCAAAATCTGACCATTTTTTTAAAATAAAAATGTTGGTCCAAAATTGGACAAAAACAACATACTATACTATGTCGTCCAAAATCGAAAATTTTTTGGAAATCTTTTTTTTTTTAGCACAAAATGTGACCAAAACATCATACTATACTATGTCGTCGACCTCAATGTCATACTACACTATTTCGTCCAGAATCTGACCATTTTTTTGAAAAAACAATTTTGGTCCAAAATTTGACAAAAACGACATACTATACTATGTCGTCCAAAATCTGAAATGTTTTTGAAATTTTTGTTTTTTAGCCCAAAATGTGACCAAAACGTCATACAATACTATGTCGTCGACCTCAATGTTATACTACACTATTTCGTCCAAAATCTGACCATTTTTTTAAAATAAAAATGTTGGTCCAAAATTGGACAAAAACGACATACTATACTATGTCGTCCAAAATCGAAAATTTTTTGGAAATCTTTTTTTTTTAGCACAAAATGTGACCAAAACATCATACTATACTATGTCGTCGACCTCAATGTCATACTACACTATTTCGTCCAGAATCTGACCATTTTTTTGAAAAAACAATTTTGGTCCAAAATTTGACAAAAACGACATACTATACTATGTCGTCCAAAATCTGAAATGTTTTTGAAATTTTTGTTTTTTAGCCCAAAATGTGACCAAAACGTCATACAATACTATGTCGTCGACCTCAATGTTATACTACACTATTTCGTCCAAAATCTGACCATTTTTTTAAAATAAAAATGTTGGTCCAAAATTGGACAAAAACGACATACTATACTATGTCGTCCAAAATCGAAAATTTTTTGGAAATCTTTTTTTTTTAGCACAAAATGTGACCAAAACATCATACTATACTATGTCGTCGACCTCAATGTCATACTACACTATTTCGTCCAGAATCTGACCATTTTTTTGAAAAAACAATTTTGGTCCAAAATTTGACAAAAACGACATACTATACTATGTCGTCCAAAATCTGAAATTTTTTTGACATTTTTTTTTTTTAGCACAAAATGTGACCAAAACGTCATACTATACTATGTTGTCGACCTCAATGTCATACTACACTATTTTGTCCAAAATCTGACCATTTTTTTGAAAAAAAAATGTTGGTCAAAATTTTTACCAAAACGTCATACTATACTATGTCGTCCAAAATCGGACAATTTAAAAAACTATATTTTTTAGTCTAAAAATGTGACCAAAACGTCATACTATACTGTCGTCCAAAATCAGAATTTTATTTTGAAAAAAAAATTTGGTCCAAAATTTGACAAAAACGTCATACTATACTATGTCGTCGACCTCAATGTCATACTATACTATGTCGTCCAAAATCTGAAATTTTTTTGAAATTTTTTTTTTAGCACAAAATGTGACCAAAACGTCATACAATACTATGTCGTCGACCTCAATGTCATACTACACTATTTCGTCCAAAATCTGACCATTTTTTAAAAATAAAAATGTTGGTCCAAAATTGGACAAAAACGACATACTATACTATGTCGTCCAAAAATCGAAAATTTTTTGGAAATCTTTTTTTTTTTAGCACAAAATGTGACCAAAACATCATACTATACTATGTCGTTGACCTCAATGTCATACTACACTATTTCGTCCAGAATCTGACCATTTTTTTGAAAAAACAATTTTGGTCCAAAATTTGACAAAAACGACATACTATACTATGTCGTCCAAAATCTGACATTTTTTTGACATTTTTTTTTTTTAGCACAAAATGTGACCAAAACGTCATACTATACTATGTTGTCGACCTCAATGTCATACTACACTATTTTGTCCAAAATCTGACAATTTTTTTGAAAAAAAAATGTTGGTCAAAATTTTTACCAAAATGTCATACTATACTATGTCGTCCAAAATCGGACAATTTAAAAAACTATATTTTTTAGTCTAAAATGTGACCAAAACGTCATACTATACTGTCGTCCAAAATCAGAATTTTATTTTGAAAAAAAAATTTGGTCCAAAATTTGACAAAAACGTCATACTATACTATGTCGTCGACCTCAATGTCATACTACACTATTTTGTCCAAAATCTGACAATTTTTTTGAAAAACATCTTTTGGTCTGAAATTTGAAAAAAACGTCATATGTTGTCCGAAATTTGACTAAAACCTCACACTATACTATGTTGTCCAAAAAATGTTTTGGTCCAACTATGACAACTTTTGAGAAAAAAAAATTTTGGTCCAAAATTTGACAAAAAACGTCATACTATACTATGTTGTCCAAAAATGTTTTGGTCCAAAATTTGACAAAAACATCATACTATACTATGTTGTCGAAAGTTTGACAAAAAGTCATACTATACTATGTCGTCCACAATTTTTTTTTTAAATGTTCTGGTCATAGTTTCTACTTTGTGCTACAAAGTTTCACCTTTAGGGATGATTTTGCACCACTTATTTCATACTTCTTTTTTTTTTTCAATTTTTTTCAAATTTCTGATTTGTGTTTTTGTCCGTTTTCACCATTGTTTCTGAATAAAGTCCTCTAAATTCTCTAAGAGACTATAATGTAATGTCTCCTCTGAAATACATGCGTCCCATGCGTGAAATGAATATGAAGTTTCAAACAGGGGTCATGATACATTATTTTATTTACATTCACCAAAAATCATGTAACATTCATTTTTTCTTTCTTTTTTTTTTAAAAAAAGCTGAAATTATTAAATCCACATATAATTTCTTTTAAAAAAAAATTAATGAATGAATGAAAAGCAGAATTTTGACATGATAAAAAAGCGTGCACGGCTGCGGTGAACTCGACTGTACAGGCAGTGATGGCCTTCATTTACACTTGTGTGCACTGCCATGACAAATGCAAAGTCAGTACACAAGATGTGACAAACTGAAGTGGAGATCACGCTTCAGCTCACAGCCCCATCACAGAGGGAAACACGGCAGCACCTGTTGAGGAAAGGACGGTGCTTTTTAATCACTTGATACCATTTAACCATGATGCCCCGTCCTTCTAAACAGTGACACCGGCATGCATCTAAGTCAATGTTGTGTCGTACTTTTTGGGCTACCTTGACCATCTCCTGTGTCCGCGTCTGGGACTTTCCAGTCCTGCTGGCGACCTTTTTCATAGAGTCCCTTCAGCACCTTCCTGACTTCGTCGTTGCCGCCTCCACGGCTCAGCTCCAGGTGCTTCCTGTACAGCTGCAGGGCGGTGCGTGCGTCCTCTATGCTGTCGTGGGTTTCCCCCTGTATGTTCAGGTCTGTGAACGGGAGCCGCACAGTAGAGGCAGGGAAAAAAAAAAAGTCAGGTGATCAGTTTTGTAATTAGATAAGTAAACAAATACGATGAGTCTGCATCCATACTTCTCTGTTTTCATTTCAAATAAACAGCATGAGTTTTAGGAAACACTGCTATCACTACTATCAGCTGTCAACAAAACGCCACATTAACATTTACTTTCAGTTTCAGTTTCACCTTGTCGTTGAACTTATGGAAAACCAATTTTCAAAGAAACTCTCTTGACTGAGCTTCCAAAACCACATATTTGTTTATTTTTTAAATTTATTTTACTGCCATTTCTGTAACACATCATATTATTTTGAATAGCTTAACCAGACAACTCCAGAGATGACTGGTCTCATAAAAGAAATACCTGGCGTTTCTTTTCACCATTGCGGTTTAGCAGTACTTCCTGAAACTAAGAGAATAGAATATTCTGTTTATATTGGCATGTGTATGCCCAGCACAGCATCTGAATCGAGTGGATGAACACGGAGCTGAAACAACCTTGATACACACAGTAACCTTCACAGAAACAGATGTTCCTACAGTTGCACTGACTTTGATATGTTTTCATTTCAACTGACCTAAAAAGTACCAGGCCAGAAATCTGAGCGAAATCATCCTTTTGCGAGGCAAATGGAACAGGTAGACGGTGTCGATGACTTGGTCTTTGAGAACCTTGAAAACCACAAAAGAGCACAAGTGTAAGTCATGAAAACAACAGTTATGACCGTTAATATGCATGTGACTTACAAAAAAACAAATAACATACCAGTAAATTAATGACCCGAAAGTCCTTCTGTAAGCCGTGACCGACAAAGCGAACGCCCGTGTCGATGAGGAAGCGCAGCTTTAGGTAGGTGGACTTCAGAGTGGTCAAGTGCTTGGAGGAAATCTTTGCGTCCAGGTCTCCGGGTTTGATGCCAGAATATTGAGTGAGGTAGTCGACGACCTGGAAGAACAAATATAAGTAAGCAATCATCTTCATCTCCTGATACGAGCCTAATAGAGGATAAAAGACACTTTTCCGAAAGGTTTAATGTGTGTGGATGATTTTGCGCTATTTTGAGTGTTTACATCAGGTCCAGTAGTTTATGTGGATGCTAAACTTTCTTGTGTAATGCATTGGTGCAAGGGCAGAGCACATCTGGGCAGGAAGTCAGATAAGTACATCAACACTAGCAGTCACTGATATTGCAACTGTGTGTGGTAGGCAGAAAATGAGCAGTAAATGTCCAAGTGCTGTTCACTTCTGGTTAGTGATCAAGTTTCAATTTTGGTCTTACAAGGGAAACACTTTGGACACCCCTAGATCTAGATAATCAATTAAAACACTGACATCACAGAAACTGATGGAAAATACCTAAATTCATCCGACAGTCTTTCCAACACTGAATGCAGGGCAGCAACTAATGATTACGTCCATAATCGATTAATCTGTCAGTTATTTTCTTTGATTGGTCCACAAAATGTCAGAGAACCTGGAAACGATGGCATTCTCAAGCGTCTTATTTTTGTCCACAAACCAAAATGATTAATGATTTCTTTGTTATATGGAGCAAAGAAAACAGAAAATATTCACACTTAAGAAGCTGTAAAATCAGTCAGCTTGTTTTAATAATGGAAACAAAGAAATAGTTGATGATTCATTTAGTAATGGATTGAAGAGTAAATGTTTCAGTCCTAATTGAAAGATATTTTTTGTACTGTCTATCTTAAGAAATGGTGTTGCATTAGGTTTTACCTAAGCTAAAACTGTAAAACCATGTTGAGTGTTTTTCTCTCACTTGTTCCTGAGTAGAGATGTAGTCGTCGATGAAAGGAACCCCCTCGTTGGGGCCCTGACCCCTCACACAGGTGATCCTGGCCACTGACATCTGACTGGGCTTGATGGTCGACTTGGTGCCGTCACTGCGCAGTTCAGCCTCCTCCTGCAGATGCAAGCATTGACATGAGTCAGCTTTATTTAACGTGTACTAAGACGATAGGGTAACTATAAAAGAGCTGTCAGTAAGAGTCAATGCAGAGATATAATATTATAATAATAATATTAATATATACACATATATTTATATACAGATATATATACACAATATACAAAAATATTGTATAGGTGACCCCAAACTTTTGAACAGTGTATTTTGATTGATAATTTATCTTGTCATTTTTCTAACAAAGCTATTTTAAAGAATCCCAAACAATCTCAGACTATCCCTGTTTTTGAGTTTCACAGTTTTTAAAAACCTTTTCTATATGTACTAAATGACGTATATTGAAGAGTAAAAATGTAGTTAAAAGTGTCAGACTTTTTTTTCAATGTTTTGCAGCTTATCAATTATCTACCCAACACACTGGCTCTGCAGTACAAAGAAAGAAAGTCACAGCTGACGTAAGCTGTGACTTTCCACGGTGTGATCATGGTCATGGAGAAAACCCATCACTGCTGCATGTATACATGGATTTACAAAAACACGCCCACTCCCTCTCTCAGTGAAGACACAGTGGTATTAGAATGCAGACTCGCCTGATTGAGAGTAACAAACTCTGCGTCCAGTCCCACCAAGTCTCCAGCCTGTGGCATCTCACTGACCATGAGGGGGATGAAGGTGGCGTGACTCTTCCTCTGCTTCCGAGCCAGCGAAGCTTCAGTCAGCAGCACGCTGGCATCTATGGGATTTTTAACTGAGACGGAGAGCAAAGTCAGATGAATGCAGGCAAATGTGGGGTAAAGGGAAAAGTGAAAAAAACTGCGGGTGTAAAACTCACTGCGGAGGTCGTATTTGGTGTGGTAATTCCTCTTGGAATAATAGAGAATGGCTGGCACTTTCCAGCTCACATCAATTTGTGCAGCTTCAGCCTTTAAGAAAACAACAAAATGAAAAACACTATTTTCTCACGGCTGCAGACAAAAATGTTCAAATAAGCGCAAATAAAAGTTTACCTTGTCAACTGGCTCAATTAAGAAATCATTGAAGAGATACCACTGCTGGTGTGTGACTCCCTGTAAACAATGCATCACATTAAAAACGACTAACTTTGCCTCTGACAGATGGCATAATTAATATGCGCTCACACAAGGAGTGTGTTAGCTGTGTGTCCACCTGTGTTATTGTCTTACACACAGATCACCTTGAAAATCAGGATAATAAAATGCTTCTAAATACTCTTAATAATCCTCCTTACTCAAATAAATGCCAGAACTCTTCAGTATAAAACTGTTGGTCCTGCAAATATTTCACAACTTACCGTTATTCAACCTCCATTTTCAACAAGAGCAGCCTGAAACGTGCATTTCTCACAGTCACTTCAGTGTAATCTGTATTCACTCACCTCTTTCCTTTGATGGTAAGTCTCTCCCACTTTAATGTGTGCGACCAAGTTTCCACCCGTGCGAGTGTCTTGGATGTGGGACACTGTCACCACTAAGTCATACAGAGCAGCGCCCTCCTCCTCCTCCTCCTCAGCACTTAACTAATGAGTGACATAATGAGGATTTGTTATTAACGTGTACATCTTGACAACACTATGGGGGAAAACCGAATTCTTGGTCATCTAGTCAAGAATTAAAAATCAGTGAATTAATCCAGGAAACGGTTTAAAATGTTCACCTCTTCTCCTTCAGGCCAGCTGCTGATCTCCAGCCCCTGACTTTTGCTGATGGACATCTTGAGAGCGAGAGGAATCCAGACATTTCGCAAATCCTCGGCCCGAGGGTCGAAGCCCTCCATGCTGCAAAAATCCTCACCACTGCACAAAAAATGTAACCCACAAATGTTATATATAATTATATATATATATATATATATATATATATAATAGTAACAACAACAATAATAATGGCAAGAATAAAACATATACGTTTATGTAGACACGATACGATATTATCACAATATTTAATTCACAATACTTTATCACAATATTTATTTCACGCTAGGATATTATCGCAATATTTAATTCACGAAACGATATTATCACGATATTTAATTTACAATACGATATTATCACTTTACTTGTTTTGGATTAGGGGTCAAAAAGACAAGCAATATATGCCATAATTATCACAATATGTTTATGTTTTATAGATTAAAGATTTCATTCATTGTTAACATTTAGTAATAATGAAATACTCGATAATGTACCCTTGTGTTTTGATATGAAAAAGGAACTTACTCCAAACACCACTCAGTGGGCATCGGTGGGGGTTCCTTGGGTTTCGGAGGTTCGTTAGCCTCTTTCTGCAAGGCCTTATTGACGGCATACTGTGAAGACAACCCCACCCGAAAAATGATATTATTCATGTGTCCTCTGCTGCCTCTCAGAATCTTTATGGATTCTGTAAAATGATCTCCTGTTTGTTTGTCCCTGACAGATTTGGTGTCCTGGTGCACATCAGCTGTCCATCATCTACACACTTTATGAATACAGCCGATGAAGAGGTAAATTGCCTAACATATTGCCTGGTATACTGTACGTATATGGCCTTGAACAGCCTGGGTTTCTGTCAAATCTGCAGCCTGAAGATGAGATGTCTCAAATGACTTAACATACTGGATCGGTCAGGGCAGAAATACACGTACCTCCACCTGCACCTTCCAGAACTCAGCCTCTTTTGCACTGTTCACCTCACAGTTTATGACCAGGACATCTGGTAGACATCGAATGTTACGTGTTTGCACCTACAGAGGAACATAAAAACATTATCACTCAGCAAAATGTATTTAAATCAAACTTCAAGTAAGCTATATGTTAGTGTGACGTGTTGATAATGGCTGTAACTCACTGTGGGCTGATACTTTTCACAGTTTTCACACCAGGCCTGAGTGCTCTGCTCCAGGCAGATGCTCTTCTTAAGGATCTCAGCAAATTCATACTCCTTTATAGTCTTTTCTGACAAGTCAAAGTGAAATTGTTTAAAAACAGGACAGTGAACATGATCGTTCATCAGATAAGTGCCTGAAACTCACCCTGAGAGTTCTGTTCAGGGTAATGCATGTTGAAGAGCAACGTGAGGGAGGAACGGACCGTCTCCTTGCCACAGCGACACAGGCTGCTGTTCTCCACTTCACATCCAAACAGTTTTCCTATGGCAGACTCACCAGAGGAGCCCAGAGAACTGCAAAAATAAATCGAATAAATGATGATATTTCTTTTAACTTCTTTGTGGTTTTGTTCGGGCAAAGATTTTGATCCCACCTGCTGCTGGCTCCTCTGTAGGCCTGTGGTCCTTCTTGCTCCTGCGTCTCCTGGTGGAGCTGGGTGAGGATGAATCGATTCCAGCTTTGGATTAAGCGGCCAAGTCTGGCTTTTCCCGTTT
Source organism: Microchirus variegatus (assembly GCF_963457635.1). Taxonomy (NCBI): domain Eukaryota; kingdom Metazoa; phylum Chordata; class Actinopteri; order Pleuronectiformes; family Soleidae; genus Microchirus; species Microchirus variegatus. Next base: position 29,763,745 of record NC_139810.1, read on the forward strand.
GCTCGTCTGAGTCGGCAAGGATCAGGCCAAGTGCCGACGCTTCAGGAATGGTGCGAAATGCTCTGAGAAAGTTACTGGCCTTGAAAGAAAGAGATGAGAAAGGCAGGACCTTTCAGACAATGTGCAACCCATGGTTGGGGGGGGGCTTTAAAAGCCCTCCTCTGACACAGGGAGTCAGTGGTTGTTATTCAGAGACACAATAACAGACCTGACATGGATCTCCTCGTGACAAATCCAACATGTGGAAGAGGAAACCGAGCTCACAGGCCAAGCAGAACTCTTTCTGGCACAAATGGTTCTGCACTAGACACCGGATTGGCTCCAGGAAATATAACACCTAAAATACCAACACGGAAACAAAATAATAAAAATACTTTTCACAAAACAAAAAAACTGAACAAGAACACTGTCATTTCTCCTCACCTGGATCATGCAGTTACAGTAAGCGTTGGGGATGTGAGGCTCCAGACCAGCAAACAAGGTTCTGTTGTAGTGTTTGAAGTCAAAGTCCTCAAGTCCAAGTTTGGAGTATTTAATAGTGACCTAATTCAACACAAAGTTGTCTTCGTCACATCATTTCAGATATGAAAAAAACACTTGTTACATAGCATCAACCAGTTATATAAATAAAAGTTGGTGAATCCTACCTTTCTGTACTTTTTGGGCACCATGTAGAGATGTGGCTCCTCATCACGCCCTATTGGTGATTCAGGGACTTGATTGTAATTATCATAATCCAGCTCCACGTCTTTAATTTTATATGGAACCTACAATCAACACATAAAATACATTTCAAAAACTGATATTAAAGTTGTAAATATATAGACACTGATCACAGAAAAACAGTGGAGACGACCAAAAGATAAAGGAGTCACCAAATGCGGATTTAACTCGTTTTTTTGTAATCAAGACCAAAAACTATTCACGCTTATATGGTTTTCAGTGTATCCTGACTAAACATTTAATGGTTAAACTTTCACCACAAATGTACGCATATCGATCTGTTCATACGTGCCTGGTTGCGAGGGCGGGAGCGAGGATTGGCCGCGTAACCGATGAAGCCGACAGTTTTCATTGTGCGCAGGATTTCTGGGTCCACAGGAGGAGCTCGTCTGTAGGGAAAAATTTACATATTTTTTTAGATGAAAACGTATGAAATGGTGTCAGTAATGAAGAGTAGGTTGAATTTAAATCAATTGTTTTTCATATAGGCACATCTTATGTATTCCTTTTTTGTCCATTTACAGTCTATTTTAATTTTGACTCTTGAAAAACAGTTGCTTTGAAATAAGATATGACGAAAGTGTTAAAATGCTGACATTCAATTTTAAAACAATGGATTTGATAAACAAACCTTCTAACTATACAAAGATACTGTATGATTTGTTGCACTGCAGACGTTTTAAGAGTGTATTATTTTAGCTACCAATTAAAGTAATTATAACTAAGCATGTATTATTATACTTCTATAAGCAAAATCAGATATGGTCAACACATCCTGTTGAACTATAAATGTGACATTGATCAGTGAGTAATCTGACATTTCTTAACAGAAATTATGACACTATAGGAGTTGGGGAAGATCCATTATACGGCACTAGGGCATGTTTAAATTGATGGTTAAATTTAACGAGATGACAAGATGTGTATCATTCTCTCTGCTCCCAGAGAGATACACAGATAAGGAAGTGACATCACTTCTCATGAGAAATAGTCCACAATGAAAACAGAAAGCAGAAACACATTTCCTATGATGTAATAAGTGAGATCATACATCCCCATTTCTGATGAAGCTACAGTTTGATGTTCTGTTGCACGGCCAATATGGCTGGTGATAGATCATATTTCTGCCATTGTCTACACTTTACCCTTTTGGTAAAACTAACAATGGCTTGGTCTGTCTCTCAATACTTTCCAACTTCCTCATCATGGCTGTGGCTGTCTGCCCCCAGGGACACTGGTTCCCACTTAAGATGTAAAAATATATATTTTTTTAAAAATCAGTCACAGACGTGTACTGTCATTTGTAACAAATGCTGAGACGTTTCTTTGACAACATCACACGGGAGTTTATAAAAAAACGTCACTCAAGCAGAAGTCAATTTGCCTTTTGTGTGGACTGTGTGTGGTCAAGAAGGGGAACATGTCACCCAGGGGCAAATCTCCTGACACATGTTTTAAATGATTGGCACACCACACACCAACAACACTTGTTACTAACAAATAATGTATGACTGTTTCTCATGAGATTTCTTTGACAGTAAGAATAATGTAGAATATCCCAAAATCTATGAACATTTCCTTTTAATTTAATTTGGGCAGAAAATTTATTTTATTTTTATTATTAATAAAACTATCTATTTTCTGACTATTTTCTTTATTAATCATTGTTTGGGCCAAAATAAGGGTAACAAAACTTCTGCCGAATCACAGATATTCAGATTTTTAGAATGGCAAATAAACCAGAAACAATTCACATTTCAGAAGCTGAAATTACTGCAGTTAAAAGTTGATAAACTGTATTAAAAAACATGTAAAACAATTAATTAATTGATTGATTGATTATAAAATTATTTAGTGATACATTTGGAATTATTTCTCCATCAATGAATAGATGAGTTCTCTCTGTGCTACTCATACAGGATCAGCTAAAGTAAAAGGGACAGTGTTACCTGGGACTAGGTGTAGACATGGCAGAGGACCAGTCTGACAGCAGTGGCTCAGTGCTGGTCAGTGGTGTGGGTAAGAGAGAGAGGGGCAGCAGGTCGTGGTTCCAATCGAGCTGAGGCAGCGTTTCCACAAGGCAAGGTAGAGGGAAGTCTGTCTCCCGGGAGTAATCATTGAATGAAACTTCAGGAGCGTCCGACCACAGATGCACACACCCCCCAGAGTCCCCAAAGGCCAAGGCTTGTTTGCTGGATGAGACGTCAAAACTCATGAGCAACTGGCCCACAGTGTTGACGTGAAAAATGTCGGCCAAGCTGGCGAGACCAGTGGGTTCACAGAACTGGCACTGGCCTGGAAAAGAAACAGGAGGTGGACAATTATATTCAAGTGACAAAACTGCTTAATCATCAAACAGACACTATATGAAACTGCCATAATCAGACACCACAGTAACAAACTGGTACCTGTCTGTGAGATAATTGCCAGGCGTGACGTGTAGGTAGGAATGAAGCGCAAGAAGAGCGGGTCCACGTGCACCTGAAGTGGAGTCACGGCTCGCATCATGCGGAGGTCATACACCATGAGAAAACGGTCGCACGCCAACCCATTCAGTCCACGGCTGGAGAACCCGCATGCAGCCAAAAGGTTTCCATGAACGTCAAAGTCTGAGAGGCTGCCAGAGAATGCATCAAACTCTTGCTCCGTTTTGAAAGTGCGCACATCCCTGAGGGTTATCTGGTTTTCACAGAGAGGGACCATGAGAGTCAGATGTGTAAACCAAAAACTTCTTAAGCACAGCGACATGATCAGGTTACCTTTCCAGAGGTGTGCCCGCAGAAGAAGAAACGGCTGGTTTGACGCATTATTGCCACTCCTGGTACTTCAACAGTGAACTATGAAGCACATACAACAAGTGGGTAAAAGCTCAGTTCAAATAAAGCTAGCTATGAATGTTGTTAGACTCAAGCCCAAAGCATCACCTTTTGAGTTTCTTGAACAGTGTTCAAGTCAAACTCAGACACATAGTTTTGAAGGCCTCCCATGACCAATGTGTTGTTTTCAGTCACAAGGAGACTATGCATATCCGCTCCTTCGTCCATCCTAGAATGCACATATGAATATCATTAACATCAACCAATTAATTAAATGGGAATATAAGTAATTTTACACTTGCATTTGAGTGCCTTTCATCTCAGCATAATGACATTTGTGTTCATAAAATTTTACTGACACTTACGGATAATCGAACATGACAAGGCCTCCACGTGTGTAGCATTTGAGGTTGCACTTAGACAGGAACAACACGCCTGTTTCCAAACTCTGAATGTGTCGGATGTCGTCTGTTCCATGCACTTGGAAAGACGAGAACCTCCCCATTGTTGGCCCAAAGAACGAGGTCGCATGGCCCTGAAGAGACAAATAAAAGATAAAACAACAATATTGTATGTATTTAAATTAAATTGGAGACAATCTGCGTGATTCAGAAACGGCTCCATAATCAAGGTCCTCACTCTGTGGTTTCCCATCCAGAGCATTTCCTCCTGTACATCAAAATGTGTTGCAGTGACTGGGATGCCAACTTCTGAAACGGCACTGTGAAGCTCGGAAAACATCCCCTCCATGAGATGCACTGACTCAGGGACTGTCACGTTCAATCCCTCTGGATCAAGCTCCACACCCTGCAGGAGGCTGGGGTTAAGGTGTGGATCCATTGAAGGCTCCATACTCGCCTCCAGGGTCCCATGAAGACTGGGAGGGTAGTCACCCATCCCAGGATCAAGACCGTCAAAGTTCATCATGGGTGCAGCTGAATCAACCTGCAGAGAAACATCAGTTATGAACACCCAAACTAACCCACACTGATGTAGCATGATGCATTTAGTTGACATCGATAACTTCACGATGACCCTCATTCTATTAAATGAAGTACAAACTGGTACTAATACTATCCTTACTAACAATGATACTCATTAGAGTGTACTTATGTGGGTGATCGTGTCTGTTTTTACAATGGAATTATTCTCTAGTATATTTATGCAATATATTTTTGCACTTATTTCAAATGTATGCATCAATTTATGAGTGTATTTACATCTTCATGCAGAAATTATCCAGTGCTCACGACAAATAGTCCTTCTAATAGAATAGAAGTGTTGACTTAAAGTTTACAAACACTCTTTAAATACGTCATCCTAAACTAGTTCATGTTAAATGGATTTGTTAATTTCGGTGACGATTGTTAATCTCTCTTTTCTTTGTTTCTTTTAACGTTTGTTTATTTATTTAGCACGCTCAAGCATCAGCTAGCATCTTCACGCTCGCGTGTTAATGTTAGCATTGTTTTGGCTAGCAGTAGCTAGCCCCCGGAAGCTAGCGTTTGAGCTAATTGCTAACAAAACACAGTAGAAGATAGTATTATTTACTGAAATGTGCACCAAACGCCTTGCCTAACTCCACTCATATGCAACTACTCGCTATAATATGTGGCCACTTTTACGCAGCGTTTGTTTTCAGTTAAAGATTCATTATTAGTTAAACGTTAGCAACGATTCAAAACACAAACAGTTGTGGCTAATCTCAAACTGGAACAAAACAAACTCCATGTTGACGCAAACAATAACTGCACGAATGTGTCTCAAACATAAACACATAATCACTGTTAAGTTTCTACTGACCTATTATTGAAATGTGATTAACTACAGCGGAGTCCATGCTCTCCTCATTCACAACAACCCAGGGAAGAAGCAGACTGGGCTGCATTCAAGAGCAACAGCACACACTCACAATGTGTTGCAAAGCTGCACTCGCAGTGTTGGACAAGTTACTTTCAATTGTGACTTGTTACTAGTTTCTTGCATTTAGAAGTAATAGGTTAGAATATTACTCAACAAAATGTTTTTGTTGTTATTCTTTAAGTTAAAAAAAAAATGAGAGTAGGTTTTACTACGTTTTACTGTTTCTGAACAAAAAACAACTAAAGGAAAGATGAGTTTTAAAACAAGCAACAGTCTCTAGCAACAGTTGTGTGGGTACATGTTATGTTTGCAAACTGTATTCATAAATATATTTCTGGCTGGATTATTGTGAGGTGTCATAGGATGAGTTGCATATGTTGTAGATTTGTTTATTGTAGATTTGTGAACAACAAGGGGTAGGTCAAAAATATCACTTTTGGTGATATATTGATATTTTTAATAATTTTAATCAGCAAATTAAGAAAAAAAACCTGACAAGCTCTTCTAACTGTGGTGGCCTGTGTCAGAATGTCATTTTTAAACCTGAATTGTTCAGTTAATATTGAGTTTGGCACTGTATAAACAAAAAAACACCACAATATAAGTCCACACTTTATTAAGCTTTCAAAACCTCCATAGCAGAAGAGTAAGTTCAAGTATATTTGGATATTTTTTAGACTTCAATGATAAACGGATCATCAAGTAAACTGCTCTAACTTATGATATATAACTCTAATAGTCATGTATTCTCAAAAGATATATTTTAACTTTAAAGCTTTACAAAATCCATCTGTCAGTGCCTCTAAAACCCTCCTTGAAACATTCTCCAACAACAACAAAATGATTACAGTTTAGATTATATTTTAATTTCATATAATTGTTTATATATATATATATATATATATATATATATATAATTTCATGAAGCACATTGTCTACAAAATGTGCGTAAAATACTGAGAGAGAAAATGCACTATTTTTTGTTGACACAAGTGCACACATTGTTATGTATTTATTTATTTATATTTATTATTTATTTTGTTTGAATTGGAAGAATATAAATGTATGACATCATCAGAACTCTAGCATGTCCACACTTCTACTTTAAAGAATAAAAGAAATGGGAAATGTATAGGAAAGGCATGGATTATGTTAGGTTTCATTTCCTGGTGAAAAGTTTTCAGATGAAATGCAGAGGTTTTTCTCTGGTAGAGAAGAGGATCACACAGCTGGAAAGTTCCTCACTTCCTGAGCTCAGCCACAGATGCGACTCTTCGAAAGCTCCCATTTAAATTAAGTGGCTGTGGGTTAATTATGAGTCTATCAGTGTCACACACTTAATGTACAGCAATCATTGCAGAGCATTATTTATGTGATGAATTAAAACACCATCCATCTCACAGAATACTGATAAAATGTAACTCAGATCAGATGATGATGTATTTATGGCCACATCACACATGTCTGTGTCATATCTATCACACACGGTGGAAAGTAATGAGTAAAAACACCAGTTCCGTGTCTTCCTTCCTGTGCGCACCGTGGATGAACTCACCTGAGGGATACCCAGGAAATCCCTGCACTGAGTCATCATGGACCAGGCTGGCGCTGGTCAACGACCCTTTATAAGCTGCCGGACTCTCAACCACAGCACATCAGTCAAAAGGAGGAGGAGGAGACGAACACGAGACGAACACCAGACACAGCGGACACTCGCACTCTCTCTCTGTTTGTTTACCAACATGATGTTTTCCTTCGCCACCTCTGCCGCTCTGCTCTTGCTTTGTGCGGCTGCGTCCTGCGCTCCAGCGCCGAGCAGCTCAGTGCACGGTGCATGTGAGGATGTGGGGAGAAGATCTGTGGAGCTTCTTAACACTGTCAAAGATATCAGAGTAAGTGTTCAGTCATTCAGTCATTCAATGTCAATGAATGTGTTTGAAACTATCAATGCAAAAATGCCTCCATGATGTTTTGTGTGTAAGTCATTATTAAATAATCATTTATTGCTTCATATATTATGTTGACTTGCAGGCTCTAAATGGCTCCAAAGTAAAGGCAAAGGTCAATTCTGAGCTTCTTTGGATGGAGGGCAAAGACGGATGTGATCCCAGCTCACTCAGAGAGAATCCTGCGGTAAGCGGCAGACAACAAACACCGTGAACATGCACATCAGCGCTCAATCATTTTTTAAAAAGATGATTAAATGTCCTCTTTCCGTCTTCAGCAATGTATCGAGAAGATCCTCAGAGTCCTCATGAACTACAGCGCTGTAATGAACGACTTCACCGGATTCGAGATCTGCTCAGAATCTGCCAACAAACTGAAGCCAGTGATGGAGGAGCTGGTCACAAAAATGACCACCTGTCTGAAGTCCAAGACAGGGACGGTAAGTCCAACTATAAGCTCTGGCCTGGTGTGTTAAAGCCCAGAAGTATATGCGAGCTCTGTCATTATAGACGTTGTAGATCAGTGCCCATTTTAAAGCCTTAATTCTGATTCAACAGGAGTTCCACATCAACCCAGAGACGCCTCGGATCACCCCTTACTGGGAAAAGAAACCTCTGTTCGACTACACGATGGACAGGCTCTTCTCCTTCTCCATCCTCACCGCTCGTGTCTTTGCTGCAGGTGATCCGAGCCAACACGGCTCCACTCAGAACCCACCATGCCCCAGTGTTGGCTAATAATGCAGCTGTCAATCATACAACAACAACAAAAAACCTGTTTGATCACATTGATCGACACGTCTGCGTTCAGTGGCCGATCGTGCAGTTGCAACTGTGTTTCCACTACCGGTCTTTGCCACGAATGCAATGTATTTCCAATGGAATTATCCTCTAGTAATATTTATTCACTGTATTTATTGCACTTATTTATTTCTAATTTATCAATGTGTGATTGTATTTAACTCTTAACGCAGAGAATATATCCAGTGTTCACAATAAACATTCATCTTCAAGCATGTTTTGTGTGGAGATTCTTCCTTCCAAAGAAAAACAATCATGAATAACAATTACACACTCAGGAAAAGTATAGACTATAAAAGTCTTTTCTTCTAAATGAATTTCCCAGACAAATATGCTGAGACAAGGAGGAAGTTGTGCTTTCCTAAAACACTCCTGCTGCTCTTTGGAGATACACAACTTCCTGCTGACTTCCTCCCAGTCAGTGCATCTATTATTGCACCTGTGGTTGACCTGTGATGATGCAACTTGGTCTAGAAGCACTTCAAAGCACAAAAAAGAAAAAAAGAGGAAGGTGTCAGGTTCAGGAAGTTCAGTAGCAGTGAGCTCAGTGTAAAATAACGAAACCAGGAAGTTTGTGGGTGACTTATTATTATTATCCAATTAAGTCAATTACTTTATCATATTCTACCCACAGGAATCTTTGAAGATTAAAAACTCCCAGCTGCTCACGTCTGACGTGTCAGCCTCCGTGTCATAACCCAAAGGGAGATAGGATCTTTTTTTAGCGCCACCTGAAATGTTATTTTCGAGAAAGACAAGAGAATAACGATGTGGTGAAATTATAATAAAAGCACCACTGAAAAGGAAATAAATGCACATAAACGCGTGCAACTGAAAACACAGGCGTATCCAGTGTTTTTCCAGACTAATATGACACACAGTGTCACAGTCCTGAGGTCAAAACCACATTTGGTGATTCAATCCTCCTATCAAGGTGTCACTACATGGTGTAAACGTGGTCATTGACACTGAAAAATAAACTTCTCCACCCTGCCTTAACTCAGCTTTACTTTATTGAATAAAACATGCATAAAATCAATCAATCGAGATTCATTATCATTAAGTATTGTAGGTATATCTCTTGGAAATGGCTGCTTTACTGATTCAAAAAGAATACTAGGTGTTACAGAAGTTAGAATAGTCCGACATGTTACTTTATTTAGTGCACAGATCTGCTCTTGCTGTGATTCATATTGAAATTCACAATATTATTGTGAATTTTGTTGCTATAGTTTGTCATCTTTATAAAGTGGTTCCTTATTTAAATGAAGAAATTGAGAAAGATCGGGTTTAACAAAGTCCTTTCAACATCATTTTTGAAGGATCCAAGCATTTCTTTAAAAAAAAAGCTTTTTTCATGTCGATCGTTTTTGTGTCAAAGGTTACAGACTGTGATTTTCTCTAAAATGAGGTTCCTGAAATAAATAGGAAATACATGAACCAATAATAGTAAAATATATCAATATGTGTTTATTTGCAAATTGGTGCTTTTCCACTACCCAGTTCCAGCATGACTCGACTCTATGTGTGACGTCAAGACTGCTGGCCACTGATTGGTCAGAGAGTGTTGTCACTGGAGGAATCATGATCGCGACGTCCGACACAGAAATCAAACTGAACAATGGTGAACTGTAGATCAGTTAAAAAGACTTAAAAATCCTGAGGACGTGTGTTAAAATTGCTAAATTGCTAAAATTGAACAGTAATACATATACAAACTCACTAGTGTTGTGTCGGTCATGAGTGATTCGTTCGAAAGTACAAATCATTTGAGTGAACGAGCTGACTGGGATCACTTCATGAACTGATTCGTTCCTTTCTTAGTTCAGTTGAGCTCAGCCGTGAGCGTGGCGGCCGGGAGTGGAACTGCCAGGTTCCGTGAATCACTCGTGAAGTAGTTCGCCGACGGCGTCACTCACTCGTGAATCTTCGTCAAACGACCCCAGCCAACGGTTGCGAGCGAGGAGGGTGTGACTAGTAAGAAGAACTGTGTCTGCTGTGCTGCTGTGATTGACACACACAGAGAACTGGTGAACTGTGGCTGTGGAACGAACTGACACACAGAGAACTGGTGAACTGTGGCTGTGAAACGAACTAACACACAGAGAACTGGTGAACTGTGGCTGAGGAACGAACTGACACACAGAGAACTGGTGAACTGTGACTGAGGACATGAATCTCGTCCGCGCTGTCACTCACTCTATGACCCGCGGCACGAACGTACTGCACTCAGGGAGGACGTGAGTCACGTATCAGGGCACTGAGGCTCCTGCTTAGCACTGAACGATTCGGTGAAGGAATCTTTTGAACAAATCATTTTAATGAACGGATTCTAGTGATTCAGTACACTCAAATGAACTGCCGATCCCTTCACTAAATCTCACTATTAAATGTTAAAACGGTTTGCCATAGCAGCCACGCTATCATGTTAATGAGTAAGTCAGTAGCGTTCATCAGTGTGAGGATGATGTAAAGAGGAAGGTCAGTGAGTTAGAGTAACAGTCACTGCAGGAAATTTTGTGACATCATTTCATATCAGGTTCATATTCATTGTGCATCAGTGACAATGACCTCAAATCAAACATGTGGAATCACAGAACTGAACTGAGTCTTCATTATAGTCATTCTGGGATCATAGAATGCAAGGAGAGCTTCGGGATGTTCGGAAAAACCTCAAGCAAAATGCCCTAAATGTGTCATATAAATAACAAATAAAAATGACATTTCAAGAAACGACGGACTCAATAAGCCTTGTTTCTGCACGTGTAATCATAGGCCACTACAAATTTGAATAACATTACATCACTTCCTTATTTCCTCACGCAACGCCCGGTCTACAGGAAACAATTCCTCTCAGCATGTCGGTAAACGTGTGCTTTTGTGATCATTTCCCCTGCATCAGTCATCAACTCAGGTATTAAATTCAACACAAGGCTGAAAATCCTCACCTGAGTTTACATAAAAGCCAGAGACGTGTTTTAATGCTGCGTCTTACTCCGGTTTCAACATGAAACTTTCATCTGAATTAAAAAAAAAAGGGAAACATTTCAAATATAACAAAGACGCTGCACAGGGCTGTGGACAAACAAACAATACAGATACAGAAATGACACAATACATGTTTTCATTATAGAGTTTCCAAACATTACCACCGCTTGCCAATGTGGTGACCTGTGACATAATGTACTGCAGCACTTTGACAAATCCCAAAACAAATAAACAAAAGTTTGGGGATTTGTAAAAGTGTTTCACTTTTAGAAATTTGTTTTCAAAAATGTGTATTTGTTTCAAATGTGTTAATGGAATTTGGGACTTTTAAAAGTGTTAACTGTTAGTTTTTTTTCAAAAATGTAACTTTTCTTTGTAAAAGTGTTTCACATTTTGTAATAATGGTTTGTGCTTCCAGGCCACCGTAATAAAGGCCCAGTGTTTAACAATTAGGGGGAATTAAAACAATAAAGCCATTAAAGGTTCAGTGTGTGACATTCAGGAGGTTTGATTGGCAGAAATAAAACACTAATTTGTATAAATGTGTAATAGCCTCAAAATAAAAATGGCTTGGTTTGTCAGAGCCTCATAAAAAGCCTTTTTTATGTACTTAATTTGGGGAAAACCTCAATTTGCATTTTTAACAGGCTTATTAGTTTTACAATTCAAGCGTCAGTCCAGTATTATTGTGTATTAATACATTTAAAACACAACATAACATTGTCACGTGACACCATTTGAATATTAAACTGATGTAAGAGTGAGAACATCACGATATGATTTGTTCTCCATTACATATGTAAATTATAATTGTTTTCACAGAGACAAGGGGGGATATCATTTAAGAGGGAAACTACATTTTAAAATGCAGTCTGCCAAACTACAACTTCAAAAAGTTATGTGTGTGTCAATGTCTACATTTTAAATTAAAGCAAGAGTAAAAACATAAATCATTTTAAAAGAATATACAAAATACACATTTTAAATAAATATAAGGATGGAAAACAGCAGGTTAATACAGGGACAGTGATGGAAACGGTCATGTTTGAAGACAGACGTATTCTTGTGTTGTACTGAGAACATTGTATCCTGTAAATATGTAAATATTTGGTGATGGGATAAAGTTATCTATACATTGAACTGTGTATAATAGAAATGGGGTATAGGTACATCCAAGTGATCATCATCATCATCATCATCATCATTATAATAATAATAATTATAATAATATAAAATGAAAGCTGTGAAAGCTAATTTCCCATATTCAAAGTTCTTTATATATATATATATATATATATATATATATATATATATATATATATATATACATATATATATATATATATATATATATACATATATATATATATAGGAATTAACAGCGCTATTGTTCACATTTACCGGGTCATTGTGGGAATTTCTTAGAAGAGTAATATTTTTGAGAAAACACTGAACCACCTTGGTGATCACCTGTTTACCTGTTGTTGTTACATTGATTATATTCCGTTGTTTGTTTGTTTGTTTTTGCAGCAGAGGCACGAGCCTGAACCTCACGGGGGCGGGGTCAGCGAAGAAACTCGGAATTTCCTGGTGAGCTGCGACAGCTAAGGAAGGTAAACTATGTGCCGCCGAAATGTTAGCTTTTAAACGTCGATTCGACTCTTGTGTCTCATTTTTTCCCTTCACGTTAACGGGAGCTTCAGTCGCGTCAGTGTTGACTCAACATCTTTAATCGTCACACTGCGATTAACTTAAACTAGCGTTAGCATGTCAACCTGTGGAGAGCAACTGTTAGCAACTGTTAGCAACGGTAGCTAGCGAATGTTATGTCGCCTAACGTTTACGGTTAAGACATAAGAAAAGCTTTAACAGTAAACTGCCATGTTCCACTAGAATACATCGTAGTTCAAGAACAATTCCACTTTGTATTAGTTTTATTTATTTATTTATTAATTTTCCCGATAAGTGTTGAAATGTTGGGTCTAGCTGTCGCTGCCCGAGTGATGTTAGAGAGTGCTTGTTTAGTCACTGGCAACAGCTCGGGCGGGCGGAGTCATTACTACAAAGTTTGTAAATGTGTTGTTTAAAAAAACAAAACAAACAAATATTGTCCTATTAAAATGTAGGCTTTCATATTATAAATATGTGGTCCCTCAATGACAAGACAAAACAAGTTCATTGTAGATTTTCATGTAACTCGCTATGTATTTGTAAATATAGACATTTGAGAACATATTATATTTGTATTACATCATTAGTGGGATAAAACTAATATCGCATTAATAGTGTAATGTAATTCAGAATTAAAATTGCAATTCTTTATTAGTTTCACTATTATATGATTGAGAGAAAACACTCCTCAAGACTGTTCACCAATTTCACAAGGTAAACAATTGATTCAAATAATGTGAATCGATGGAGTTATGCTGGCGAAGGTAATAATGGATCATTGTTTCAATCAAGTTATAATCCCAGACGTTCTCCTTGCTGCTGTTCATGGTCTAATGTTATAGTATGTTGTTTATACTGTTCTACATAAGATATTATGATAATCTTTCTTCAAAAAAAGAGAAGAAGAATAACAATTGTATGACAAGTTAGAGACTAAACTAATTATGAATCAGCAAAAAAACAAAAACTTGATGCCAACAAAGTTGCTCCAAGATCAATAAATAAAAACCCCACAAACTTGGCAGGAGCATTTCTAATGTGATGACGAATGCCATTTTATTGTCTTTTATCCACAGGGCAGATCAGGATATTGATGTTGTTTTGCTACATTCCATTTACAAAGATGCATCTGTAGCAAAACAGAAGCACAGACTTGACACTGAGCTGCAGTCGGATGGTTGTAGTCGTTACCGTCAGTTACCTACTCTAATGTCCAGTAATGGAAGGAAAATCTGTAATTGACCCTCCGTTGGTTTACGAGGAAACTGAATACGATATGTTGACTTGAAGAATTTTAGTGTGTAAACATGAACAAGCAATTCTGGTTCTTCTGATTTTACTGTAAAAATCCACCACTCATGACCCAGAATTAGTTTTATTTTCAGTTTCCTGAGCTCTAATATATTATTTTCTTTCCTTTAATTCAAGATGAATGTGGGTGTAGCTCACAGTGAAGTGAACCCCAACACGCGGGTGATGAACAGCAGGGGTATCTGGCTCACCTACCTGCTCCTGACTGTGGTGTTACATGTCATCCTGCTCAGCATACCTTTCTTTACTGTGCCGCTTGTCTGGACCCTCACCAATGTCATCCACAACCTGGTCAGTAAACACACACAAAAAAATCATGTGATTACACTGTCACAGGTAGTTAATGTTTTTTTGTGTGTGTGAATCTGACATCCTCTCTCAGGACCCTTGTATCAAAGTTCATTTTCTGAAACTGTAGGGTAGTATAACAGTATGCCATCACCTTTAAAGGGGCTATATGTACGATATGTGTTATATTAAGTCATAGAATGACTACGAAATGTCATCTGAGGTTAAGGAAACATAAATGATCAGCCCATATATCCACAATTGAAATTTTCAATTGCAAATTTCCACCCACAGCCACACCTGCGTTGCCAGTAGTTAATCAAACACTGTTACCAAACATTAAAAAGCCCCACTGTCCTTCTTATAAACGTCTAACAGACGAGACGGCATATTTGTTTATTGCGTTGCCATCTGTAGAGAAGAACTGGAAATACTTCACCTAATAATGTAGGTGTTAGGTTTGTCCTTCATCATTGTCACCAAAAAGCAACATAACATCACTGATGTCTTCAGTAAAGATCACATGGATGATGCTGGACAACTTGGTTGTTACTTCAAACTGTCTGATGTGCTTCTTGGCTGTAACTGAAACAGGTTTCTAAGGTTTAAGCGTTGTGTAGTCTTACAAAATGAAAAGTGCATCCTCGTTACTACTTCAGTTTGTTACTACTAATGTTTTTCAACGTACCTCAGATTAGTACAGAAACTGACATATGTAAATGAATCAAATATGGACCTTGTGAATCTGAGATTCTTATCTCCTCAATGTCTATTTATCAGTTTGAATATATACTGGATTAGCTGAAAAATAAAAATAAGTAAAAGATCTGTCTGTCTTTGTGATGAATGTGTTTCTGAGGTGTGGTCTCTACCCTGCAGGTGATGTACCTGTTTCTACACACAGTGAAGGGAACTCCCTTCGAGACTCCAGACCAAGGGAAAGCACGCCTGCTCACACACTGGGAACAGATGGACTACGGCGTGCAGTTTACGTCTTCGCGCAAATTTCTCACCATCTCGCCAATTGTCCTGTAAGTCGATGAAACTGTGGAACTGGAGAGAAAAATTGTCAAACTCTGCCTTTAAATGTGCGAGTAATGAAACAGCTGAAACAGACGGATGGTAAAACATTGTGCATTGAACCCGATGTTCCGTTGCTACATTGACACTATTCTCCTCTCTCTCTCTCTGCAGGTATATTCTTGCAAGCTTCTACACAAAATATGATCCCACACATTTCCTGATCAACACAGGCTCCCTCCTTAGCGTTCTACTTCCAAAGTTGCCCCAGTTCCATGGAGTGAGGATATTTGGGATCAACAAATACTGACTGAACACTGGATTTTAACCAACACTGGACTTAAATGTTTCTGTTGTGTTTTTTTTTTGTTCTCCTGAACTGTTGTGTTTAGAGTTTGAGGTGAGGAGAATTCATTTGTCTAAACTGTACAGACTGTGTTAATATATTGAAGTTGCAGCTTGTGCTGCCTCTTGCAGCCTGAAAGTAACTTCTTTTTTTTCCTTCTCCTATGATCTTTCTGACACTTTGCTGGACTTCACTTGAACGTCACTGCTTTCAAATTTGAATTTGTCATGTTTATACATTCCTCTGTCACGTATGTAGCCTTTCTGTTACAATACAGCCGTGTCCCATTGTTTTGTTTCTTTCCTTGGTTTACTATGAAGTGTTTGCATGCAGCATGCATGCATATTCACACATATATGTATATATATATATACATATGTGTATGTATATGTACATAGATAGCCATATATACACACATATACAATAGTACATTGTTTTGGGATAAGCAGCTACACCACACCAAATGCATATGTGGTTCCATCATTTTTTATTCCACATGGTCAAGTTGGAATATTTATTTTTTTCTTTGCAGAGGTTTACAGAATCCATTGATCAGTCGTGGGCCCATTTGCAAGCTGTGGGGAACTCCAGACATTTTACATGATGCGACCATGACCAGGGTGGCAGTCGATATGCTCATATGTGTAAGGGATTCCCCCCCCACACACACACTTCCTCATGCAGCGCAGTTGTGTTTACGTTGAGGTTTCCCTGTTCGTGACGCATATTTTAGGGAAGCAGGAATTGCAGCGGCATGTGAATGTTATAATACTGCTGAATTATGCAAACCTGAGCCCCGGGAAACACATGCAAATAGTGTGAGCTGGATCAGCTGTTGTAAATATGTAACTGAGTGCAATAATTTGCAATAGTGTCGATGGGGTGTTCCCTGCCTTCATACACTGCGAGCTCACACACAGCTATGTACAAAGGCCACAGGTGGAATTCAGAGGGCAACTGAACTAAATGTCATAATGTCCCCCGAGGGATCAGATATGGCTCACTGAAACTCAGTGGGAGGGAAAGGATGAACGTTGTAAACTGAAAACGGTCTGATTTAAGATAACACTCACTTATCAAAAGCCGTTCTTCCACTGCAGTCTTTTCCCTGTTCCACTTTAGTAAGGTGATGGTGACAGTATTGATATTTGTCCTAGGCAATGTGCAGATATGAGAAAAGGTCAGAACTTTCTTATTTCCTTCAGGTGGGAGACTTTTTTTTTTTTGTTTTTTTTTCACTTCTTAGTGATTTAAAAAAAACAACTTTCTTTCAAAGACCCATTTGCAGGACCAGGGGATTTCAAAGTAAAATAGGGATTCTAGATAACCAAGGGAAAACCAAAAATGTTATCACCTTTGAGACCTGGAGATTTCAAGTTTAGCTGTTTGAATGGGAAGTTCCAAAGGTTCACCAATATTGTATTTAATGAAATTTTTTGACACAGACTGGGAAAAGCGAAAATATATCTACATAATGTGCAAATATATGCATTTAGATTACGCTATAGATTTTTAAAACACAAAAATGGAAGTAGGTAGGTTGCAGCCATACACGTGTGTAGTATGGTCGACCAGAAATATTAAATATTTTCGTAAATTAAACAAATATACAGCGACAAAATCTTGCCCCAGTAAAAATACTTGCAGTCATGGGCTATAAGGGACAAGTACAAAATGTACAGAATGTTTTTGAAAAATCGAAAGTACATAAATTCAGTAGAATCAAAGTAGCCCCTCAGAATGATGAGCTTATTATTGTGCACAGTTGTTGAGGGATATTGTGTAGTTAAAGCTGTACCAAAGCATTATGTTCTTAAAGAAGGGGTAACAAAAGTTGTCAGTCAAACATACGGCAATTGAAATCATTTCCAGTAATGGCTAAAAGCAAAATCAGGTTTTGCTTTCAAAGTAGACCAACGGTACCACGACCCAAAGAACTGCATATCAGAGCTCAAATATACATTTTTATTCAAAAAAGTGTGAGAAACTCTGCTGATTGATTTCCATTAAAATGAATTGAAAAAAAACATGATACAAACTTTTATCCCTGAATAATTAAGCTGAAATAACAACCACCAGTGTCATCACACTGCAGCTCAGAGGACTGAAAACATACCACACATACATGTTAATGACAGCCACTGTGGTTTTAAATAAAACTTTCTAATCTATGATTAAAGACAACACAAGTCAAAAGCTTCAATCATCGAGTTCATAAACTCAAACTTTACCTAAGCCTCTGTCCTTTAAAACGGGAGCGATGTGGCGTTAGTGTAAATTATGTACATTATTATTTTCTAGGTTGATGATTATGATCACACAGATCTGCTCGGGGCCTGTCACTGAGTTTTTGGTAGTTGTATTTTTTTTTCAAAGCCATGGCAGAGTGCGACAATCCAAGGTTTGTGTTTTTAAAACTTAACACAGTCAGTCACTTGAGGTCTGCCTGGACTGTTCGCACAGAAGCCGAGGAGAGCAGTTACCTGTCCGCCTTTCTGAAAGGCACTGAGTATAGTTCCTGTGTTGTGTCCAAAACACCGTACTCTCTCTCTCAATCACTCCAGCTTCTTCAGAGGCTTCAAATCGTCTTCGTCTTCTTCGTCGTCAGTGTCAAAGAATTCGTCCTCAAAAAAGGATCCACCGAAGCCGTATTCCTGTGCATGGACGGACACCTCATTTGGCATCAAGTGAAGAGATCCTTCAACAAAATCAGCAAACCTGTGGATTACAGTGACACATCAGCAACACCATCTTTGTATACAGATATATACACTGCATGATAGTACACACTTATGACATGCATTCACTAAAACATTTATTTTAATCCACATTTGCAGTGTTTTCTTGCCATGACCTTGTATACATGATGGAGTTGGATCACTGTGCTCAACTCACAGTGTGCAATTTAAGTCACTAGGGGTCTCTCTCGCTCACGTAAAGTTGATTATTAATGGCCATTTTTAAAAGGCATATCCTGCATAAAACACAGCAGCAGGTCCAAGTAGACTGAAATGATTACACATGTCATCTTTAATTTAAATACAGATTTTTATGGATTTAAATGTGTTGGAAACATTTTTGGTTCATAAAACTATTGTACTCCAAATATATATATATATATATATATATATATATATATATATATATATATATATATATATATATATATATACATACACCTCATATAACATCTGTATCCAAAAATGTGTGGATATTTTGATGCAGAAATGTACTTGATGAATCCTAGCACTGTCATCTTGGACTATGCCTGGAAAAACTTAGTTGTTTCATATTCATAGTCAGCTGACCTCATTTTTTTAGGGCTGAAACAGGACCTGACCAACTGAAGCAACCACAGATCATAACACCAACATTTCAGTGTATAACATCTGCTATTACTTTAAAATATACACACACGTGCCTGTTATTGAGCGTCACTCGCCTGAATATAACTTTAGAGTTTGAGCCTGAACCATCCTCACCATGACTTTCCCTCTAGCACCACCATGAGGCTGATGTATATGCATATTTCCAGCATCTTATTACAGTCATTTGGACAGACTCATATTAATGTAATGCAGCACAAAACATGCGCCAATCACTGAGAATGAAAGATTATCTGTTCATTTATACCAGTAGTTTCTATTCACAGAGACAGATTACACTAATCTGATCAGACCCAGTGGACAGCAGGAGTCACCACATCAACAATCTACTAATCAATAGTGATAGTTTATCCCATTAAGCTGTGACCTCTCCTCTTTTGTTGTTGGTGTCCAAATTAACAAACCAGGCATCACTTTTTGGATATTTATTCACATTTGCCGCTGTTGCACCATGTGAAAGTAATCAAGCACGCTGTCAACATTCCAATGATGCCCTTGCTGTTAAGTGTTTTAATAACTCAAATACAATAGAATAAAACTAAATGGAGGGAAAAAAAACATACAAATGGCACCTTTTTGGGGACTGAAGCCTCGACACTGCTTTCCATGGACTGAACTCCGGGCTGTTACAAAACTTCCTGAGCTCTTCCAGTGAGCGTCGAGTCTCTTCCTCTGCCTGCCTCTGATATTCCTCCTCAGTCAACAGACGACGCGGCTGCGGCTTCCAGTGAACGATCCGTCTCATTTTCCTGCATTCAGTAAAAGAAACCCATTATACAGGCTGAATATGACAACAGAAGGTAAATAAAAGGCAAATAAAACTGTTAATCTGTAAATAGATAATATTTCAGAACAATTTGCACATGAAATATAGCAGAGATTATTTTTCAAATGTTAATGAGAAAGTGTAAAAGGCTTTTAGTGCTGAGTGATTTTCAGCTTGAGCACAGTGTTTGTACGCCACCTCCTGTCAGCTTTTAAAAGAACACTCACCGCCATATAGTGCCAGCCAAAGAAACTGGATACTCCAGATTTTTGGACAGCACAGCTGCCAACATGATCGCGAGGGCAACTTGCCAAATTTGAATTCCTAGGTAAATGAGGAGGAGGCCGAACAGCTGCAGAGTCCACGACAAGATGTTAATGTTCTTCTCGTCCACCAGAGGACCGTAGCGATAGCACACGGCGAAACTGACGAATCCCACCACTACAACATAACCTGACAGAAATAAGGATACACATATAGATATGTCAACATGAAAGTGTTAAAGAAGACTTATCAGTGCCGTGTTGAGCATGCATGCTGAATTTAAATAAATCACAAACGGTGTCAGATCTCTAGACTCATAGTAAAGCAAAAAAATAATAATAATGTAAACAGAATTAAGCATGCACATTGAAAACAGAGCTGAACTAACTCTGAACTGCAGAATTTGACAACAGAGGAATTGCTAGAATTGTCACATGAATCAATAATGATTAGTTATACCACTATATTTACAACAAACCCTAAAATGATAGAGGTGAGAAATATAGAAAATGTTACATGCATCTTAAAATACCTACAGTTTTAACCATATAATTTCACTTTGTTAGTTATTGTTAGAGTCCGTACCTAATGCCAAGTTCCAGTGTTCTTGCAGAATTACTTTGAGGTTCCGGCAAACGAGCTGGATGGCGTATAGAGAGAATGACCAGCCGCCAGCAATTAACACATAAAAGGGGCTTTTCTGTGGAAGCAACAGACACAGACTGTTGAAAAAACACAACTTATTTAACTTGTATCATCAGATATTTGAGGATGATGAAATACGCTACCTTTGGTAAAAAACGTGCCAAGATGAAGACGACAATGATGAGCGAGGCGATCATGCCTGTGCTCATACCAGCAGAGTAGAAGAAAAGCTGACTCCTTCATGGAACGGAGATGAAAGGAGTTAATGAAACTATTAATGACCATTAATAAGTATTCAGTGTTAATTACAAACTACCTGCTGAGTGAGTCTGCAAAGACCAGCAACATTGCCCCAGAGAGGAAAACCAAAAACAGATAGACATCAAACTCTGCAAGGACAAAAAAGAACATACATTGGTATTTTAGCGATGAAATATCTGTCATTGATCAGAAATTAAAAGTGTCTTCCAACTCACTGCGAATGGACTTGATCGTGTACTGGCTGTTTGCACTGGGATCAATCCTGAAGCACGTCCTCTGGCTGAAAAGGTTGATGTTAAACGTGGTTTCATTGTGCCGCTCGTGCAACAAGCTGCGAAACCAGCCCCAAACACTGAAGCGCTCCAGTTCCTGCAGCTCCTCCTCACCTTCCACTATTATCACCTTGAACACGTTCAAGCTCCACACTTTGACCTGCCAGCACATTTTCACTTGAATTAACTGCCCGAATAGACAGCAGTTAGTTGAGGTTTTGTTATTAACAATAACAAACACAAGAGAGCTCACACTGGCCAGACACTATTCAAGTATTTTACCTGAATTCTCGTCCATGTTTGCTTCCAGTTTGGCACAATGTCGTTTTTGTAACAGAAGCGGTTGGACCCTGACAGAACATACTCCTTTCCATCCTGCAGATCAATCACTGGACTTTTGTTTCCTAGGTTTGATATTCACAGATATGCATGCCGTTACACTAAGATAACATCACTTTCTTTGCTGCTATCATTTGATGCTATCATCTGAAATGGAATGTAATTACTACTACGAGGTCAGGTAAATCAAAAGATAAAGCAATGTTTCATATTATTGTTCTTTCATTTTGATCTAATGATAAGATTAAACCAAACATGTTTGGTACTCAGCTTCATGCACATTGATCCCTTTTGTAAATCGTAAACAGGTCTGGCAACCTTGTTTTCATACAAACGAATCACCCGCGTGATCATTTTAAAGGGTGCAGTTTGTCCTGCAATTGTGTTTGCATTTAAAGAAAAGTGGGTTGTGTAGTTTAAACTAGCCTCGTTGATTGAATGGTGTCGACAGAATGTGTGTGTGTATGTGTGTGTGTGTGTGTGCTGTGGTTCTGCAGATCTGTGTTGGCTAATTAATGCTATCATATCGCGAGATTTGTAGAAGACACCCTAACCCTGTACCTGTGCTGAACTGTACATTAGTCGGTAAAATACATACATATACACACAGTATATTCTCAGTTAGTGTGTAGAGTAGTTAAAGGTAAATAATACATAATGTAAGCCGGTGTGCTTGAGGTGGTTGTGATGGTGGTTAATGACCGCAGTTAGTGAATGAATAACATAAAAAGTCTCGTCCAGACACAGAGAGAGAAACTCTATCAGGATATGAAATGCCCGAAAGTATAATAACTTTAATTCAAACAACTGACAACTGTGAAACGTGACCAGTCTGTTTGCATTACACGTTTAAATAAAGTTTAGTTTCAAAACAATCCAGCAAAAGCTAACACGAGTTAGCCTCTGTAACGAAACCTACGAAAATACGTATCCTACAGATACAATTCTCTGTTATTGCAGCGTCACGCGGCTTCTTACCCGCGTCCTGGAGTGATTTTTGCGGTAACCAGAGGAACAGTGCGAGGAAAAGCAGTGATTTAACACCGGTAAAGAGCCAACCGTTTGTCATATTCATGCATCCCGCCATGATGTGGACACCATCTCCCTCCTGTGACGTCACGGACCGCCCCTTCCTGCTCTCCGGTTTGAGTGACAGCCGATCGAGCCAATCACAACGCAAGATTAGACGTCGCCATAACGGGTGATGCATTGGATCAAAACATTTGTTTTAACTATTAATCTACACGTTCAAACTTGTTAAACTTTTTAGGATTAAGTAACTTAAGTAAATGTTTAAATATTTAAAGTTTTCTCAGTTTGCTTCAATGTTTTACTGTGTCAGACTGCACAGTAGTATTATTTCATCAAAGAACTACTTTAAAGCAAAATGACAATAACTATTGTAATTATTTTTGGCAATCATTCCTTTAATAAACAATTATTTGTTCTGTAAAAAGAATAAAGTGAGGATTGCCCACAAATGTTCACTCAAATTGCTGTTTTGTTTGATTAACAGTCACAAATTTATGAAAGAGGGTTAAGGACACACACACACACACACACACACACACACACACACACACACACACACACACACACACACACACACACACACACACACACACACACACACACACACACACACACACACACACACACACACACACACACACACACACAGAGAGAGAGAGAGAGATCACTGAATTTAATAAATTAATTACAAAAATCAGGATTTTTGTGCAAGATTGTGCAATAAACTGAGTGTGTTTCAGAGAAAGAATCACTCAGACTGGGAGAACATCATCTCTTTTGTGGAGGAAATCTCTGATGAAAGTGGAAGAAAAGAAAGTCTCTCACTGCTGACATCTGCGTCCTGTTGCTCTTTAATATTAATTATAATAATAATATAAATGTAGTGAAATAATGATAAGAAATCTCATAAAATTTATTCTTGAGATGTTATGACATTTTTCTCATAATATTATTACTCTTTCTCGTAATATTATGACTTTTTAACAGTAAGACTTCATTCTCGTAATATTAATTATTTTCCCGTGTTATGACTTTTTAATAATACAACTTTATTCTTAGAATATTAATACAATTTTCTGGTAATATTATGACTTTAATATTATGACTTTATTCTCATAATATTACAACTTTTTCATCAAATATTGTGACTTTTTCTGGTAATATTAAGACTTTATTCTTGTAATATAAGAACTGTTAATGCATAATAGTATGACCTTTTTTCAATATAACTTTATTCTATATTCTGTATAAGATTACATATTTTTACCTATTCTGTTTTCCTCCACTGTATCCATACAAACCCAAATACATTCTCGTTAATAAAAAAATACACACACACATATATATATTTACATAATTGCTTTATTTACCTAAATAGCGTAGGTCATGGGTTTTTTAGCAAAATTAAAAAAGGTTTTGTGTATACTGAGAGAATGAAGCCCTTTTGCAAGCAGCCATGTTGTCAGGTCACAGAAGGAGAAGAAGCTCAGATGTAATCATCAAGTGAACAATGACTAAGTTTCATGCTGGTTCACCATCACTAATGTCATCAGTAACACCAGAGTTTTTCCCCCTGATAAAATGGCTGCTGTGTAAAGTCACTGTACTGAACCACACTGTCTGTATTTCATGCTCTTTTCTCTTGTGTTCCTGCTGGAGGATGTGAAATAAGGTGGTAACACGGCACAGCATGTACAGTGTTGACTATCCTCTTATGTTTGTTTTCTACTTTTGACATTTACACAGGATTTTAGAAACGGACATCCGACAACCAGGAATAAAGCAGAATAAATAGACTTTTTTTTTCTTTTTTTCTTTTTTAAATTAAAATATCCTGTATTTGTTCATATCAATCGATAACGTGTTGTCTTTTAAGTTGTTTGTAATAAAGGTGTTTTTGTGATTGAGAGCTGCCCTAAAGAAAACTCCCATACCAATCCCTTGCTGTCAGTATAGGATCACCTGCAGTTTGACATTGGCGGAGTAAGCAAATACGATGAGACACGGCGATTCCTGAAGGTAAGTAAAGGATTAGCAGTCGCTTTGTGCTGTGGTGTGCGTTTAAAAGCAAGAAAAAGACATGATTAGAAAAATGAATGTTAAGCAATATGTTTATCACCCAACATTTTCTCACTTCCCCCGTTAAAACAGAACATGCCCCTAAAAATAACTGTCGTTTGTAGCTTTGTTTGCTTTGCTGAAAAGGCAAAGCGTCATTGACAGTATTTACACAAGGACACACACACACACACACACACACGGTCTGTATAAATATTTGTGTAGAGGCTATATACGACTTGAGACATTACACGCTCCATTGTTAGTGTTATCGTCACATCTGCCCAACTTTTTTGGTTTGAGAAGTCAAGATAGATGGCAAACACTATCGCATTAACAATTTAAATGTAGCTTAATTCAGGACGTCTAAGAAGCCAAAAACACGAAAGTATTCATATAGAATCCACAGTGTACGTAACTTATGTTCAAAGTATTTGTTGCAGTTGATCTATTTGTCTTTTTTTCATATTGTACTGTATATTTACCGATTAAACAATTTTACATAACGGTTAAGAACATTCTTACTCCTCACTCTACACTCTTAGAAATAAAAGTGCTAAGTAGAACCATGTAAGGTTCTTCAGCTTGTCCTCGTAGGAGAACCCTTTCATAAGAATCCTTTTAAAACCCTTTATTCAGGAAAGGGTTTTAAAAGGTTCTCTGGATCAAAATGGTTCTTACTGGAACCATGAGTGTTACCAAGACCACAAGACACAAGACCCTTGTAGAAGAACCCTTTTGGGAAACCCTTACCCTTAAGAGTGTTTCTTTCTGTTTACATTTGGTCAATTTGACCCATTACAACCTGTTAATGTGTGTTTTTTGTATGAGTCAGTTATAAAGTCATGTTTCTCATGTTATCAGCTACTTTCTGACCATGTTGTGTATGTGTGCGTTTCTAACAGCTGCCTCACTAACCACTGCAAACTATATACTAAAGCTTCCATGCCATCTGACTGTAAGACACTCACACACACACTAGATGACTCTGGTTTATAAGGCTCTTCTTGGCTATAGGTTCTTGCTTATTTATGCATTTTTCTTTAGAGAATAAAAGCCATTATATACCTTATGTTCCAATGAAAAAAGATGTTTTCAGTTTCTCTGCCCCCTTTGCTTGGAAAACCCTCCAAACTGAACTATTTCACTGTGAGCGTTCCACTCTATCTTTAAAGACCGACAACAGGAATCCATTGCAACCATAACTCCTGCACTTTATTTCTCTATTTACTTCCACTTTTATATTTCAGTGTTTGTCTTGTAGCCGTTATCTCCCTGTTTTTTATTAACTATGACGTGTGCTGCTGCCTTTCTTGGCCAGGTCACCCTTGTGAAAGAGATCTTGATCTCAATGGGACTTTTATATGGTTAAATAAAGGTTAAATAAATACATTTTAAGTATAAGTAAGTAAGTATTTTTAATTGGTATCGTCATACTTTGGTTCATGTTTCGTGAATTTATTTGTATACCACGTAAGGGTCTGGAATGCTTTTATTTTGTAAACCTGTGAGTTGTTGGAAAGGGCTATAAAGAAATAAAGTACATTATTATGCAATGACATTGTACAGCAGAGTTTGTAGTTCTGACGAACAAACCGACCAAAACAAAGGGTGTTATGATCAACTTTTGGAACAAAATGTTATACGACAAAACCGCGACCTTTCGAGACTAAATTCCTCCATCGCGTTCACATCAACTTGTGACTTTCACCACACAACCAGACATTTGAGCAACAAGTTCACTTTGTGCAGTCGGACACACAGCGATCATAAAGCACTTTGGTGCACGGAGACGCTCGTGGAGCTTATTCTGGACTATGATAGTTCACAAGCACAGTGTCAACACACAACATCTCAATGTGGTTCCTGCATCTGGACGCAGACAGTCTTCGTGGTCGTAAATGTGACTTCTGTGAAAATGTTGCTCAAGGAGGCTGTGATGTAGCAGAGCATAAGGATGTTACTAAGAGGAAACAGGACACGGCGTCTTTACATGTGAACCATAGACATGTAGACGCAAGAGCATTTCAAGGAACTATTGAGAAACCATTGAGAGGTGGAGAGTGTGTGTGTGATTCATGTATTACACACACACTCTTGGGCTGTTGTGTAATCCGCTGTTCGGAGAGGTTTGCAGTTAATGTGTATTAATAATAATTCCTGTTTTTAACTAGTGTTCCATCTGTCGTGCTACTGTTTGCGTTGGCTCAGCCTTCGGTCCTGATTTGATTAATGTCTTTTCAGTCAGATCAGATCCTGGTTAGTGTTTACAGTGTTGACTTTACCGTCACCAAATATAAGAATCCACTGCTGTTTTATAACATTTACTGTTGATAATATGATTCACAGCGTTGGGAAAAATTGTGTGGTCACTGCTGATCATGCTCTCTGTGCGTACGACACCACGGGGGTTCTCAAATGTTCTGGTCTTTAAAAACAGAAAACATTATTTAACTTGATGTAGTTTAATAGTTGTGTGCCTACTTTCTGTTAAAGGTTAATTGTAATAAAAGCATGGTTGTGCTTCATAAGCATGTTTCACCAAGAACACAGAACTACAAAAGCATGAATGGATGAATATCAGTATCAGTCTTATTTGTATTTGTATTGTCTTTTTAAATATGTAATATATGAATATTACATATTTAAAAAAAGACTATTTCTAAAATACTTTTTCAATATTTGTTACACAGTTGGAGAAATGACTCCACACAAATGTAATGTTAATTCATTAATGGTGTAAAACGACTGTATCAGACTTATATCGACAGTGTTGTTATGTAAATACAACATTCACGTATCTGTACTTTACATGTGTTATTTATATTTCTTCTTTATATATTTCTAGCAACTTTTACTTTTACTCCGCTACATTTTCCTAAATAAATTGTGTTCTGTTTGTTACTACCAAATAGAATCAGGAGAAGAGTTGCTAATGGTTTGCATTTATATGTAGCTTTTCTACTCTTGAGTTGCTTTAAAATTCAGTTTTACCATTTACACATTCATTCACTTTCAGACACATAGCAAGGCCAGGAATTGAACCTTCAACCTTCCAGTTGAAAGACAACTTGCCCTACCACTGAGCTACCATACCATATACTACTGCAACTACTTAAGTAATGTTATAAAAAGTGACTTCAACTTGTACCAAAGTCATTTCCTGGTAAAGATACTTGTACTTTTACTCAAGTTTTTATTTTATGCAAGACTGAATATTGGTATCGGTCGATACTCAAGTTTTTGATATCGGTATTGGTCACAAAAAAGTGCTATGGTGTTATTTCTACAGAGTGGAATGAGAAACCCCCTCTTTTGTTGTTTATGTGCTTAATTATATGTCAAAACTATCGAATAAATGAAAAGTATCATTAAAAAATGGCACAAACTGACACAACAGCGTTGACTTCCTGCAAACAGAGGCAGTGGGCGTGTTTCAGATGAACGAGGAGACCGTGAAGGCAACAGGGGAAAAAAGTTATGGTCAATAAGTGAGAAGTTGAAGGAGGTGGAAGCAAAGGGAGGAACCATTAACTGATCCACTTATAGACCGAAAAACATCAAACCATCGTCGTCTTTGCTCCGTGTCCGTGATTTAACAGACGACTCAAAGGTAAGTCTTCAAAACGGCTTAGTTTTAATCATTTTTTTGTGTGATATAGTGGCTCTTTCTTGACCGTTTTTCGGGCGGAATGGTTCACTCCTGACGAACTACGCACTTCTTCTTCTTCTTCTTCTTCTTCAACAAACAAAGCAGTCGCACAGAAGAAGAAGAAGAAGAAGCTCATCTCTCCGTGTTTATTTAACAATAACACAGTTGAGAAAACGCTCACAAATCAAATCATGTTAATGTAATTTTCCCTGTGTGTGTGTGTGTGTGACAAAGCGGCTATTGTCGCTAACTCGGTGGTGATTAACGGTCTGGAGAGAGAGAGAGAGAGAGAGAGAGAGAGCACCACTTAAACAGTGACACCTTCACGGACCATGCGATCGCTTTAACAACCAGACTTTTCTTTGTTCTATTGATTTGAAGTATAAGATGCTGCACTTTTTTTTCCCTAAAAACCTCAGAAACCGCTTATTGTAAATAGAAAAGCTGAGCTTTGATTATTCTGAGCATGTGTTAAATATGTATAAATGTGTCGTCGTTCGTCAAACAATGGCAGAGCCGCGGTTTGATCGCGATCATGACGATGTTATTGTGACACTTGTACTATATGTTTATTTTTAAATGTAAAAGGGAACAACAATACCTTAAAACGTGCACAAATACAGATATTTGTAAGTTTGTGTGCTTTCAAAAACACATGTAGCATTACATAAAGTTCTACTTAAGTTACCAAAAACAGTTACTAATACATGTTAATGTTTTGAGCTGAAACGATTAATCGATTATTAATCGATTACTAAATGAATCGCCAACTATTTTGATAATCAGTTTGAAGCTTTTTTCATGATTAAAACAAGATTTCTGATTGTTTTAGCTTCTTCATTGTGAATATTTTCTTCGTTTCTTTGCTCCACATAAACAAAGAAATCGTTAAAACTGAATTATTTTGGTTTGTGAACAAAACAAAACATTCAAGAACATCATCATTTCCAGGTTTGACAAACACGTTTTTAAAAAAAAAAAAAACATTTTTCTTACATTTTATGGACCAATCGATTAACCGAGAAAATAATCAACTGATTAATCGATTACGAAAATAATCGTTAGTTGCAGCTCTAATAATGTTATTTAAAACGTTATGTTACCAAACATGTTACTTTGTGAACTTTGTACAGTGATAAACAAGAAACTCGGACACGGTTATTATAAATCGCAATGTCCTGGAATGAATGAAAAGATGCTGTGGACGAGCTCGACAAATGAATGATTTTCCCCAGTCACAGTTGGTTCAAAATGGGAATATAATATTGTATATTGTCCAATTAACCCAACTGTTTTTATTTATACACGTAATAGTAAATACATGGTAAGTTCACCCTGTCCTCGTCAAAGTTCCTTTTATAGCTTCAAGTGTGTATCAGTCCCACACTCCAACAGTCAAATGACTCAGATCTTCCACCACTGCTCATATTACAGCTGATGTAATGTTGCTCTGTCTTGGAAAAGTTGATAAACTATAACTCAAGTTTTTCTCTTTTTTTTCCCTCCCCCTTCAGGAAACTACTCCTCATCAGCCATGGGTGTCGATGGGGGAATGAAATGTGTCAAGTACCTGCTTTTCGTCTTCAACTTCCTTTTCTGGGTGAGTGACTGTCAATCGCATATGTGATGTGTTTATCCTGAAAAAGGGGAACAGAGTTAGTGGCGGACAAAACATACACTCTCCTCAGTGTTAGTCAGTAGGGAGGGAGGGAGGGAGGGAGGGGGAGCTTTTGGTGGGAAAAATGCAAAAAAAACAACAACAATGATGTTTGTCTGATTAGAATAAATGTGAGACATCTCTTGTTTCAGTTTGCCTCATGACTAAGCATGTGCGTATACATGTATCATGTGCTGATGAGCGCACATACGCAGAATTTCCCTCATCCCTAAAAGTAGTATATTGGCTCATTGTGGGTCATATCCTGGTTGAAACTTCCTATTTCCTGGTTTTAATTTGTTTGCAGTCTCGTCACGGTTTGTTTGAGGGCTGTAGCGCCAGAGAGGACGGTGATGGAATGTGAATCTTATGACCACATTTCAATGTGTAACAGAATCATGTGACTCTCACCCATAACTGATATACTGTAGTGTCATTTACTGTGTGTAAAAGGTGTAAAACATAATCTCACACATTCCAGTATGACAAAGCTGTATTCTCTCTTTACAGAGGACATTTTCACAACTATTCATTATTTTTCACACATTTCAACACTTTACTTGAACTCCATTTATTTTTATAATCCAGGGCTCTAGAGTGTGGCTAAATCTTTGAGGTGTGACTAAACACGCTCTCACTCACACACACACACACACACACACACACACACACACACACACACACACACACACACACACACACACACAGACTTCTCTCTCCACACACACAGTCCGTGTGAATGTTTACGGATTTTTCCTCCTACGGGCACTTTGGTTTTTAACTTTGATAGATAGCGTTTTCTTGCTAAACCCAAACACCGCAAAGAAAGGGGTGGAAATCACCTTCTGAAAAGATGCAATACTCAATACATGGTCCACGATACCAATACTATCACCATTCTGTGATAATTAATATATTGCAAGGCATCACGATATCTGTCTAAGTTTATCTATTTATTCTCAACATGTATTGAACGTGGATGAGGGCATTTCTTAATCAAACTTTTCCCACCATTATTCCGCTGTAAATTCCCTCTTCTTTGGTCCAGGTAACTTCCACCTAAGTAGGCAGGGAGTGTTACTTTAGAGAGCCTTCATTTTATTCATTAATATATCAATATTTTCCCTGACGTATTGATTATCCTATTGCACGAGGAAGGAAGACGATATATCACCAAATGGATATTTTATCCCACCCCTACGGCAAAGTATCAACATTGACCCCCCCCCCCCTTGTTTGTTATCTAATGGTCATCACCTTCTGTTTATCCTGTGTTTGCATGTTGCCCCATATATTATTTACCGTACCACAACTACAAAAACAGTCAGTTGATCTAAACGCGTGTGTTTGTTTGTGTGCACACACACTATGTTGTGTGCTTCTGATGAAGACAAACGTTTCACCTTATTCTTGTTCACAGCCATTTACATAATAGTGTGGATGTAAACGGGAAATGACAAAAAAAAAAGCAACCCTTAAAATTATGGCCTGGAGGTGGTGTGTTAAAAATGACTACATTATGTTCCTAAGTATTTAATACATGTGTATATTCTACTTATTTTACTTAAATGCCTCGTGTTGAATGTATGTTATCTCAGTGATTAATCTCCCATTTCGATTAGTGCATAAAATAAATATACAAAAATATATATATTGACATCTTTCTCAAGACAAGAATTGTCCACCCATCTGAATTTAGTTCATTTTTGAATAATAACAAATGTTTAATTGTACATTTTTTCTAAACCTTTACCTATTATTATTTTGGATTATTCAAATAACATTTCAGCTCTACATAGTATACAAAACAATTCTATTCTATTGTATTCTGTTGTTAGATAAGAGTACGTCCTTTGCTCTGTTTACCATTTGCGTTCACTCTTTTATGTTTGACGTTAGCCATCATTAACCATGTGACTCAATCTTAAATATTGACATTGGTGTTGCCAGCAAGGACTGGCCTTTAGTGGCAGAGCTTAGCATGGATAACATTAAACATGGGGCTGATATTGTTTCATATGACATGGACTTCGTCTGACTCGCTGTGTCAATGTGTGTTTTTAGTGCTACAACAACTCTTTACTTCAACAATTAACACAAAGTATTTGATCTCAAAGAGCGGTAAAACCAGTTTAGCTGTTAGCTGTTGTTCCTCTGGCTTATTGTAATTTCTAACCAACAACTTTATAATATCAGAAGCCACTGGAGAGAACAGTTATACTATTATACAGTTGAACTCCTGAGAACAACTGTCTTGAGAAGAAGAGTTTTCTTCTTCTCAATATCAGTCTGAATTGCAGATTACATTATTAGGCACAAAATGTGATTATTCTTTAGCCTCGATGACACAAAACATGGGATTAGTAGATTAACAGGACATTTATATGGAAGAACTTGACACTGAAATATTTAATGCCATTTAATGCCCACTACAGTCTGTCAAATAGTAAGGCCAAATGTGGTGTCGTCAAATTGATTTGACAAACCAACTGCTCAAGTTCAGGATGACGTCTTGAAATATTGATTAAATAGAGGTCATTATGTATTGGTTTTCAATCTGATACACTATATGTGGTGTATATATAGGTTTTAACATTGTGAAAAATTCAAAACACGTTGAAATTCATTGAACCAATTATTCAGAATGATATACACTTTTGTGTGTATTTTTGCTTGAAGGCTAATTTTCTTTGAATGACTGACTTGTTAATTATGTCACTTCTGATTTGACTAAATCAGTTCAACCTCCAAAACAACTATTATCTCCCGTATACGGTTGCAATAAATGATCATTAGCGACTGATGCGTCTGTAATATTTTATAATGGTTCATTCCATAAAATAGTGTAAATGTTCTGTTTAATGTTTTGTTTTACTGTCATAGAGGAACAAAGAAGTCAGATTTCTATTTTATTAAAATAATTACTAGTGTAATGACTTTGTAATGATTATGAATATTACCCTGTGATGTTCTGCTTCATCTTCATCTATTATTTTCTCATTCACTCTCTTTTAGTTGTGCAGTGTTTGACTTGAGGGCTTGAAACTGTCAAGATACGATTCAATCACAGTATAGTGGTTATCATGGTTACATGATTAATACTGTCATTAATCATAAGTCATGTTTATATGTTTACTAAATCTACATTTTGCGTCGTTTAATCTCCTTTAAACGAAGATGTCCTATAAAAACTGAATCACAGTTTTTCTGTAATACGTGAAGATTTGTCATTTGTATACAAAAGAAAGGGAAAAGAAAAGAAAAGAAAATCTTTCCACTTGAAGTTGGAACCAGGAAAAGTCTGGCACTGATAAAATTGATTGATCGCTCTTGTGATTATGTTCCTCTCTAATCTTATGTCTACTGACTTACTATTTTCCATTTGATGGATCGCAGTCTGAACAGGAGCGCAGATTTGTGCCAAGGATTAAACACTGGCATTTATTACATTTGGACTCTAGATCCAGAATATTTTCTAGATCTTATCTAATCCAATCTAACCTAATTTCCCTGAGGGATTCATCCCAAGGGATCAATAAAGTCAGGTCTAAGTCTAGACCTTTACAGCTATTACCATCTTACATTAACATGACAAAACTCCTCCTGATGATACACGTCTGAACTTGTTAGATCTAAACTCTAAATTTTAAATTGCTGCCTAATCTGTAGTTTGGAGTGTCTGATCCTCTATATCATCATCAGTTGGTTGACTCTTACCAAAATGTGATGGTAACATACTTGATTCATCACAGTAAATTGAACTGTCAGAAACTGTAGCTAGGAAGCTGCTAAGTCGCTAACAGAAGGACAAACTTACAGATGAAAACATAACCTCCTTGGCAAAGGCAATAAAGTGCAAACTGTTATCAACAGATGGAGTAAACTGCTCTCGTTACTGAACCCAGAACAGCGACACATCACACTTTGTCATCTGATCATTTCACAGCCACATTCACAAGCTGTTGCAACTTCCTTCCATCTGTTTAGCATTAGTGCATACTCATTTGGTTTGAGGGTGGAGTTTTGTATTAAGGCAAGGGAAGTGTTGACTTTTAAACAAGTTTGAAAAGCTCATCTTGATTAAATAGTTCAAAAAAATTCTCCTTAAAGGAATAACGCGCAACTTTTAAATGTCTATTTCATTTTCACACAATGCTGACTAAACCGATCAGCTCCACACAACTCTCTGTGTATCTCAGTATAGCAGCGTTTAGAGCTGGAGTTGCCTGGCGGCATACCCACGCTGCACACAGGAAGTCATCCATTTATGTCAACATTGTGCTAGTCAAGTGAGACGGCTGCAACCAGACTGCAAACACAAAGAAGTGTCCACAACATGTTGCAAAAGTTAATTCTACTGCTCAGAAACCTCAATGACTGATGGAATAAATGCTTCTTGTGACTGCTGGCCTGTGTGCTGCTGCTGTATACACACCAATACTCTCTCAGTCAGGTCCTGTAGTATTGCTTGACCCGAAGGACATGGCATATTAATAACCTTCCATAGTTTCAAGTAATCGATATGACAAAGGTTTCTCACTGCAGCTTTAACATACCAAATATTTTACTCATGAAAATCTGAACATATCATCTATATTAAAATGTGTGAGCTCTACAACTGACTGATTTCCCGCATGTGAGATAAAGCAACGCTGACGTAGCTGTCACTCACTTAAGTTGACAGTTAAAAATAACAAAAAAAAACCTAGAGACTTCATCAACACAGGAAAAACAAACATTTGAATGTATGTTTGTCTTTGGAAATTTAAATGAAAGGAATTTAAACCATATTGCGTCAGAATGCTAGTTGACGCTAACGCTAACTAGTAGAAGCAGTGCTTCAAAGGTGCCGATGAGGAATTTCCTGCTGTATTACTAAGTTTGTATAAGTTATTTACAGTATTTTATTGTTCTTTACATTTATATTTTCACATACTTTATGTATCTCTCCGTTCTTACAACAATATAAAGAGAAAATTTGAATTTTTCTGGCATATTTACGAATGGTAATTAATCGTGATTAATCCACAGCTACCCTGTGATTAATCTGATTAACATTTTTAATCTTTTGACAGCCCTAGTATATATATCCATTTTTGGAACACGTAGTATAGTAAACACTTAGATGATGTTGGTCAACATTATGGCACCTTCACCTCAATACACTGACTCAGACCACAGATAAACATTATGAATACATACTGTATGTGTAATTGGCAGAAATCATCCAAAAAAATACCACCCTAACCCTAATGTTATCCTCTTTACCTCTATGCAGTTATGTGGCCTCGCATTAATTGTGGTGGGCATCCTGGCCCAGGTGGCTCTGCACAACACCATCATGATGAATGACGCCACAGCCTCAGGAGGACCCATACTGATCATCGTCATCGGAGTGGTGATTTTCTTCATTGCCTTCTTTGGCTGCTGCGGAGCGTGGAAGGAGAACTACTGCATGGTCACAACGGTAATTCACACAGCTCAGCACCTGTGTCGACATAAAACAAATATTAGAATAAAGGTGAATAAACCACATTTTGACTTGTACGATTATGAGTGATCAGTGTTTTTCATTTCTCTCCTCTGTGTAGTTCGCCGTCCTTCTCGGACTGATCATCATTGTGGAGATCGCTGCAGCCATCGCTGGATACGTTTTCAGAAACAAGGTTAGCGTGTAGACTAAATGTGTTTTTGTGCGTCTCATAAAACTGTGCAGATGTTGAGGTTTAACTGCCCTTTTTTGTGTCCACTCTTCAGCTCTCTGGCGTCGTCCAAGACAGCCTCACTGAAATGATTTCCAATTACAACAGCAGTTCAACCAAATTCAGAGACACTGTGGACGGACTGCAGAAGGATGTGAGTCCATTGTAAACTCTCTCACTCACTGTTTACTTAGCCCGACAACACCTTCACCTAACATGGCTGCATCCTGCTGGTTGCGGCGCTGCCGACATGGAATTATATTATCACAGCATCGGTTAAATCAGTGGACTGTACATTGCTTGCTACATTGGTGTGTCCGTATTTAATGTTTATCACTCGACTCGTTTGCACTTTCAGTTGAAATGCTGTGGCGTAAACAGTTCTTCTGACTGGAGAGACTTCAGGCCTGACGGGAAATCGGTGCCTGACTCGTGCTGTGTGACCATCTCCACCAACTGTGGCATCGGGACCATGACGGATGCGGCCAAAGTGCACCAGCAGGTGAGTCGCTGCTCGTGACTAATGCTTCTTGGGAAGCCGCTCACCACGTGATAGGTCATATTTATAATCCTCATGATTTGACTCCCTGTAGATTCTGTGTAACACCTGTGGTTACACAGCAAACACTCCTCAAACAACAGCTGGAATACAACAGAGCAGGAACTGCAGGAGCTAATGTGTTCTGTTTACGGCGTAGCCAAATACGCTGTCCTTTAATAAAGAAGTCGGTCAATAATTACCATCTCACAGTTTTGCCAGTAGCAACCAAGATAAGGTTTTATAGTGGACACAGTGCAAGTAATTGTCCACAGAGCAGCAGGACACAGTAAAGTGTCTTTATCTCGACAAGGTCTCGAGGCAACGTTCTCTCATTTCTCTGCATGTGAATCTGTTTTGGTGAAGATTTGCTTAAAAAATGATGAAGTTAAATGAATAATGGGATCATTCTTGTGATGGTTTTTACACCACAAACCACACACTTTCAACAACAGAGTCATTTTAATGGGAGGCAGCAGCAGCAGAGGGAAATAAAACTTCTGTAATCGCAGTTCTGACAGTTGAGTGTGTTTTTATTTGTTTTTCACATAAACACACAATGATTTTGAGTATCCCTAGGGATATGAATGTGTCAGCGCTCACTGATGGAACTATGTAATAGTTGTTTACACTCTTTCTTAAAGGTTTTGAAATGCAGTTTATTATTACTTATTGACAGATACACCCCAGTATACTCAGTTACACATTATCAGCTTATGCATCATCTGTGTTTATATCGATCGGGCTTGAGTGTAAAATACGAGGTTGTGCAAAAAAAGAGCAAATGAACAATGTTTCTTTTCCATTCAAAGCCCATTCCACACATAAACATCATTTCTCACCCCTCACCCGGTGATGTTGGATCACTGAAGTAAAAATTATTCTCAATTAAGTTTTTCCATCAAAACAAACGTATTTACCATAATTCAAAGTTTCTCTCCGTCTTCTTTCTTCCATGCAGGGTTGTCACGATGCAGTTGAGGGAATCCTGGAGAAAAACATCCTGTGGGTGATAATTGCAGCGCTTGTTATCGCCGTCCTGCAGGTATGTAACATCAGTAAACAAGACCATGTTGCATTAGAAACACACCAGAAATCATCTGATGGTGAATGTTTGTCTGCTTAGAGCAGCAGCAGAGAGTCATCACATGATACTCAGAGACAACAAGGTGACAAAAACGTACTATAAAATGTAATATACGTGAGAAGGAGAGCGAGAACTTTAGCTAGAACTTTAGCTCACCTTTGCTGAAGTTCCCCACGTTGCGTCCATGTCTGCAAGAAAAGTATGGGCTTGTCTCTTCGCAGTCTGCTGTCAGTCATCTGTGTTTTACTGTACATATCCACTGCAGACCATTATTTTTCTTTTGCTTTGGTCAAGACAATTTAGAATAAGGTAGCAAAGCTTTAAGGTCAACTATTGTTCAACATTTCAGATGCTATCAGTCGTTACCTGGTCTCTGCTCACTCTATTGACATCCTGTGTGTTAAACTTAACTCCTACTACCTACGTTATAAGGTGGTTGGTGGCGAGAGGCACACCAGACCAAAATGTGTCCTCTTTAATTAAAATGTCTTGGATTTACTGGCAGCACGCCTGTCATCAGTGAAGCCAGTATTTCGAATGAGTTTCTTTAATCTCTGCTGACACATAGTGGTCATTTTATGTCGTAATATAAAACATTCTTTACACCTTTAACGTTTTCATGTTGTACATTTTTACACTTTCAGCCCAAACTTAACAAACTTAACGCCAGTGTGATGCAATTCTCAGCCGCTTACGCTGTTGTTTATTTCCAAACCAACGCCCATGTTGTTTAAATAACAAATGCACTCGCTCCAATCTGTTCACGCATGGGCGTGGTGAACTTCAAATGAGGTGTAGTCAGGTTTGGGTTAGGGTTTGTTGGTATGCTGTTATCTTGAAGAAGACGAACGCAACTGACAAAACTCCCCTAAAGCCCACAGCACACCACGGTGCAGCCACACCTGGCTTTTAAAAGGGAATTAAAGATACTTTTGAATGGTTTGAATGGTTTGCATGTTATGGCCAAAACATTCCCATGATTAATTTAGAGCAGAATACAATCCCCATTCAGCCATGTTTTTCTGCTGTTAACCACTTACCGTGTAAAGATGTGCTCACCATCAAAGTATTCTCAGTGTGGGAAAACTATATTATGTAGTAATTTTATACTAAATACTTAAAATTCAGTTGAATTATGGACTATTTACAAAATAGTTTAAACACTGTCTGGCCAAGAAACCCCAGATCACGTATGATCTGGGGTTTCTTGGCCTTGCTTCAGTTGGTCAGGTCGAGTTTCAACAATGTTATGTGACCTAAATATACTGAACGACCAGGTTTTTTGGGCATATTCCACAGAGGTCACAGAGACCTGTGGCATGTGCTGGATAAGACTTAACACAGGGTCCAAATCACCCGATATTAACGTATATAAGAGACGTTTAGACAAAGCTAAAAGCGCTCCAAATGAGTGTTGTAATTATTTAAATGGATTTAAAAGTGGTGAAGTTAAGTCTAAATTCCTCTTTCTGTGTTTTTTTTTCTTTCCAGATACTTGGTGTTATATTCGCCTGCTTGTTGATGAGGGGCATTCGCAGTGGCTACGAAGTCATGTGATCCAAGCTTCACACCGGGGTATTAGCTCGCTGTTCAGGTCATGATTCTTGGGAGCTAGCTTCATTTAGAAACTTTAAAAAATAATATGTTCATCTCACATAACACACAGAACAATTTATTTCCCCTTGTTATCAATGTTTGGTTTATATTTTCATAGGCTTACGTTCTCTGGGCTTCGATACTGTGTATATGTAGGAATGCAAAATGTTAGAGAGGATACGCGTCCGCTTAGACGACTGTATATTCATGTTGGTTTGGAGGATTTCTAACATCGTTTCTGTGCTTGTTCCGTTAACACACTCTGACCCTATTTGGCATCAAGTTAATTTTTTTATTTTTGCTGGTTCCAGGCTGCTGTTTCTATTTCTATTAAAGACTCTTTAAATTAGGTTGCTGAAAAATTGCTGTAAATGTGAAAACTAACAATAAATGCACCGTGTAGGTATTTATTTCAGACACACTTCTTAACAATGTAATATTGGCACTTCAACGCGACATTCAAAACTTGAACACGTAATATATAAAATAATTGCAAATCACGATAACTTTTGACTGAACATTGCAGATGAGCCGGTCCTTGCAAAAGGAACATGAAGCAAATGACACTTCCCATTGCACACTTTACAAGACCACACAAGCAGCACGAGGGATGTGCAGTTCCTCTTTGTACTGTCAGGTAGACAAAATGCTTGAATGGAGTGCGCTCCAGTCCAGTGTGGATTTACCAGCATATAAGTGAA
The DNA here is from genome assembly GCF_963457635.1 of Microchirus variegatus. Taxonomy (NCBI): domain Eukaryota; kingdom Metazoa; phylum Chordata; class Actinopteri; order Pleuronectiformes; family Soleidae; genus Microchirus; species Microchirus variegatus. The sequence goes on from NC_139810.1 coordinate 29,803,474, forward strand.
TGTCAAGAAAACATCAAGTAAACAATAAAGTGCCATCAAAGCTTTTTTAGACAGTTTTTACAACCTGTTGCATCACACACGAAGGCTTAAGAGGATGATAGTCGGACGCTAAATATGATCTGCTCATTTTGACCACTTTAAAACACAATTAGTTCCTTAATTCAAGACTTGTCTGGGTAATCTTTAATTTCATCAACGACCAGCACTTAACTGAGCCGAGCACAAAGTGAGGTATGAGCAAATCCAGTGCAGGTCTTTTGTGAACGCGCTCGTGTGTAAGGTCTTTTAAATGGATTGTTATGAATGGAATGTGTGGCAACAATTGTATCTTCGCTCTCGCAAAGGTATTGACTACAAAAGACTAAAAAGCTTTGGTGAACTTTGATATAGCAATATCTGATGTTAGCTCAGAGGTAAACAGATGATAAGGCTGCACATTTAAGTGACAACGGCAATGAGAAAAAAAAAACAATATATCACAATCAGTTCAACACAAAACAGAAAAAATATTTAGGCCAAATTACAGATTGTTCTCATAAAATATGATCCCATATCTCATTTAAGTTATGTGTAATGTGCTTATTAAATTGTATTTATCATTTCAGATGTGCAAAGATGTTCAGAGCTCAGAGTAGATATATTTTTTGAGGATGAGGTTTTCAAACCCAAAAATTACTCGATACACAAATGAAAATGTCAGCAGAAAACAAAACAAAAAAGCAGATTGCTACCGGCTTCCTGTCAGTGGGGCCTGCTGGTGACACCATGGGGGTAGTTGGCTGAGAGAAATACAATGCTGTGTAAAAGCAGCGACAACTCAGAGTCTGCAGAAAAATACAAGAACAAAAGCAACATTAGTGAGAGTAATAGTCCTTTTTGAGCACGTCTGTAGCTCTAACAAGCTTTGATAAAACATTGCTTGAGACTGCTTGAATGAAGCTGTCAGGAAAATTCTTTCTCATTTATTAAAACTAAAAGTTAGCGAAATATTTTGTGGTAGAGTTTACTCTGCAGCATCAACACTGTTATGAAGAAATTCAAACTCATCATGTTTCAATGATGAAAAGTATTTTCTCAACTTAATCAATATCCTGTCTCTCATCTGGTCAAACACAATTAGGACTGACTGTCAGAAAGAAAAATGATCAGACTGTTACACTACCGTTGAAAAGTTTGGGGTCACCTATACAATTTTTGTTGAGTTTTCCTTTAAAAGTCACACTTTTATTCATCAAGAGTTGCAAAATGAATAGAAAATATAGTCATTGACATTGACAAGATTAGAAATAATGATTTTTATTCAAAGTAATAATTTTGCCCTTCAAACTTTGCTGTTTTCAGCTGTGCTAACATCATTACACAAGGGTTTTCTAATCATCAATAGCCTTTTAACATGATTAGCAAACACAATGTACCATTAGAACACTGGAAATGGGCCTCTATACACCTATGTACATATTACATTAAAAAACAGACGTTTGCAGCTAGAATAATCATAGTGTATTTCTGATTCTGATCATTGAATGTTATATTCATTGGAAAAAAGTGTTTTTCCTTCAAAAATAAGGACATTTCTAAGTGACCCCAAACTTCTGAACGGTTGTGTATGTCTCCCAAAGCCATTGTTAAATGACAAAATAATATTTCATTTCATTATGTATTATCATGCCATGTAATATCTCTGCTCTGAAACTGAAAAATACCTTTTAAGGAAGAGGACAGCTGGAGCCACCGCGATAACCACTCCAGACACTGGTTCACACTCAGATGATCAGAATTGAGCCCTCGCAAATAACAAGCCTACAGGGAGTTAAAAATAATGTGTTCTGAAATGTTCCGTTAACAGAGGAATAAACACAAGTTCATCATATCAACCATGTGTTAACGCAGACGCAGAGCGAAAGACCAACCTGTCTGAGCTCGGCGTCGCTGAGCTGGTGAGGGCCCAGCCTGCTGAGGGCGCGGTCCAGCTGCAGCAGCTCCAGGGCGTGGTTGTTCAGCCGCCGGCCCATCAGGGAACCCGGGAAGCGCGGTGACAGGAAGAGCAGGGGGCTGATGTGCCTCTGATTGACAAGGAAGACACAGACGAGAGGTGTTCAGGTTCAACACACACCGGAGCAGTTTGTGCAGGATGTAAAAGAGGAGCCGAGTGATTTCACCGACCATGTGATCCACGTTCAGCCGCTTTAAGCCCAGAGGAGGTCCAGAAAACAGGCCTCGGACAGCCAGGATTTCAGACACTGTCGGGTTCACTCCACTTTGCACCTGACAATGAAAGGTTGTCTCTTAAAGCCGCAGTGTGTACGTTTTAAATAGAAACAAAGACCTGTTATATTTAAACCACTGTGTTCTCAGCTTCACGTGAGCACAAATGTAACGTAGCAGAAATCACTCGCTTAAAATAGAATTACCTCAAAATGATGAATACTCGTACGTAACCGCAGATAAAGAGTCAGTTCAGAGACTGACTACTAACCACGTAACAGTTAATGGATCGACTGACCTTTAAATCTGCACATGAACATTTACTTAATAACTGTAACAACACGTCAGACGAGGATCAGACACAACAGTGACACGACTGTTCCTCGTCACTCCCTCATGTTTTTTCCTCTTTCCCAAACTGAAGTAGACAGATGGCTGACCACCCTGAGTACAGCTCTGACAGGTTCTTCCTGTTACCCCCCCCCCCTCCTCCTCTTGCTGAATGCTTGATTATTGTGTGATTTCTTGATTTTCTGAAGTTGGTGCTATACAAAATAAATTGTATTAAATCATGTCTGTCCGTCTATTAGTGTGTAATTGAAAGTCAACCAAGTACAAATCCATGTTCTTTTTAAAAACATCTCTCCGCTCTTTATACAGGATATAAACTACCATTCAAAAGTTTGGGGTCACTTAGAAATGTCCTCATTTTTGAAGGAGAAGCTCTTTTTTTTAATATAATATAATATATAATATATGAATGTACAGAAATACACTCAATCATAATTTCTAATTTTGTCAATGTCTTGACTATATTTTCTATTCATTTTGCAACTCTTTTGATGAATAAAAGTCTGACTTTTAATGGAAAAAACAAAGAAATTGTACAGGTGACCCCAAACTTTTGAAAGAAGAAAATATTAAGCCGACAACATGTGACAGAATTACTGTGACTGTAAGGAGTAAACCATTTTCTTCAGTCTTCTGTTCAGGATGTTTATACATAATATATGGCATAAAATATGTCTCTGTGGTTGTGTGTGTATTTTAATTATCTATTTAATTCACTTTGACGTTGAAATGGACTTAAATAAAGTGAAGTGACTGATTTAAAAACAGTAGATTAAAGAATGTACAGCTGTGTGTCTGTCCCTCCTGGTACATTCACTCACTTTATTGCAGAGGTCTTTGAGGCCACTCTGTAGCCGACTGTCTTTGACTCGGTGGCTCGTGTGCTCCAGCTCTTTGAGCACTGGCCAGTGATGCTGGGCCCTGAGGGAATTGTACACTGCCCGAAACTCCAACTGCTGACTGGGCGTCCAGAAGTGAGGTACCAGGACCTGGCGGGGGAAAAAGTACCTGGCAGAGAGACACAAAGGGGTGATATCAGCAAGAGCAAGACAGGAAGCATCATTCAAAACACCGTACTAGCATATACAGTTTGAAAAGGCTACTATTGTGTTATAATAAACAGAAATACATTTTAAAAAAGCAACTCACATCAAGACAAAAACCAGGTAGTTGGCAAAGGGAGGGATTGATATCAACACCAGTGGGACGGCTTTCATCATGTCCCTGCGAAACTGGGGAACAAATATCAAAAAATTTAACCTGCAGATCAACTTGCATCCGATGTCTATTTTTATGTTCAGCTCAAGAGAAAATAAAGCTTCCCTTTGTGTCATTTTAAGTCTGTTTTTAACATACTGTTTTGCACAAATGTAATTTTTCATTCAATCTTCAGTGCAAAACAAGGATATTGAGAAAAATATTGCGATAAAGCAAAGCAGAATATTGACGTATGGCATTTTTGCATTTGGAAAACAAATAAACATGATAGTTGGAGGGAAATAACTCCAGCACAGTGTGTTAGATTGTCAGGTAAAGATAAGCACCTGTCTGAGTTTCTCCATCTCTCTGTAGGGTAAATCCTGGACCGGCACTCCATGAGAGAACATCTTCATTCTTATCCTGTTCACTTCTTTGGCATCTCGGAACAATAACCTGAATCCTGGAATGATTCAATTGTAACAACAATGTTTATGATACGAGAGAATATTGACTGAAATTGGCTCACTTTTAATTTGTCAGAAAAAAACATGCAATCAGATTAAACAAAGACAGTTTGACAGTCATATTAAAAAGGCACAATATAGACATTTTGTTTGGGTATATTGCAAATAATCATCTCAGTTCACCTTCCACAAATGTATGGTAGATCTGATAAAAACGGGGAAATCTCCTTTTGAGGAATACTTCATATTTGCTGTTTGCCCACTGGAGCCTGGAGGCGACATATCGAACAATTCCTCGCCTGGCTTTGGTCGAGGAGTAGAGTCTACACAGAGGCAACCTGGACATGTAAAAAAAAAAAAACGGTAAGGTGATCAGCTTATCAGTGGTTATCCAACCTTTTTATACCAAGTACGGCCTGTGAACCAAAGTTAAAATACAGTGGTGTAAATAACCCGAGCAAAGACAGCTATCGACTTTTCACAGGAGGCAGATTTATTCCCAATAAGATCACACACACACACACACCCCGGTCAGAATTCCTCAGCTTCACTCCGATCACATACCCTGGTATATACAGTAGAAGAGTATTTGCACCAGAGGAAGCTTGTGTGCGCACCACAGTTTGAGAACCATGGGCTTAGATCATCATAAGAAGAAGACACACATCAGGAATGAACTACCTTTGCCAAGGACGCTATGTTTTTGTCAGCATTGTCAGGATTTTTCTGGGAATGTAGATTATGGCACAAGGAATACATTACTACGTTAATAGATATTGAAAAAGAACTGATATGGGTTAAAAAAACAACAACAAAAAAACAAATGTAAACCTTGTGAGGGAGACCAGGTTTGTTTCAATGTGGATTGAGGGTTATGTTCTCAGGGTTTCTCTGACCTGTTAGTGCACTGTGTCAGTTAAATATCATTCTGCTAATAATAACAATTCCCGACAAGCTGTACATTGAAAGGTGTAAGAGTGTAACGGTGTCCTCCACAGATCTAAATAAAGTTGACCTTAAAACCCTTTGAAATATCATCACCCATGGTCATGGTTCCTTGGCAACATTAATGGGCAGATTTATGACGTGAGTCAAGGTAGAGCATGCAAAGGTCAGAGGTTTACAGTCTGAGCATTCAATATAATGAATGTAAAGATGGCCGCACAGTTTCTTCTCTCTCCACTGATGCCTTGTGTTTGCTCATCGTGTGAATTATTAGTTTTCTCTTCTCTCTATAATATTGTAAAGGTTTCTGCCTTGGTTTGGCACGATACAAATACAATTATTTGAATGTATACAAACACACAGACACACACATTATCATGTTTACGTCAGAATGAGCACTTTTGCCATTCGTGTGTGGGGTTTGTCATTATAGATATCTACAATTCAGTTGATTCCAGTATCAGATATCTCCTGCACAACGTCATCATTACGATTAATCGATTACTAAATGAATCGCCAACTATTTTGATAATCGATAATCGGTTTGAAGCTTTTTTTCATGATTAAAACAAGATTTGTGATTGTTTTAGCTTCTTAAATGTGAACATTTTCTTGGTTTCTTTGCTTGAAGTGTGACGTGATAATGACGTATCTGCAACTCAGTTTGGGGGAATGACAAAAGTGACGACCAGTAAATGACAAATCTTATCTGTGACACTATTAAAAAGTGACCTGCAGATATCTGACACTGTGGTTTAGACTGACAATAATACAGTTACATATATCGATAGTAAATATCCTGACTAGTGATTACATTAAAACCGTTCGTCACACACGTTCTAGATATTTCTTGCTAAACACGCCACTATCTTGACAGGCAGCTAGCTTAGCGCGGTGTCAGGTAGTACGTGAATAAAAGTGAGTGACACCTCGCGGAAGGTGAACCTTTAAAGAGTTAAGACATTACCTGGACTGACAGGACACGTACGAAGAATACAGTCCAGTTGTTGTTGTTGTCCTGTTTGTCCTCAGAACAAACAGTCGGACCAAAGAGAGGCGGCTACACAGGCTAGAACAGGACAGCGCCATGTTGGTCTGAAGCCCCGCCGACTTACCGTAATGACCCTCATATGGTGGACACAACAAAGGAGAAACCGTACCGTAATGACGTAATAGACAGCTATGAATTAATAGTTCGAACGTCATACAAAAACCCAGAGGCGATTCTAGAGTCTGTAGGGGCCCTAAGCAAACATTCCCAGGGGGCCCTTCCTTCCAACCAGTGTTCATCACCATTATGATATAAATAATCTGACACCAACGAAAAATGTTCAATTTTTTATTTTTTTTCCAAAATGAATGAAATAACATGGAAAAACCTTGTAATTAAAAAGTCTGTGAAATATATAATTGTAAAGAACAATAAAAAACTGTAAATAGCTTTTTATATATATATATATATATATATATATATATATATATATATATATATATATATATAAACTTAGTAAAAAAAATACATTACACTGTAAAGAACCCACATTATAAAACAATATAAGTATATAGAACAATACAAATCTGTAAATAACTGAAAAAAAACATATATAAACTGAGTAATAAAGATATGCATTACACTGTAAATAATCCTCTTCATTTTCCAACTTGCAGAACGATAACTTCACACAGGTTAAAGTGAGGTGGGGCCTCTTTAGGGAGGTTTCTACTGAGATCTCATTGCAAATCGCCCATTGTTGTTTAAGGGGAACGGGGATGCAGCTGGTCACTGATGCATTTCAGTAAAAACAGCCCTCAGGCTCAGAATTTTGGGGGCCCCCTATCAGCTCGGGGCCCCAAGCAGTTGCCTGCCTTGCCTGTTCACAAGCCACGCCCCACGCAAAAATAACAATACAACAAACCAAAAGTAGGAAGTAGGATGAAGCGCATGCTAATCCGATCGGTCCTATCCCTATTATCTTCTTTTTCAACTTAAATTAGGTCTCTAGGATTTTCTTACGAAACAAAACTAAACAATACACCTTGAAATTTGATTTCATATTCTCCCAATCTCAGTTGTTGAACATGGGATTGATAGATGAGAAGAAACAGTTGCTGTACATCAGGGGTCTCAAACTGGCAGCCCGGGGGCCACATGCAGTCCCCCCAATCGATTACATGCGGCCCCCCACTTAATATCATGTGATAATGAAAACATGACCCACGACCTCAATAGATAGCATAGCATTGAGTTTGAGACCCCTGCTGTATATTATATTGTGGACTGGGTAGTTTCAGAGTTTTCCAGCAGATGGCAGTAATGCAACATCATGGATGCAAGCTGCTGTTAAACGCCATAGAAGAAGAACAACAACACTAGAAAAAGGTGAATGTTGATATTTAATTTTCTCCTGATTTAGAGCAGCACTCAGTTACAACAGGTTTCTGATTTTGCAACTTCTTAAATGTGAATATGTTCTGGTTTCTTTGCTCCATTTGACAAAAAAAAAAGTCATTAAAACTGTTTGTGACCAGTTCAAGGTTTGGTTAGCACAAATCAATATTTTCTGATATGGACCAAAGGAATACTCGGTTTATCGAGAAGATAATCGCCAGATTTTTAATTATGAAATTGATAATAATGATAATTAGTAATACAGGCCCTGAATTCTTAACAAATATAAAGTGTCGCAGTTGAATATTCCTTCATTTTGTTGTCAACGTTCACGTTATTTCGCGTAGTTCTTAATCCAAACAATGGATGATGCAACCCCATGCGGCTGATGATGACAGGAAGTCACGTGTTTACAACAAACTTAAAGGACCCGCGGGGCGGTGTCACAGCATAACTGATCCGACCACCGTCGTTCAACAAACGGGTAAAGAAACGTTACTTTTAAAAAACGACCAACTGCGAAACTTCAGGTATGTTAAATGTTGTGTCTTTTATAGACGTCACCTCGGTTTAGTTTTCGAGATAAAGTTGTTGTATTTGTTGTACATGTACATACTTATTGGCAATAAGTTATTGCCAAGTTTTGGCTAACGACACGATTGACCGGACCACGAGCGGGGTCTGGTCAATCGCGTGTGTGTGTGTGTGTGTTTAAAAAAAATCAAAAATCAAAAAATGTATATTTCACTTTTAACAAAGCGTAGCAACTTCAAATATAACATATAGCTGCCTTTAAACTTGAGTAACGGGTTCTTGGTTCAGCAGTTGTTTGTCTTTGAAACACTTTGATTCTAACTTTGATTACACGTGATTGAAAATGCAGGTGAAAAGATGGCGGCTCATAGTTATGGAAGCTCCATTGGCGCCTGCGGGATTGTTTCTCTGGGGAGAACAGAGCTGGCTGAAGAACACGGTAACACTAACACACTGGTCACATTTTCAGAGGCGATTCTAGAGTCTGTAGGGGCCCTAAGCAAACATTCCCAGGGGGCCCTTCCTTCCAACCAGTGTTCATCACCATTATGTTATAAATAATCTGACACCAATGAAAAATGTATGAGTTCAAAATATATATTTTTTTTTTCAAAATGAATGAAATAACATGGAAAAACCTTGTAATTAAAAAGTATGTGAAAATATAAATGTAAAGAACAATAAAATACTGTAAATAGCTTCTTTTTTTTTTTTTTAAATATATAAACTTAGTTAAAAAAATACATTACACTGTAAAGAACCCACATTATAAAACAATATAACTATATAGAACAATACAATTCTGTAAATAACTGAAAAAAAACATATATAAACTGAGTAATAAAGATATGCATTACACTGTAAATAATCCTCTTCATTTTCTAACTTGCAGAACGATAACTTCACACAGGTTAAAGTGAGGTGGGGCCTCTTTAGGGAGGTTTACTACTGACATCTCATTGCATATCGCCCATTGTTGTTTAAGGGTCACTGGGAAGTGGCTGGTCACTGCACATTTCAGTAAAAACAGCCCTCGGGCTCCGAGTATTGGGGGGGCCCCCTATCAGCTCGGGGCCCCAAGCAGTTGCCTGCCTTGCCTGTTCACAAGCTGCGCCCCTGCACATTTTCACAAGCTTTCTTTGAGGAAATGTTAATAATAGGGTGTAATTTGCTCCTGCTTCTGTTTTTTTAAAGACCATAAAGGAAACCACGACCCGGAGAGGCTTATACAGTGTCCATACGACAAGAACCATCACATCAGGTCTTGTCGCTTTCCGTACCACCTCATCAAGTGCAAAAAGGTGAGTGAATCATCTGTCTCGCTGTAAACAATGTTGGTTATGGCCAAGTAGTTACATTACATATTTAAATGTCAAATGACAATGTCCTCCTAACCAAAGATGTTTATATTACTGTGAACAGGAGCAAAGACAGTGTAGTATGAGAAGTATGGCAGGAAGGGAACCACAGCTACAGAAAGACAGCCTTTAAATGACTGGTGAATGTGTTTTGATTTGACACAGCAGTGGTACAATATGAGAATGTAAATATGATGGAAGCTTTATTTAAAGTGCTTGATGCACAGAGGAAGTCAGATTCTATCTACACTATCGTGAAAGTATTTCCTCCACTTCATTTCAGAATCATCCAGAACTGGCTCGACAACTGAAAACCTGCCCTTTCAACGCTCGCCACCTGGTGCCCAAACATGAGCTTGCGCACCACACAGAGACCTGCGAGGACAGAGTCATTGTTCACCCCGAGGATGGTGCGATTTCTCACTTATTTGCCCATGTACTACTTATTCAGTCAGGTTTTTTTGTGTGTGTTTTATACAGTTACTCATTTGATTTCTGCTTCTTTTTTTTATAGGTGCAGATGGAGGAATTAAATGGCACGTTCCCGTCAGCACCTGGGTAAACCCGGACATGTCGGAGGACTGGGATATAGGTGTGATTAACAGCTGTTGGTATTGAACAAATGGTTGTTTTTAGACGTGACACTGGTCACACAATTGGGTCCAGACATTCTTCAGAATTTCCCATTCACATATGACAAAACTCATATACGCATATTGCAGCAATAATGTGAATACTGTATTTATCCTGGAAGGTGAAACCGCTGAACTGTGGCTTTAAATGTCATGAGCAGAAGACGGAACACTTTTTAAATAGAAAAACCTTTAGCTTAAACGTCATGTGTAAAATATTCAAAGTAATTGTTTGCGTTATACCTGTGCATTTGTCCAGACGAACACGGATATTCTTTAAACTGCCTGTTAAACTAACTGTGTTTTTCCTTGTGCAGAGGTGGACGATAATGCGGCTGCATTTGTGTGGGGAGAAACCCCAGAGCACAAGTAATTGATTCCATGACTCTGTTTCACTTCTCAACACTCACTTGTGCAGTTTCTTTGCTCCGTTTAAATCTTTTTTTTTCTTTCTCGTTTTCTCTGCAGACAGGAGACGAGGCCAACAGACAACCTTGGTTTTAGAGCCCCAAACACTCTCCCATGGCCGTGACTGGATGCAGAAGTTTAATTAGTTTGTTCCTTATCACAGTAGTTCTTTTAAAATAATAATAAAAAAATGTTCTTAGGATGTTTTTAATTTGCATGCCTTTTTTTTTTTTTTTTTAAACAAATGGACTGGCGAACTGTCCAGCATGTAACCCGCCTATCGCCCAATGTCAGCTGATGCTGTAGGCACAGCATCCCCGTGACCCTCTGGTGGAGGATAAAGCTGTAGATAATGGATGGATGGATGTGTTACTTGTTCACCTTTTTTACCTGTTTTGTATTTGTCTGTTATTAAAGGTTGTTTGTTGGGTTGATGTAGTGAATCATCTTGTAAACGTGCACTTTCTTGACAATGGGAGGAGTTTGTCTGTAACACTGCAAATAGGAATGGACAGTTGTCCAAAATACATTTACGAGGTCCTAAGCGAAGGGCGATAATCGTGGGTAAGACACCGCGTTGTGGAGTCAAGTGACCAAGGATTAAGTTTGTCTTGTGTCGTCCCAATGGGGAAAACTTTCACAGCCAGCGTACATAAACACATGAGCTGTGAGCACAGGGCAATATTTGCCCCTGGAAAGCAAGAGAAAATGAAAATTCTCCAGCATAGTTGGCTCATAAAGACATTAAGCAGGTGTATTTGGTTACGTTTCACTAAATTGTCTTGTAACCTTAACCCTTCTTATTAAATACATAATGGCACATTTGTATGGAAAAGGGTGACGATCACACTACGCAATCCTTGTGTTGCTTTGGTCAGCGGTTTAGGTTGTTGTGCTGTACTTCAGATTTGTCCCGTGGAACCAAATTGTAATTTCTGTGTTACACTGAGAATGTGAAGGGTTTGATATTATTCACAAAATCAAAGCGATGAAAGTTGACACGTATATTAATTAAATAATTGTAATCAGTTTGATGGAATTCAAAAATAATGCACGCAATATTCTGGAGAAACGAAATCTGCAATACTGCAAATAAAGAAATAATAGAGAAGAGAGTGAGTGAGTAGTTGCATCGAAACCCATTGAAAAAATAAATCATTTTAGAATGATCCTCTCTTTCCAGAAGAAAACAATTTGATCATGCCATTGCATGACCACTAGTAGGCAGCACAATCCATTTTTTATTTGACAGGAGCAACAATAAGCTCACTGACTTCATCTTTCACTCTGCTTCTTCCTATAGAGAGCTTTTTGACATGGAATCATTTTTTTTTAAATTATTTTGATCAAATCAAATTGATCTACAACATCATTGTTGATATGGAAATGTTTCCGGGTATAAAGTATATAAAGCAGGAGTGAGTTCAAAGTGAGCAGCATGATAATCCCTGTGCTGAGGGCATCCTGCCACCACTCTGTCTTATCTAAGTGGTATTCTTGATTTCATGTGATGACGATCTATTTTAGTCACGGCTATTATTGGCTCTGCGCTGCTGTCATTGTGTGTGAGGATAAGATACGAGTTCTTGGGACAGAGTACGTACATGAACAGTTTAACATCCATGCTGGACCCGTGGAGGATCTTTCCAGGGACTGTCGTCTCTTCTGTGATGCACAAGATGCTCTTGCTGTGTATAGTGAAGACAAACTCGACCAAATGCTCAGACCTGACTGTGTCTAAAGCTGTGAAGAGAGAAAATCAGCCAGTGAGATAAAACTGCTCCTGATATTCAGATTGATAAACAAGAATGTTCATCATTTTTTTACATGAAAAACTTCAATTAACAACCACTGAAGTTCTATTCTTGGCTCCACAGTGCAGCACAGAGTTCTACACAAATTTCCAGCCTCAGAGGATTTATCTGTCCGGTGGATACATGTTATATTATGACGACAATGTGACTGCTAGAGCCTGCAAATGATCACTTTTCCAAATGCTAACTGCTTTTAGCTCCCAGTAGCCTCTGTGGCTGATGTCATTTCCTGTCCCTTAAAGGTGCCATATGTAAGAATGTGGACAAAAACAGTTACTACATTCAAATTCAAAATACAGAGGTCTTTTAGGTTTGGTTTTATGACATAACTGGCAACCCGTGGTTGCTCGGCAGCTGAGACTCTACTGACTGCAATGATTGGTAGACGGCGGTAGGTGGCGCCACATGTCAAAAACATGATTTCAAAACATAAACATGATTTGCAGTCTGCAAAGGATTTTCATTTAATATGAATATTTTGTCTGTACTGTTGTTGTTGGTGAGTTCAGTTTGTTATATGAACATTATTCCTGAGTCTCTGTGACATATTAGGAGGATTTTATGATTTATTACATAATGCACCTTTAAATTTCGTTTTACTTTTTATTTAAGGTGGGCCTAAAGAGATACTACTAAAGAGGGCGTTTTAGCAGGGTGATTGAACTGCTGTGGTGCTTCATCCTTATGGTATTTTGACCAAATCATGTCACAGACATGTTCATTAGGACAAAAGGGGACTAGGTTCACTTGGAGAAATAAGGTATAATATGTCCCCTTTAATATAAACTTAAAAAAATCTCTTTCATAAAATAAGATAAGCTGATTAGGTTATGTTTTCACGAAGCAATCTTAAGATTCTGGTGCATTTGGGACACAGGAAAAGACTTACTGTGTCACTGCTGGTCTTACTGAGACGTGACTCTTATGTAACTGTTCACATCAGACATCCTGCAAACAAGGTTGAGTCATGTGCTGCAGGCTTGTCACCTGCCGGGCGAAAGCAAGGCCCCTCTGTCGGTCTTGTTTTATAATTGTTGATTCTGTGCTGTGACATTCTCATATTCTCAAAGACATGGGCCGGTCCTGCACAGTTTGGACTCTTTAGCCGCTCTCTAATCCTGCATCTCTCACAGGAAGAAGCGTGTGGTCGTCTATAATCGCTGGCATTTTCACACTGGACAAACACGGTGCCTTCGATTTCCCCAGTTTCCACTGAGGCTGAATTCTTTAGAACAGGGTGGGTTTTCCTTTTTTATCTGCACCATCAGTACGAGATCCCTCACATAGCCCGAGATCTGTGATCGGAGTGATAGTGACTTTATCCGACTGCTCTTGCCGCATAAGTCCAACATTTGAACGGCTGTCAAGTCAAACCCAAATATTATGTTTCATTACAACATCGGGGAAGAATCTCAGAATCTGTAACTGGAGAGAAATATGGCACCGGCCTGTTGCTACCTCAGATTCATCCATCCATGTTTTGAACTAAACACTTACATCGCAGGAGGAGCTGGACTCTGTCCCAGATGACACTGAGCAGAGGCCAGAGGACACCATGGAAAGTTCTGTCTCAGATGTGGACGGCGACAAATCAAAGAGAAAATCTGAATAAACGCGCAGAGATGTCAGTTTAGTGAATCCAGATCCTCTCACCAGCACCGTCACACACTCAAGTAATTAACAACCAAACATACTTTGGCTGCATTGCTGAGCAGGACCAGCTAATTCCACTTCTGGTCTGAGATTCAAATGTCTTTTGAAAGAGGGTTCACCGATGGGTCACGGATATCAAGGGCTTCAGTCACAAAGATAGTGTTTCATTAGGGAAACAGTGGCTCTACAGAGACATCTGTATTTAGACGTGTGAGAGAGACGCAGGTTAACAGGGTTTCAGAGTGAGACGCTTGTGTCTCACTCTGAAACAAGGAAACGACACAGAGAAAGAGCAAGATCTTCCTCAGGTGACGGAGAATGTCAGAGCAGGATGTGGTCAGTGTGTGTGTGTGTGTGTGTGTGAGCAAGACCACACATTATTATCAAGATCAATACACGTTTGATCATTCAGTCAAACCCGTCATCTTTTATCATATTCTCCACATTCTACTTTAGCCTTTAATTCACCAGGAGAACATATTGACACTAAAGCCTTATATTCAACATGGATTAACACTTGTAGACAGTTGGTTTAGCCCAAAGCCAACTTCAAAGTGTGTGGTTCCACCAGAAACATTGAGAAAAAACTCAAGAAACACTTTTCACTGTCGCTCAAAGATTCCTATACATTCCTTCAGTCGTCTGACAGGTTTGATAGCATTGATCGTCTTCTGTTTTCTAGTTTTTTTTTATATTCCGCTAAAGGCACTGTGAGATGTTTGTGGGTCGTAAATGACACATTCAATGATACATGTTTACCTTATTTTTAAGACTTTGTGGTTTCACGCACTTTGGGGTGTACGAAGGACAGGTACAAATTCTTTTATTATATAAGTTTGGGGTCACCTATACAATTTTTTCCATGTTTTCCATTAAAAGTCACACTTTCATTCATCAAAAGAGTTGCAAAATGAATTGAAATTATAATCCTGTCAAGACATTGACAAGATTATAAAATAAAGATTTTTATTCAAAATAATAATTTTGCCTTTGTCAAAGAACCAGCAAAACTGTTTTCAGCTGTGCTAACATCATCACAAGGGTTTTCAAGGGTTTTCTAATCATCAATAGTCTTCTAACACCATGAGCAAACACAATGTACCATTAGAACAGTGTAAATGTGCCTCTATACACCTATGTACATATTACATTAAAAACCAGATGTTTGCAGCTAGAATAGTCGTTTACCACATTAACAATGTATATATTGTACACTCTTAGAAATAAGGGTTCCAAGAGGGTTAACAAGGGCTGAGGTTCTACCTGGAACCATTTGCTTCTGAAAAAGTTTTTTTTCAAGGGTTCTTGGTAACACTAATGGTTCCAGTAAGAACCATTTTGATCCAGAACACCTGTGAAAACCCCTTTCCTGAATAAATGGTTTTAAAAGGGTTTCAGGTGGAACCCTCCAAAAGGGTTCTACCTGGAGCCAATAAGGGTTCTCCTGTGAGGACAAGCCAAAGAACCTTATATGGTTCTACTTAGCACTTCTATTTCTAAGAGTGTATTTCTGATCATTTAATGTTATATTCATTTAAAAGTAATGGTGTCCTTCAAAAATAAGGACATTTCTAAGTGAGCCCAAACCTTTATATAGTCCTGCAGTACAGACTATACTGTACTCACAGTACAGACTATACTGTACTCACAGTACAGACTATACTGTACTCACAGTACAGACTATACTGTACTCACAGTACATGTGATCTTCAGCCACTTAACAAAAGTCCATGCCTACATAGACCCACAGTGATAATGCAGGAAATCTCACATTATATTTAGGATTTTGGACCTTGCAGGACACTGACTTTGTCTGTGTCTGTATTTACCAACACAGACACAGACACAGACACAGACACAGGACACTATACTGATCTGATCTGATCTCTCTTTAATTTGTCACCTCACCTTCATTAAAGTCATTAAATCTATAGTCATTCACCTCAGGGACCAAAATCTCTTGTTCCAAAAGGCTCCTCTGAAGGTTCTGGAGTGATGAACTCCAGAACCTGGACCACTGTCAACCTTCACCAGCATCTCAGTGACATTGAGGCATATTAATAGAACCACTACACCACAGTGTGTATTACAGTGTGCTGGCAATTGGAAATGTATGTGTTCAGTAAT
The DNA here is from genome assembly GCF_963457635.1 of Microchirus variegatus. Classification (NCBI taxonomy): domain Eukaryota; kingdom Metazoa; phylum Chordata; class Actinopteri; order Pleuronectiformes; family Soleidae; genus Microchirus; species Microchirus variegatus. Next base: position 29,819,554 of record NC_139810.1, read on the forward strand.
CCCTGTTGAATGAAGAGAACTGAACACAGTGTTCAGTGGTTTTCATTTAATAATATTTACACATCAGCTATTCACCATGTCTCCATGATGTCTTTATTGGATGCATTGCATTTAAATTTCAATCTCAGTGACAAAATGGCTCTTGCTTGAATGATTTATCTGCTCCTGCTGAGTTTGCGTTTTCTGTATAAGATCCCAGGGGAAAGCCCCACCACCACCACCACCACCGTCACCACCACCACCACCGTCACCACCGTCACCACGAGCGAACAACAATAAGTGAGAAATCTATAACTGTGATCGCCGTCACGATCAATCGCCGCCGTGTGTAAACACTTGCGGTGTCGTGTTTCTATAGCATTTACATAAGGAGCAGGAGAGGACTTTACACACTCATGTATATATCTGTGATATGTGACATTATACAATGATGAAGTGGACCGGGTCACTTGAGAACGGACTGGGAATCCTGCCGGCTTCTAAAACAAGACCAGCACATAACTGGGAGGGACATTTTTGAGAAGCATCTTCTGATCTTTTGCCAGAAGACGAGGTTACGAGCTCACCAACTGCTCGCACCAGCAGGATATTCAGCATGGGTACACGGCTGAGGACAGTAGACTGTACATATGGATGAATATTACACATTACACCGACACAAGCTTCTATTCAACCACTTGTAGTATGGTTGTATGAGGCATTGACTTTGCCGAGCAAGTCTTAAACAGCTTAAGGCTCACCGAATAAAATCTAGACCTGCATAGGTCTAAGAATTCGCCTCTTCCACACAGAAACTCAAGTCTGTGTCGCTTTCTAAAACAACTCACTTCTCGCACCAAAGTCCTGAGAGTAAATCAGTGATTTCACATCACAGCTTACAGTTGATCCACTGCTGCCTCCATCAGAAGTTCAAATGGGCTATTTTGTGGCATTTGTACGTCTAGTTTCCTGTCAGACAAAGCTGTTGAATAATGAGACATATGTAAGAATGTGGCCAAAAACAGTTACTACATTCTAATTCAAAATACTGAGGTCTTTTAGGTTTCGTTATCTGACGTAACTGGCAACCCGTGGTTGCTCGGCAGCTGAGACTCTACTGACTGCAATGACTGGTAGACGGCGGTAGGTGGCGCCACATGCCAAAAACATGATTTGCAGTCTGCAAATTTCTTTTTTTAATGCAAATATTTTGTCTGTACTGTTGTTGTTGGTGAGTTCAGTTTGTTATATGAACATTATTCCTGAGTCTCTGTGACATATTAGGAGGATTTTATCATTTATTACATAATGCACCTTTAAACAGACTTAGACTTTACTTGGCTTAATTAAATGGCTAAAATCAGTTTTTCTGTGCGAGTGAGCAACAGAAGCTTGCTCGACAAAGTTAGTGACAATAATGTGTCATCATCTTATCCAAACACACTTCCAAAAGAATATATATTCATTTAAAAAAAGCATATGTATATAGTTAAGCCATTGTTTTTACTCAGTAAATACATGTGTAAAAGTCCTCTAGAACCTCACAGTAAAGCAAAGATGACCAAAGCTAATGAAATATGCAGTTTCCCATTTTTAATTAATGTTAAGCTGCAGAAAATATAACTTGTTATTATGAAAAACACTTTCACAAACTGTAGAATACAGTCCTGTTGAAAATAACACCTGTGTGGTTAATATATAACAGGTTCACTGTGTACGACTGTACTGGATGATGCACAGTTATCAGTTAGCTGCTCATTTTCTCTTCATGATACATGAATGATGACGCTTAATAATCTGTAGGTTTGACCTACTTTCTTTTAAAAATCACCAAATAGAAACCAATGTGGAGATCGGATGATGAAGATCTGAGAAACATGTGCTCAGCTTCCATCAATCACAGTTATGCTTTGTCATGTTATTTCGTGTGTAATTTACAGTCGTGCAAATCACAAAAAAAAGGAAGAGAAAAAAACAAATCAAAACTCCACATCTTTATAATGAAGGTGCAGATATAATTCACATTCAATCCGTCTCCATTCACGACACTGTGTGTGTTGTATGTAAACCGTCGCCTTTTGGTCCATGAGGTGGCCTGTGTCATTGTCTGTGAGAGCATTAGCGTGGATGCCTCCCCTCCTCACCCGCTTTATAATTCAGACATAGCCATTTTCCAGCGTAATCCCTCGGGATTATTCTCCTCAGCCCTCTCACAGTTTCACTTCATACAGCTTCAAGTACGAGCGATCGGTCGTGTTCTCTTTGGCGCTCGAAGCAGAATTTACATCACGGTGGTCAAAGTGACCGTCTCTCGCTCAAAATGGAAGCGTATCCATGAAGATTTTGTCCACAATAGGCGGCGGGGGAACGAGGTCTTCCAGCTTCAGGTAGAAGATTCGCTGCAGGCCTTGTGTGCACAGAGTCCTGAGCTCGGGCAGCTTCCCGAGAAGTCTGGACAAATAATTGGGCCGCAAGGAGTCGGAGCCGCAGCCGGATACGTGATCTTTGAGGCAGGTGATGAACTGGTTCTGCAGATCCTCCACACGTTTTGGTTCCTTGAGACCATGTCGGTCTGCAGAGAAACACAAGAGTCATGTTGAGTATGAGACGTCATGCTTAATGCCATAGACATTTCACACTTTCCCAAAGGGGTTAATGGTCTTAAATGCACGTTTTCACTTCTTCAACAGCAGAACATGATAGTTATTTTTATCAATTAGTGATTGACAGCTGGTATCATCCAATAAAAGCCTGACTGAGGTGAAAACCACCTCAAATCGGAGTTTATTAAGCAACCAGAAGACTATGTTCATTTGATATACAGTCTATGGGGAATACAGACAGATTATAAACAGTGAAACCTATTTATGTAATTGTATGTTGTTTAAAGGTCTGCAACTAACGATTATTTCTGTAATCGATTATTTTCTCGCTTAATCGATTATCAAAATAGTTGACGATTAATTTAGTAATGGATTAATCGTTTCAGCTCTAGTATGGACAGGCATTGGAAACAAAGCACTACCTCAGATTATCGCAGTGTTTACGTCGACTTGTCTACGCATTATTAACGACACTGAACATCGTAAAATCACTGTCAGGTTTACCTGGAACATCTTCATACAAAACAAAAACTATATTAAGTAGAATGTTTCACTGCTACAGTCAAGATGTCAGCGGCGCTAACTCAGCTATGCTGCAGTAATCCCGAGGCTGCAGTTCTGCGGTTATGTTTAGTCGACTGTGATATAGAGTTTGACATCCACTCTGCCCTGTACGTGCAGTCATGGTTTTCTTTTTTTAAACACCTGTCTTGTCAATCCTGCATTGTGTAACTGCATTACAGCACCAGTCACACATGGGGTTACACACATTCTCACGCTTCCTACGAACTCTAACTCCCCATTTGCCCATTGCTGCTGCTGCTGCTGCTGCTGCTGCTGCTGCTGCTGCTGCTGCTGCTGCTGCTGCAGTGTGGAAGATAAGCGTTTCGAAGCCAGGTTTGAATGAAGCGCTCACCGGTGATGATGACCAGGGCTGTGAGACATGAAAAGGAGGAAACGTCAAGCTTCATGCGATGCAGGCTTTGAGAGAACTCCAAGATGGAGTCGATCCAGTCCCCGAAGCCTCGGACACACTGCTTTTTGTGCAGCACGGAGCCGTTGCAGAAGATGAGTTTGTCCGTTTCAGGATTGGACCTTTGGAAAACAAGAACAATTGTTTATTTATCACACTATTAATGCATAATAAATACGTTGGGTACGTGTTGCAGTAAGGGTTAGCCCGATGGATAACTTAAGAGCTGCACTTGCCGATATGCAAGACGGAGGCTGAAGAGTTCAACAAAGGCAGACTCCAGCAGAAGGTCCTGGTCTTCTGAGCAGAACTCGGAGAATCCCGGGACGCTCTTCGCCCACTTCCCGATGACGTCCATGGAGGACGTGAGGAGGTCGTAAAACTGCTTGATGTCGCTCGCATCCTCTTTCTGGTTGGGATTGACTTCCTTCTCGTCGTACTGAAAATGAAAGCAGGAAGAGTTCAGAGCGCCGCTCTCACCCAAGCGAAGAGCATAAATGAACGTTCTCTTGTCTCTTCTTCCCACCTTGGAATAATCAAGTTTCCCAATGTCCGGGTTTGAGTCGATGTGCGCCCTCACAAGGGAGGCGATCATGCTCACGGGAGACGGGATCGTCGTCACATCCTGGACGACTTTAGGCTTCGAGGGCAGTCGACCTCTTCGTCCCTTCAGACTGTCTGTTCTCACAACTGGAACAATCATACAATCGTTGTTCATTTCCTTTCATCACAGTAACTCTAACACTGACAGCTCCGGCCGTGTGTCGTGAACTCACCTTCCCTGACCATTCCTACTATGAGACACTTCTGAAAACGGCAGAATTGGCATCGATTCCGCCTCCTCTTGTCCACAGGACAGTCCTTATTGGCCAGGCAAACATACTTGGAATTCTTTTGCACTGTGCGCTGTAAAATAAAGAAGAATTTTTGATTGTTTGAAATTGATGTTTCAGGGAAACCCAAGAAAAAAGGGGACCTGAGTACAACGATGAATCAAATAATTGATGACTAAATTAATCGTGAACTATTTCAATAATCGATTTATCAGTTCGTGTCAAGTTCTGATTGTTCAGCTTCTTAAATGTGAATATTTTCTGTTTTCGTTGCCCCATATATCTTTAAAAATGAATCCGTTGGTTTACAGACAATCAAGACATTTGAGAACCTTCATTCTGACATTCTGACAAGAAAATGGTCCTTAGTAGCAACTCTAGACTCGAGGACCCCTAAACTAGGGTTAGGTTTAGCTAACCTTAAGCCTTGTATTACTTAACCTTAACCCGCAGTTTTGACATGAAAAATGTATTCAAAATGTCTTCTTGTCTTGATTTTCTCTGCCTTTCCACATTGTGTTTGCTTTATTTGTTGAATCCCAAGTACAGATGTGCTTCATGGTTCATGATTCAGCATAATCTCTAGTCCCATGCAGGTTGAAACACCGCTGTTTGGCTAAAAGGTCAAATTGAATTACCTTGAAAAACCCTTTGCATCCCTCACAGGTGCGAACCCCGTAGTGCTGACAGGAGGCGTTGTCTCCGCACACCGCGCAGCAGCCCTCGCTCCCACTTGGACTTTTTAACTTTGGCGATAGGCTTCCATCATTGTCTTCAAGGTCACATCCTTGCTCCATCGACAAGGCAGGGAAGGCGAGCGCGCCGGGGTGAGCGTGGGTCAAAGTGAAAGGGTCCTGGTCTCGTAAATGCGTTTGACCCAAATCCTCCAGAGACCCCGAGCCAAACGTGAAGAAGGAGGGTGTGTGCGGCACCGAGGTCTCCTCTGCTGCCCAGTATCCCGGACTCGGTGAGTATAAGTCCCATGTGGACGCAGGGTGACTCTGGAACCCAGGAGTTGAGGGCGCAGAGGCTGATGTGGGGCTGCCAAAATAATCTGATCCGCAGGGGGACACGAGCTCATCCGGGTAACTCAGTGTGAATGTCCCAGGGTAGCAGCTGTAAACCTGGAGGTCATCCAGTTTGAAGGCAGTCTCCTGGCCTGCTGAAGGCGGCATGTGGGCAGGGGCTGCAGTGAATTGACACGAATATGCATCGCAGTTGCCTGTCTGAGCGTCTACCAGAGAGCTAATGCTGGGGAGGGCCGGAGCAGAGAGGTGGTCCCGTGGGCTGCTCTTATCCACAGCTAACCGAGAGATAAAGTCTGCGCTTTGAAGCTCAGAGCTGCCGAGGCTGTTCTCATAGGGCTGAGGTCCATGCTGTGGGTGGATGCAAGTCATGACTGCAGGACTGGAAAAAAAAAAAAAAGACAAGAGAGAGACAATGTTTGAACCAAGCTTGTTTTTCCTGATCTTTACTTTTAAAACCTCCCGTCGCGGCCAATTAACCTTTTGTGGAATGAAAATGAACAACCGTGTCTTTATGGTCGTCCAAGCTTAGAGATGACATGAGCTGATAATGTTCGACTCCTCTTAAAGCCCTTGTCATGTCAGCTGACCCGTGTGCGTTAGTTGGAGCAAATTCCAACGTACAACTGACAAAGAGACATTTTAAAAAGTTTAATTTCAAGGTAAATCAGGTTAGCATAAATTAGCTAGCATAAGTTAGCATTTATGAGTTTTACGCCCCCATCGCTTTTCAGAGAATTGGCATGTTTTCATTTCACGGGAAAACCAGAAGGTTTTCTCCGCTCTCCGTGGTCACAGTCAGGGGTGCAGTTTGTGAACAGGCAAGGCGGGCAACTGCTTGGGGCCCCCGAGCTGATAGGGGCCCCAAGCAGGTTTTTACTGATATGTGCAGTCACCAGCCGCCTCCCCGTCCCCCTTAAACAACAATGACATGTCAGTAGTAAACCTCCCTAAAGAGGCCCCACCTCACTTTAACCTGTGTGAAGTTATCGTTCTGCAAGTTGGAAAATGAAGAGGATTATTTACAGTGTAATGCATATCTTTATTACTCAGTTTATATTTGTTTTTTAAAAGCTATTTACAGTACTTTATTGTTCTTTACATTTATATTTTCACATACTTTTTAATTACAAGGTTTTTCCATGTTATTTCATTCATTTCGTAAAAAAAAAATATTTTGAACTCATACATTTTTCGTTGGCGTTAGATTATTTATAACATAATGATGATGAACACTGGTTGGAAAGAAGGGCCCCCTGGGAATGTTTGCTTAGGGCCCCTACAGACTCTAGAATCGCCTCTGGTCACAGTCGTCAGTGTCAGCTGCAGGTTCAAACCCCGCTTTACTCTTCCTGTCATATGTAGGGCACAATGCCAACACTGTGACAAGAAGCATGTGTTACACTAGAAAACACTTGTCTCAGCCACGACAATAATGTAGAGCTACAGTGATGAAGGAGCAAAGACAGGATCACACTGAACATGATCACAATACAAAAGAACCAGCTGTAGGTGGAGAAGATCACTGAGGAGAAGTTCAATAATAAATCCAGTAAAACTAGTTTTCACTTATTTCCTCTTTCAGATCTGTGAACATCTGAGTCTTCACAGTCACCACCAAGCAACAGAATATGATGGTGTTATTAAAATATCATATATATCAATATCATGGTGAATGGACGAACCTGCTCAGTCTGAATACTGATATTGATTCATGAAGAACCACAAGTGCCTCTTAAATAATGTCCATTAAACTTTGCATTAATGTAAAAGCGTTTTCCTTCATGAGAATCAATATCAAATCACAACATAGATGTAATAAAACTTAGTTTGCTGTGACACAGAAGTTGTAACTTTGCAGCACAATCATCAGAGACACAGACACGCGTTTATAAATAACTCTGTGAGAACATGAAGTCCTTTAAACGAGCAGGTGTCGTCTCTTCTTACAAAGTGTGTGAAATAGTTCTTACCTCTTTCTTTGTGCAAGTGTCTGAACCGTCTGCGCTTCACAGACCGTCTGACAAGCGGCGCCTTCAGCGCTCACGACGCTGCGCTTTTAATACTGACGCTCTGGTGCTGCCCGTGACGTCACACAGTGGTTTCCATACAAGGCTTGTGCGGTGGGCGGGGTATGTTTCCAACCTCCGGCCAATCACGGCGCGGCTTCGAGAGAACAATCGCAGCGTGTGACGCACTCCGGGATTCCGTTGACGCGCGAGAGAGAACCGCGGACACACACACACACACACACACACACACACACACACACACACACACACACACACACGCAAATTAAGTCAAATAAAACTTTTTACAATGAAATGAAGCACAAACATGTCTCTGTTAGTGATGTTTTAAACACAGGAACATGATGAAGCTTATTCTATTTCAGTGAGAACATCACAACACTGCTGCACGTGGTCTGCTCCAGAGGTGGAAAGTAACGAAATACATTTACTCAAGTTACTGTATTGAATACTTTTTTGTGTATTTTGTATTTTTCTTGAGTACGTATTGACTCAAGTATTGTACTTAGCCACTTTATAAATCATATCCATTACTGAGTAAAAATAGATTATAGATATAATAAGTAACTTTTACTTAAAGTACATTTCAAATGAACTACTTTTTACTTCTACTTGAGTAATATTTCATCAAAGTATTGGTACTTTTGCTTGAATACAATAGTTTAGTACTTTTTCCACCTCTGTCTGCTTCATATAGAAAAGATGACGATAATCTCTTTTCTTTGGAGAGAAAATGAAAAATATTGTACACTTCTTTAAATGTACACTTTTACACTTGTTATTTGTTTAAATTATTCATCTATTTTATCTACACTCAACAAAAAAATGAATGCACAAAGGAAAACGTGTGGTTATTGTTACGTGACAAAACAGAGTAACTGTCCAAAAATAACAGTACGACTTTATCAATAAAGCGGCTTTAATTTGCGAGCGTTAGGATCAATTTAAAAAAAAAAGTCCTGGAGAAACGACAGGAAGAACACGATGGGGGTCGATGATCCAACTTCACAAACTTCAGTAACGTGTGTGTTCACCATTAGTCTCACGCAGAGCGATACACCGGCGACGCATGGACGTCACCAGGTTGTTGATCGTGGAATGATGCACATTCAGTTGTGTTACGCTCCCTCAGGATCTGTGACATCTGTGGCATATTGACAAGTGACATAAGTCCACATTTTGGTGTGCCCTTTTATTGAGCAGACCATAAAGAGTGTCTGTGTACTGGTTCACATTTTGCTTCTTATTTATTCATTGAATTGTCTTTATTATGGCTTTTGGTAGTGGTATGTTGTGTTCTCTCTTTGTGTTAGTTCAGTAGGATCAGACCATTGTAGCCTCAGCTCAAGATTGTGACAATGTCTGATATTTTGCAAATAAAGGCAATAAAGTCCAAAAAACCAAAACAAAATAAATATAAATATAAATATACATATACACCGACAACGTGTATAAAGCTCCCTGTTTTGCTTTTCCACACCAATACGTCAACATGCACAGTTTAAATCGAACCGAGGCCGTAGTCAGACTAAGACTAAGACAACCGGAAAACTTGTGGAGGAGAAAATCGATTTATTTGAATCAGTTTCCTATTGACTTTTACGTCACAGAAAAACAAACAGTGGACGGTGAGACGGATCGTGTTGTGGTTCTGTACGTTTCGTACCTGCTGTACAAGTTCATCGCGTTCTTGGCTCTTGTGGTTTCTGTGTTGTCCAAAGAAAGACGCCAAAGACATATGATTTCTGGTAACAGTATCGCAGTTTATACATCGTCTCCTTCTACTTCCGGGTCAAAGTAGCGGGGAGGAAATTTCGTCCGACTCCAGTCCGACTAAGCGTATACATGCAGGAGTAATCACATTATCAACATACATTATCCAGGTATGTTAGTCTGACTAAGACTAGCTCAATTTTAGTCGGACTAACGTGTTTACATGACATTCAGAAAAACAAAAACATTTGTTTTAGTCTGACTAAAATCGGACTTTTAATTTTCAGCAGTCTAACTTTTTTTTTTTTACTTCAGATCCTTGTTTTTCAGATCCTTGGGGTTGAGACGTTTTTGAGAGGGGTAGTAAAGTAAACTTCTTAAGTTTGGTCATGTTTGGGACCCATAGCTTCATCCCGCTGTGTACGCAAGTAACTCTGTTGACAACCCGTGTGTCAAAGTTCCACGAGTTCTTATTGGATGGGCGGCAGTGTGTGATGCAAGTGACCAAATAACCAAACGTACACAGAGTTTACAGTATGCAAATAAACTGGCGGAACACACCATTATTACGCCACTATTTTCAAATTAACATTAATGATAACCCCAAAAGAACAGGAGTATTTCTGTATATCAGCGACACGAAAATAGCTCTTCAGAGGAGCGACAGGTGGTGGAGGTGGTGGTGGTGGTGATGGTGGTGGTGTGGCCCCTCTGGCACATGTGATTATACCGTACACAACAGCGTACGTGTGGGGGAGCATGTCCTGTATGAATGCCTACAAAAAGGGCACATTTATCACACGTCCTGCCACAACATGCAGACAATTCCACATCGGCCCGAGACGACAAACACACAAACACACAAACACACAAACACTGAGATTGTTGATAACTATATCACAAGTCTGTGAGACGTGCATGCATTCACATAATCTCTGATCTCAGTGAAGGCGAGGAGAGGAAAGTGTGTTTGAGCATTAAAGTGTTTCTAGGTCATGGTAATTACAACTGTGTTTTACTGTGTTTTCTGACTGGATGAATGATCCAACCAGACCAGAGACATGTAGAGTAAAGACTCATGCAGATACAAGCTAAACTTTGATGGGTCATCAAACTCTGCACCTCTGTGTTTGTTTACTGAGCAGATGTAACTTAATAATAGTCTAATATCTGTCAGTGACAAAGTGTGATGATCAGAAGTCATCTGCTGTCATTGTGGCTGTTTTTGGTCACAGTGACAGCAAATCCAGCATCAACAAGCCAAAAGCCTCTGCTGGCCTCTGTTGGTCATATTGGCAAGTGCAAGTGTGGAAACACAAACAGAGACACACAGAGCCACTAATGTAATGTCTTCAGTACGTGGGAGGGAAGACATTACCTGGACAATATGAACTTGGTGACTCGTGGTTGCTGGTTGAATGTCCTCCAATATCCTGAGACTTTCACACAAATGTTTTCTCATCACGATTCTCCTCTAAAAACAGACTTATTCCTCTTTTAGGAATCACCACACTGGTTTATTTCATATCCACATTATTGATTTTGTCATAGATTTTACATCACGTGTCCTCGTTGGTGTGGATCTCCACATTTATCTGGGTTTGGAACCCGTTTTTATTCTTTCTTTTCTCTCTTTCTTCTTCTTCTTCTTTTTTTTTATGAGTTGCGTTCTCTCATATTTCCTCCTGCTCTTTATCTGACAATTGATCTTGCCTGAATGGTCAGTGGATGAAACTACACTCATAAAGGTAAAAGTGTAAAAGTAGAACCATATAAGGTTCTTCGGCTTGTCCTCATAGGAGAACCCTTTTTGGTTCCAGGTGGAACCTTAATGTTACCAAGAACCCTTTTAAAACCCTTCATTCAGGAAAGGGGTTTTAAAGGGTTCTCTGGATCAAAATGGTTCTTACTGGAACCATCAGTGTTACCAAGAACCCTTGAAAAACAAATGGTTACAGGTAGAACCTCAGCCCTTGGAGAAGAACCCTTTTGGTAAGAATGTAGGGATGAGACTATACCACTTTTTTGTGTCCGTTACCGATATAACAAACTCGAATATCTACCGATTATGTCAAAGACATCATTCTCCAACTGTGTAACAAATATTGTTCTTCCAAAAAGATGAAATAAGCTCAAACATGACTCAGATAAAATGCTTTTGTGAAGCAGAATCTGACCGATCGTGACCAATTACTATCAAAAGGTTTTCTGTATCTGTTTGTAAAGTCTGAACTTGTCTTAAGGAGTGATGGTGGAACATCCAATCACAGCGTCCTGTTTCCTGTCTGTGTTGTTCTTTCTCTCGTATCACTTCATCTACACTCTTAGAAATAAGGGTTCCAAAAGGGTTCTTCTACAAGGGCTGAGGTTCTACCTGGAACCATTTGCTTCTGAAAAACCCTTTCCTGAAGAAAGATTTTTTCAAGGGTTCTTGGTAACACTAATGGTTCCAGTAAGAACCATTTTGATCCAGAGAACCCTTTAAAACCCCTTTCCTGAATGAAGGGTTTTAACAAGCCGAAGAACCTTATACGGTTAAGAGTGTATGCTGAGGATTAATCAGCAGGTCCAAAACATCCTGCTTATTGCACCTTTAAGACAAACTCATGTACAGAAACAGTCAGATAGAAGGAGAACCTGCCATTTCTAACCTAACGCATCCATAACTCACCTCTCCTCCGTCTGAACATGATAGGAGTCGAGTCAGTCTGTTTTAGGCTCTGCAGATACATCTGTGTCTCACACACACACACACACACACACACACACACACACACACACACACACACACACACGTACTGTAGCTCATATGTTGCACCCAGAATATCAGCGTCTCTCAGCAGAACATCCAGATCAAGGTGATCAGGTTCAAACATGCCTTTGTGCCACTGGATTCTTCATGTTGTCACTTGATGGGTTTTATGGGGAACGCAAGGTGGAAATTGTTCATGTGCAACACGAGCTGAGGTCATATATGTGTGTGTGTGCGCGTGTGTGTGTGTGTGTGTGTGTGTGTGCGTGTGTGTGTGGCCGTGGGGAAATCCGTGGGTTTTTTTCGTGCATAATCATTCAATCATTCGTCGCTTTCTTTTCTTGATCTTAGTATTTGATTAATTCACCGCAGTAGTACTTTGAAAGTACAGCTTTGGTTTAGATCTATTAGTATTTTTGAGGTGCTGTTCTATTTCTTTTCTCCATATCATGGGACTAATAACATTAAATCAATAATTTAAAAAATATAAGTCTATGGTCTGGTATTTTGACCCATGAGGGAAAGTCTGGGCATCGTCAAAGTCACAGTTCATCATCTGGAGACAATGAAAGTATAGCAAACGTCACAATCTGAATAAATCAAAACTAATATGATTACTGACAGGTAGATTTAAAAGGTACCTGGACGAGCTTCTATCTGATGTAAGAGCTCAAAACAGAGATTAGATTAGATTAGACATGATTCACATGCCAGAGTACACACACATAGAACACAGTAGAATAAATTAGAACAAAATTGTTGTGTAAAATAGAAAATAAGATAAGAAAAAGTTATTTACTGTGATGACATTTCCCCAAGTATAAAATAAACCAGTGATAAACATAAATAAATGACTTGAGTGCATCATGTAAAATAAAATTAATATAAAGTTAAGACAAACTTATAAGTCTTTAAACAAAGGGAATATGGCCGATTACATGCAGGACATACATACATATACTGATCCCTGAGATGTAACTCAAAGTAACTCAAACAGCAAACCACCATTGAGCTTATTATGGTCTGGTGACGACAAGCATCATCGCTCACTCAGTGTCACTCTGAACAGATGTGAGGATGTGAGATCCTGTGACTGCAAAAGTGAAAGAACCACAACAATCATCACCCTCCTGTTTAATATTCAAACATACATATTTATCTATATTTATATTTATATATCTGACTTCCCATGTATGAAGGGGTTTTCCCCTTCCATCAATGCTGGTGCGGTTGCCATTGGCGACGATCAAACCGATCTGCTGAGGGCAAGATTATGCCGTTCATGCCAAGAATGAATATGAACCTGAGGCGTCTACACAGGAACATATTTCCTCCTCATTTTTCACACTTTATTTTCATTTTTTTCTGAAGATGAACGTAAAAAAATAGTGTTAATCTATATTAGTTCACAGAGTCTCTGTGACATATTAGGAGGATTTTATCATTTATTACATAATGCACCTTTAATTTAATTTAATTTAATTTAATTTAATTTAATTTAATTTAACATGTATAGTGTGTGTCTTGCTACTACCACACACTCATTTCCCATCTTTTCTAAGTTTTTTGTGATAAGAAGCGTGGAAATTCTGGTAATATCCCCCCATATAATAAATAATAAAACACATAAACACACATTTATTGATATATAATACATAACATATATATAACAAAAGGAGGAGGAGATGCACCACATGTCGTTTGTCAACACAAACGACAGCAGGGAACAGAATCGACTTTGCAGACAATGAAACTGACATATTTGTGGAAAAAAAAACCTCGTGTGAAAACGTGACCTTGAATATTGTGACATTTCCCTTTTTCAACTGAGAAAACTTCCCATCACTCCTCCATCACATTCCTCCACCAGGCTCGAGTCGCCCACGTCCTTATCAGGTTCCACTGTTCCATCTCAAATGGAAAGCACATCACACAGATCACCACAGATACATATATATCTCTCATCTTATATTCGGGTGACATAAATTTTGTTGCAGCAGAGTCAATGCGCTCTGTGTGGAAGTACGAGCACAGACTTCACTGCCAGTCGACTGACACCTTATCCATTATGTCTGTGCTCAACCCACAGCTCTCAACTGCTGCTGAGTCTGCACCAAGTGGGAGGAAGTGTCACATACTCGTCATTGCTCCATCTGGTGGTGAAACACGAGAGCAGGATATTCACACATTCTGCCCAGTAGGTAGTGAAAGATTGATGTTATTATTCATAGAAGACTGGGATGAAAAAAAAGGAAGATAAACTGATATTAAATCAATGTTAATAAATATGCATATATGTACACTACCGTTCAAAGTTTGGGGTCACTCATACTATTTTTTTGTGTTTTCCATTAAAAGTCAGACTTTTATTCATCAAAAGAGTTTCAAAATGAATAGAAAATATAGTCAAGACATTGACAAGATTAGAAATAATGATTTTTATTCAAAATAATCATTTTGCCGTTTTCGTCAAAGAACCAGCAAAACTGTTTTCAGCTGTGCTAACATCATTGCACAAGGGTTTTCAAGGGTTTTCTAATCATCAATAGTCTTCTAACACCATTAGCAAACACAATGTACCATTAGAACAGTGTAAATGTGCCTCTATACACCTATCAAAACTTGACCTACATTAAAAACCAGACATTTGCAGCTATAGTCGTTTACCACATTAACAATGTATAGAGTGTATTTATGATTCATTTAATGTTATATTCATTGAAAAAAAGTGCTTTTCCTTAAAAAATAAGGACATTTCTAAGTGACCCCAAACTTTTGAACGGTCGTGTATGTGAATAAAAACAAAATTGTGGAAATAATCTCATGAAATAGTTAACATGTCCATATGACAATGATGACAAAATGTAGAAAGGAAAACTGTATAATCACAATGTTTTTACTAAACAAGGTTGTAAATTGACAGATGACTTCACCAGTTCCTCACAGATAAGGTTCTGACTTATCCTCTACTTAGGACCAGGTTTTGGTCTCCATGGACCAGTAGTCGCCATGGAGACCCGACAAGGACCAGTGTTTACGCCAGAACGTCCTAAAGAGGAGAGAAAGTTTGGAAACCATGGTGTAAACACGTCATGAATGCAACTAAACGTAGGCTTTTTGTGTGTCTGATACAGATACAGATACCACAAAGTTGAATATCTACCGATACTGATATTAGCCCGAGACACTAAAATGGTTTTGCTGATTTTCAATGACATTTTCACAAATATCAGACCCAGTGATATTGACTGATATCAGACCTATACTGATTCCCATCCCTAGTTTTGTCTTCTTGACTGAAGCAGCAGTCGATTTGCAATTTCCAATGCAAGAATAATACTAATACATGATATTTTCTCATATTTTAAGTCAATATTGATGAGAATTAAACATCTTAATCTCTATATAAAAAAATAAAAAATGCAAAAAAACAACACTATTTCATGTCTCATTTCATCTGATTTTCAACCGTGAGTGTATTCACACACATGAAATGAGCTGATTCACCACTAGAGGGCAGCATCCCAACATAAACCTCATCTTATCAACTTTCATTTTTTTATATATATAAATAAATAAAAACGTCATCCAAGGCTGAAAACTTGGCTGATAGTTTATGGGGTAAAAAACAACAACAAATGAGGATGTAACAACAACCAAACTTTATTTATTATCAACATACAACAGTATAACATCAACATTTTAAATGAAACCCACCAAACAAATGAAATAAGTGTTCTCAGCGTCAGTTTCTCAAAAAGGAATTAAAAAAAATGTAAACAGCTGAAGCAGATGATTTAAACAGAGAACGTCTGAATATATTCATGTGTTAAAGTCTCACAGACGACATGAGATATTCTACAACAAACGTTGTCGTCACAGTTGACGTCACAGTATTCACATCATCCTCAGAATAATGAGCTCTGTCCTCTTTTCTGTCGCCTCGTGAGAAGAACGTCTCCCATTGAAATGTTCCCACTCTCACATTCCTGCCTCGTCCACACGACCCACAGACACATGAGCACAGATGTTGGACCACAGACACTGAGGTCACAGACAGACACACAAACCTTCTGCTTCAACATTTCTTTTCTTCTATTTACATAAAATATTGTTATTTCTCTTTTGGCCTCAAACACTTATGTCAAACAAGGACGATTGAAGAAATACAGTTTTTGGCAGAATTATTGACATCAGAGATGAAGCTCAGCGTCAACATAGACGTGGAAATCCTTATTTTGTTGACGTATAATAGTGACAGTATAAATAGTGGCTTTTTGACACCGTTTAACTTGGTTTTTTTGCTTTATTTCATTTGATCTGATTTTATTGTGGTTTTTATGTCTTAGAATGTATTAAAGTTGTTGTAAATATGCATCTTATCGCCTCTTGTGAGCTGTCATGCCTTCTATTTATTGTGTCTTTTATTTATGCATTCTTCTATACAACACTTTGGTTCACTGTAGTTGTTTTGAAGTGCTTTCCAAATAAAGTTGGATTGGATTGAATTGGAACAGAGCATTCGCACCTTCTGTCCTTGAATGCATCAGGGAAACTACTGTGCGTGGCCTTCATAGAGTAGAAAAGATTTTGTGCTTTTCTGTTTAGGTAGTAATCTTCTTACCACACAATAAAAGTGCTAAGTAGAACCATATAAAGTTCTTCGGCTTGTCCTCAGGAGAACCCTTTTTGGCTCCAGGTAGAACCTTTATAAAAAGGTTGCTCCCAAGGGTGGTCTCGGAAAATCTCAATATTGAGGGAGATACAGCCCTTAAACTTGACCCTCAACTTAATTTTTCTGAGAATCGGGACAGAACTTGCACTAGAGGGAGAACATTTTTGAGATTGAGGATTAAGAAAGGAATTGGAATTCACCCCAATTCACCTAATCCCCAAATCTGCATGTTATTAGACTGTGGGAGGAAGCTGGAGAACCTGGAGAAAAGCCCGCACGCACGAGGAGAACATGGAAACTCCACACAGAAACAAACTCTTTCTGCAAAGGCAAGAGCGCAAACCACTACACCGACCATGTGTGGACCCTCAGTGAGGAAATGTCCAAGGTATTTTATTTCCTTCCATACCATGAGTATAGAGTGTGTTGGAAAAACTAGTTTCCTGTCGTCTCTGCTTCTGACAATCATGACATTACTCTATTTAACATTCACTAACGTACTGTAAGCACATATTCAGCAGCTGCTGCAAGTCCCATGGTTCTACATGGATTAAAACTGTACACTCTTAGTAAATAAAAGTGCTAAGTAGAACCATATAAGGTTCTTCAGCTTTTCCTCATAGGAGAACCCTTTTTGGTTCCAGGTAGAACCTTTCATGAAGTTTCCACCTGGAACCCTTTTGGAGGGTTCCACCAAGAACCCTTTTAAAACCCTTTATTCAGGAGAGGGGTTTTAAAGGGTTCTCTGGATCAAAATGGTTCTTACTGGAACCATTAGTGTTACCAAGAACCCTCAGAAGCCCTTATTTCCAAGAATGTAGTCACAGAGAAAACAATCAGAATACAACAAGGTCAAAGGTCTTGTTATATTTACTCCTCCTGCTCTAGTTTCTTTAGATGTTGTTGTTGTGGTTTGTTGTCATCACTGCTTTCTCTGAGCAGAGATGAGGAGGAGAATAAGAATGTTTCTGTCCAGGTTCCTGACAGGAAAACACTCAGGAAACATGACGCGAGGCCTCACAGCACAACACAACACAACACAACACAACACAACACAACACAACACAACACAGCCGGTGAAACCAGAAAAACCAAGAATCAGCGCTGAACACCTCCAGGAATTCCCTTTAACCAGCGTCTCCTCTCAGTCCTACATGTGCGGCCGGTAAACACAGTCTACGACGGAGTGTTTTTGTTTTGATTCCTGTCCAGAACCAGGACTGGGACAGTCGCCATCACTGACTCACACACACACACACACACACACACACTGACTCTTGGCTGACTTTAATTCACCCCCTAGTTTCTGCTCAAACCTTTTCTCTCTCTCTCTTCAATGAATTTCCTCTTGTTTTTCCAGATACAGTTTGTGGATGAAACAGAGTGATTGTCTCAAACTTTCCTGGACCTGTTCAAGGTCACGAGCCACTTCTTAAAGCATGTGTGTGTGTGTGTGTGTGTGTGGGGGGTTTACGATGATCTTATTGATGTGAAAGTGAAATCTTCTCCTCAACAAGAACATTTCTCTCTCACTCTCTTCAACTAGAGTAAAAATGTCTGTCAGTTTTAAACTGTGACTGAAGAAAGTGGAAAAGAAAAGTCAGCTGCTGTGACCACAGCTGTCAATCAACTGAAACAGATAATAGTTTTTAATAAACACTGAGATTATGTTAGTGACCACAGTGTCGTCCACACAGTGAAGTCTGAAGATTAGCATTGACTCCAGAATTACCCTCACTCTCAAATGACTGGATTTACTCGTAAAGTGACGTTGATCATAGAGTCGTTTCATAAGCATCAGTGACGCCACACACACAGTGTGAAAGTGTGTGTGTGTGTGTGTGTGTGTGTGTGTGTGTGTGTGTGTGTGGGCGGGGGGGATTCACATATGTGTACTTTTACTTTATATACCAACTTTTGCTTTTACTCCACTACATTTCCTCAAACTATCTTTGTTACTCGTTACTACCAAATAAAATCATAAGAAGAAGAAGAGTTGATATTATGGTCTGTATTTATATAGAGCTTTTCTAGTCTTGATGAACTGCTTTACAACTACAGTTTTCATCCATTCACACATCTTTCACATTCATTCACACGCTCCAACACAACACGAGGGGTTAAGTGTCTTTGCTCAAGGACACACATATAGACTTGCAGAGCCAGGAATTTAACCCTCAACCTTCTACCACTGAGCGACCATTGCTCAATCCTTACTCCTCTTTTTAATACTTTTACTTCTAATACTTAAGTACAATTTATATCAGAAAATGACTTTTGATACTTAATTACAGTAAATGTCAAATACTTTAAAACTTTTACTTAAGTAATATTATAAAAAAGTGACTTCCACTTCTACCAAAGTCATTTTCTGGTAACATACTTTTATTCAAGTTGTACAAGACTGTTGACATATTAACACTGACTTTGCAGCCAAAACTGTTTTTTCCACTTAAAACTAAGACTCATGCAATAAAATAAACACCTGCTCAAGTCGACTATATCTTGAGAATAAGTAACGTGCCTTTTTCTGCCTGCTGACGGAAGTTTCTTAATCCTTATACCAAAGTCCATAGATTTAATTTTGTGGCTTCAGTTTTTGAAATTCCTTGCTCTGATTTCTAAGTGACACAACCTAAACAAACAAGGCAGCAGATCCTCTGATGTCTCAGTAAGAGTAAAACAATGGTTTCCTCTATGGATTTTGGTGGAGTGAACAGTTTATACATGTATTCCAGTAAAGGCTGTCCAGGAAAACTGTTAGTGCTCATGTGGTACAAATCTGTGCCGCAGGTGCACTCCATGGTAAATAGCTGTGGGAATAACACACAACTCCTTATATGGACATCCTGGGTGTGTGTGTGTGTGTGTGTGTGTGTGTGTGTTTATAGGTCACATACTCAGGCTTTTAAACTCTGAATATGTGTTGTTGAGTCAAAGTTATGATTGCCTTTTTAGTAGTTATATAAAGTAGTGATAACTGTGCAGAAGTCACACAAACAGAACCTTTGTCTTTTCTTTAAAGTGAACTTTGAACTGCGACGTACCTCCAAATTTCGCAAATACAATTCGATTTTAAAGGTTTTGAGTACTTTTTGCTCAGGTGTTAGTAGTAGTTGATGAAAATTAAAGATTTTTTTTCATCAGATTGCCTATACATTGTGACTCTATATTACACTTTCTTAGTAATGGAAAAAAGCAGCTGAAATGCTCAGTGTTCTAAAGGTTAAGTGAGCCTTAAAAACAGTGATAAAAACAGGGAAAGTCATTGTTGACGATGAGTCAGTGCCTCATTCAAACACACTTCATAAAACAAACAAAACAATCCCTGAAATGTTCGATTATTTCATAAATCATGAGGTTGTTGCGTCATTTTGTACGATATCAAAGTCGATCATGTTTTTATTATTAAGACCGAAACCGAGTCAATTCAGATGAAAACCTTTAATCAGCTTCAGGTTTTCCTCTGAAGGTCATCGTCATCGATGTGGAGCCTGATCAACCTCAGCGAGTACGAAGCGTCACAGATAACTGTAATCACAACGTTTTCTGGGAACACAAGTACAGTATCACTGTGCTCCATCCTCTGGGTTTTCCTGGAGCTGACGCTTTGAAAAAGAAAGAAAAGAAAAATGCTGGTGAGTCAACATCCTCTCTCCTCTTGGACAGAGCCGACAGCATTCCTGAAGTCCGGTCACTCCTGCTGCACAGCCTGAGCTCTCAGGACGACCGTGTTGATTCCATTTTCCCTGACAACACGCTCTTATCCGCCTGTAACGTTCACTTGGCTCACAAACCTAAGTTCAGTTAGAACAGGCCGATCCTCGCCACTTCCTGTCACTGGAGACAGGAAGACGTTTGCTGTTGCCAGTTTCTTCTTTTCAGCCCAGGAGGATACAGTACGTCGTGGATGTGGGTGTGTGTGTGTGTGTGAGTGGGGTCACCGCAACACAAACACCACACAAAACACACAGTTTTATGACTTTACTTTGGTAAAATGAACCCGAAATATGTCACTGAAACAGTTCATCAGAAAGGTTTATATCAAAGTGTGGCCACAGTGTGATTACACCAAGACGTTTCCTGTCATTGTGTTCAAGGACTTTCTCTGACTCACACACACACACACATGCACACACACATGCACACACACACACACGTGTCTGAAATGTGTGAAGAATAACCTGAATGATCCTTTTCTGCAAAATTTTGGTCAAAAAAAAACATTTAAAATGTTAAATTTTTGTACCTTAAACACTAATCTCGCTAATCTTTGCTAGATTATTATCACTTTGTTAAAATCGGTTACTATTGACAATTACTGGTCTGCTTGTACTTGTACTTCTGTCTTTGTGAGGTCCCAAAAAACACACAGAAACCTGTCTTTGTGGGGACATTTTGTCTCGGTCCCGCAACTTAATATGGAGTTTCTTACAGGGTTAGAATTGTGTTCAGGTTTGTATAAGGGTTAAGGTTAGGGTAAGGGCCTAGTGTCCTCATTAAGATATAAAAACAAGTTGTGTGTGTGTGTGTGTGTAGAGGGAGGCCTCAGGGTGAATATTCAGTTATTAAACGAGTTCCTCTTTCACATGATGGTTTTATGATGTTTGAGAACATCAGAAGTCAGATAAGGAACCACCTGCTGATAGTCTGACACTTTCATTGTGTCTCTCTGACACACACACACACACACACACACACACACACACTTGTTTTTATATCTCAATAAGGACACATCATTGAGATCGTTCTTCGTTTTCGAGAAGAAAGTCAGCTCACTGTCAAAATGCATGAGAGCAAATTAATCATTTTCTGTATTTCAAAAATTCATTGAAAAAATTCCTTAAGAGATTTGCAAATATTTTCAACAGATCCTTGTTCAGGGCGATGAAGACTGTTATGATGGTAAATTTCAAGTCATTCCGAGATACTTTTCGTTTTTGAGAAGAAAGTCAGTTCACTGTCAAAGTGCATCAGGACAAATGGCTCATTTCCTGAAACAGTCCTTTAAAAGTCATGGCCCGGACAAAATGTCCCCACAAAGATATGTTTATATGTTCATTTGGACCTCACAAAGACATAAAAACGATCACACACACATCCTGAGGGAAGCCGTCTCACATATACCCGATTATATTGCACATATCCTTAAGATTTACTTAAAATATTAAGTAATACTACACAGAACTACTACGACATGTATTTTGTGATAAGCTTCACACAGCTGCTGTGTTTCCAGTGTTGGTATTAAAGCTAAAAGTGGTCATGGTCGTCTGACACATGAGCAACAAAGGGAAATTAAAGCATATTCAGTTACAACTTTTAAAGGGGAAACTACATAGATATAGTGTAATGTAGTGTGTGTGTGTGTGTGTGTGTGTGTGTGTGTGTGTGTGTGTGTGTGTGTGTGTGTGTGTGTCAGGGGTGAACTGCTCAGATGTCTTTGTAACTGGAGAAATTACAAGACACGATGAAGGAAGTGTTGCTGCGGTAACTGAGCACATTTATAGAGCAAACGGCTTCACCATCCGTTACCAGTAAAAACAAACACGCTGATCTTTATCAAACCTGTTTGGTGGATTTTACAGCGTATTTGTTGACTTTTCTCACGTTGGTGACCCCTGGTAGCCCGCGGGCAGCCAATACGGTGCCCGCGGGCTAACTTCACTTCACCTCACTTGCATGTATCCATATGATCGCTCAGTAAAATATCTTTGATATTGTTTATAAAAACTGGTAATCGTTAGGAGTAAGCACTGGAATGAATGTGTATGCAGTTTAATGCATAATATTAATCATTTAAATGGTAAACAAACAAAAAAATATTATATAGTAGCCCTCCATATTATTTTTTACCCTTAAGGTAGCTCTCTGACTCAAAAAGGTTGGTGAACCCTGGTCTAAACCTTTAAAAAGGAGCACGTTTTATACCATGGCAAAATAGTGAATGATTATCTTTATTTAGGTTATATTCATATAAGTAAACATAAAGACAGATCATGTAACACAAAAAAAACTTTTTGCCTCATACTACAATTGCAGTACTAGACTTAGTTTGCATTGTAAGCTGTAATTATTCTACATTTCAAACTTGTTTTGAACCCAAAAGAGTTTTACACAATTCCATTTCATCACTGAGTTTCCTCCATAACTGAAGTAACTCAGAAGTGACGCACATCTGTATTTAATATTTGTTCTCACTTTGCATAAGAGGCCAAACGACAAAGACTCAAAGATTATGAACAGTTTTGTTTGTGTTGTTCAGTTTTTAACGATTTCTTTGTCATTTGAAGCAAAGAAACCAGAAAACTCACATTTAAGAAGCTGGTAAATGATTCATTATTGAAGAAAAACAACAGTCAGACTGATTGATTATCAGCCTTAAGACTCAAATATGCAAAACCAGCAGTCAACTATGTTTCATTTCTTGAAAAATAATCTCATGGTGATTATTCACCAAAGGTGTTGATAAAACACAGTTTCTCTGAAGTCCAAAGCTTTTACGAGCTAAAGGTCACAGGAGTTCAGATGAAGTGATGAGTGAGTGGAGACGTTACAGTCACATCAGAAACAAAGAGTCATTCAACAACAGAGGGACGGATGTAACTGTGTTTGTCACGTTCACACACTCTCAGACCCCAAATACACACAATAAACCCCATTTAAAGTGAAGCAACGCAAACAAAAACTGCTCTGAGATCTCGCTCAACAGGACGACTTTGTGCCAGAGAGCAAAGAGACGCCTGGGATTTAAACCCTTCTGCTGATCAGAGACATGAGGTTCAGGTGTGGAGCAGCAAGACGAGTCCTGGTGATTAGAAACTCAGCTCAGCTGCAGCTGAAGCACCAACAGCAACACTTTAGGAAACTAAACTTATGTATAATGTGATGATGATCTGCACTGTAAAAAGAAAAAGTTGAGAAAACTCAACATTTCAAGGCAACTTTTGAGTTTTAAAAAAAATTCCATCAACTAATATTATTTTGTTGGACAAATTTGTAAGTTAGAGTTGTGCCAACTCAAAAGTATGTTTTCAAACAGTTTGGCTAATTTATCTTGTTCAGATAATTTAAATTATTATGTAATTAAAAAAATTTAAAAATACATATTGAATTTTGACTTTTGACTTGGCACAACTCTAACTTAGTTTGTCCAACAAAATAATATTAGTTGATGGAACTTTTTAAAAACTCTAAGATCTTTTGTTGGGCTGTAAACTCTGATAATCTGATAATCTTTGCAGTAAGTTGCCTTGAAATTTTGAGTTTTCTCAACTTTTTCCTTTTTTTACAGTGTGTTAGAATTTCTGGAGTTGGAAATCCAGAGTAAAGTCACAGAGCAGATTTAGTTTTCTAAGACACACTTTACATGAAATCTGTCAGGACACCCACAGCGCTTACAACTTTCCTCTTTACTCGCTCGACTGTACGATCGTAGTCGGCCTCCCGCATCCACTGTTGCATTTTTACGTCGGCCATCTTGTTCCTGGATGACTCCAGCTTCTTCTGGATCTCGTCCTCCGACCAGATACTGATCAGGCATTTGGTTTGGGAGGTGTTCCACGTACAGCTTTTTTTTGGAACAAAAGTCCCGCGGTATATGCTAATTAGCGAGCGCTATATGCTAATCGCCTAAACCCTGACCTCCCGCTGTCGCGAGCCCGACGCGTTCTCTTTATACGCACTTTGAAGTTGTCGGGGACTCCTGCTGTGTTGTTGGGGACTCCCACTGAGTTGTCGGGAGAAAATTCGAAGACATCGGGAATTCTCTTTACACGAGTTTCCCGCTGTCGCGAAAAGCGTAACGTAAAGTGGGCGTTAGTTTTCTAAGATGGCTGCGATTAAAGATAAAACACTCTGTTACTACTTTAATTGCACCTCAGGCTTATTTGTTTCACGTTAAATCCGTCGTACACAACCAGTTTTGTTTCTGTGCATGTGCAAACAACTTGTTTGTAGAATGTTGTTATGGCTGGTATTGCTAACAGCTAGCCCGAGATAAGTTTTGCTTTTGTTTCTTAGTTAAGCTTCTATAAAACTAGAGTGCTGTGGGGAAATCCTGTGGTGCACTCACACACACACACACTCACACTCACACTCACACTCACACTCACACACACACTCACACTCACACTCACACTCACACTCTAGATATGAATGTGACGTTATTAAACGTCATTAACCCTAGTTTGTGTTTTTCCTTCCTGTCGTCTGTTGCTCTCAGGATCCAGATCCAGTTTCCCGAGCACGAAGTGCGAGAACTTATTGTTCCTGTTGAGATGATTATTTTTCTCTGACATTGTACTCATTTTTAAGGCTGTTAACGTGCATAAAAACCCTTGAAATTTGGCACAGAGGTCAGGTCGATGAAACACACGATAATGGCATAGGGCACAAACACGTTCCCAGCCCCAGGGCTATATAGCGCCCCCAGAAGTCAGGTCGTGGTCAAAAAAAAAAAAGTTGGCGGATCGGGACGAAATTTGGTGCGTTTGTCAGGCTTACTCCAAAAGTTCTTCAGGATTTTTTGTCAAATTTTTGACGCAATATAAAGTGGTCAAAATTGCGTTAAATGCTAAATTTTAGATTTTTTTCTATCGTGTCTAAGTCGCACATAGTTGTTCCGATTATAACCAAACTTGGTACAGTTGTTGCTCTCATGATTCCAAACAAGTATTCAATGTACTTCCATTAGCTCCGCTCAACCCGAAGTCAGCCTTTTTGGAAAAAACTAAAATGGCATTTGAACAAATTTGTCCTAGCACGTTTGAGCTAGCCGTGTCAAACTCGGTCCATATGTTTCACACAAGTGAAGGATTTTCTCTACGTCAAAAGGCGTGGCCTCAGCACTCCGACAAATTTGACGTTGAAATAGCAGGAAAACTACTTTAAAATTGCACTTTTTGAAAGCTTTAGAAAGTG
This sequence comes from Microchirus variegatus, assembly GCF_963457635.1. NCBI lineage: Eukaryota > Metazoa > Chordata > Actinopteri > Pleuronectiformes > Soleidae > Microchirus > Microchirus variegatus. The sequence continues at coordinate 29,845,059 of NC_139810.1, forward strand.
AAGTCAACCAAAGTTTCGTAAATGGAACGCACCATTTTTGACACATACATGGGCACAATCAAAGCGGTGAGCAAGATACCTGGTATATATGCAATATTTCGGTCATGACAGAGCAGTGAACATTCGATACAGCTCACAAGATCACAACAGACCCAATCTGTCCAGTTTGTTCTAAATGTATACTCTAAAAGTCAGGGAACAAGTACAGGACTTCCTAAATATTTAGTATTTAGGAAGTCCTGGTCAAGAGGACAGCAGCACGACTACATTAAAAACTACAAACAAAGACAACTTGCTGCAACGATTTGTCTGACAAAGGCTTGAAGTTGAAGTTCAGACTGTGATTTGTTCCATGTATTAGGAGCCGAAAACCTAAATGCTTTCTTGCCCAGTTCAGTTTGTACTTTGTGGACGAGAAATCCATTAATCAGAGCCTGTGACTTCCATGTTTCCTTGTTAAAAGACAAATGAAGGAATGATAACCAGTGAGGAAACTGGAGAATATGTAGAAAAACTACACAGAAAAGCCTGAACCAGGAGGAAAACCTTAACCTTTTCAATGTCTGTGAAGGTCCTCACTCATCTTCTGGAGGTGACTGGTCTTTTCACCTCTGAGTAACTGCTGGAAAAAGAAAACCTTTTACTATTTTCATACACTCTCTCTCAGTGCAAGACAAATTCCCCCTTTAGAGCAATAAAGATTCCATTCATGTGATTATTCACAGCCAAAGGAGTGGAGGCAGAGAGAGAGAGAGAGAGAGAGAGAGAGAGAGAGAGAGAGAGAGAGAGAGAGAGAGAGAGAGAGAGAGAGAGAGAGAGAGAGACCTCACACTCTAATATCAGAGGACACAACGGTTCAATCTGATGCAGATCTTCCTTCCTCAGGTGAGACTGATTTGGAATCATCTACACCTGGACATCAGGTCACCAGGTGTAGATGATCATCATCACCCTGACGCAAAATGTGTTTTTAAGACCATTGAAAGAACAAAAGAATAAAAGGTGACGTGTGTGTGTGTGTGTGTGTGTGTGTGTGTGTGTGTGTGTGTGTGTGTGTGTGTGTGTGTGTGTGTGTGTGTGTGTGTGTGTGTGTGTGTGTGTGTGTGTGTGTGTGTGTGTGATTCCTTTAATCAATAACCAATCATTTGCTCACGCACACATTATAGGACTTTATCTCAACCACTTAATGTCCACACCTTAAACCTGACCACAATTCAAATATTTGTACTAAACTTCACTCTTAGAAACAAAAGTGCTAAATTGAACCATAAAAGCTTGTCCTCATAGGAGAACCCTTTTTGGCTTCAGTTAGAACCTTTTTTTTTATAAAGGTTCCACCTGGAACCCTTTTAAAACCCTTTATTCAGGAAAGGGGTTTTAAAGGGTTCTCTGGATCAAAATGGTTCTTACTGGAACCATTAGTGTTACCAAGAACCCTTGAAAAACCCTTTATTCAGGAAAGGGTTTTTTTCAGAAGCAAATGGTTCCAGGTAGAACCTCAGCCCTTGTAGAAGAACCCTTTTGGAACCCTTATTTCTAAGAGTGTATATTAACAAGCTGTCAGGTGGAAATGATGAGCTCTGTAAAAAAGGCAGTTAAAGCTGCAGAGAGACAATGTATCAGCTCCCTGCTGCTGCTGCTGCTGCTGCTGCTGATGCTGCTGCTGCTGCTGCTATGAAACCAAATGTATGAATGTCTGAAAATCATCCATCACTTTGCATTTATTCCACCAGTCAGATGCAATTGTTGTTGTTGTTGTTGTTGTTGTTGTTGTTGTTGTTGTTGTTGTTGTTGTTTGCAGTTGATGCTGATTCACTCAGCCTCGCCTTCCTCTTTTCTTGGCCACGTGAGCAGTAGCAGAAGTTGCGGACTCTTCAGCAGAAGTGAAGGACGATGTATTTCATCACATTGACCTTTAACACTGAACTCTTCCTCATGTCCATGTGTGTGTGTGTGTGTGTGTGTGTGTGTGTGTGTGATCAGATCTCACTTCCTCTGCTCGTCCTCCATGGAGACGATCACACTGAGTATGATGTGGTTATTATTTTAAACCCTGCACTCATTTGTATAGGGTGTTATGTTTATGGTGGGTTTGTGGCACATGTGTCACCCACATCCTGTGCCCCCCCCCCCCCCCCCCCCGCGACAGCCCCACCTCCTATCCCTTTATCTACAGACATGCAGCCACATACTCTTCTTTATGACGCCAAATTTCCCCCGTGTGTTTGCTTCAAACGGGTTCATTTCCTGCGTGAGGATAAAAAGATGTGTGTTTAATTTTTATTTTTATTTTAGTACTGAACAATTAAAGCAAGATCTGCAGCGATCGTGTGCTGCTTGACCAGACACCAGACGTCACGACACAGCGTCACACTTAAGAAATATCATTCTGGTCTGAGTGGAGTTTCACCACAAAGACTCAACTGTGTCCTACAAAGACCCTCGGCTTCCTCTTTTCAGTGATCATAAGTCATCTCAGACAGGCTGTAAAAGAAGAAAAACAGTCACTTCTTACTCCAGCTGTGTCCAGACACTGCAAAACTCAGAGATTAAAACAAATGACACTGTTCTCTGTGAAGATTATTTGTACGCTCAATAGTTTGGGGTCACCTACACAAGTTTTCCAAGTTTTCCATTAAAATTCACACTTTTATTCATCTAAAGAGTTGCAAAATGAAGAGAAAACATTTTGCCCTTTGGTCAAAGCAGTGTTTCCTAACCCTTGTCCTCAGCCATGTTTTAGATGTTGCCAAAGACACCGGATTCAGATGAAATGTTACATTTTTGAACAACATTCAACGAAGCAATAAAAGTTGAAACATTAAATTTTTTTTTATTGTCAAAAGTTGAAACATTCATTTTTGGGAGAAAAAAATTGAAATGTAACATTTTTTTAAAAATGACAAAAGTTAAGACATTCATTAAAAAAAAAAAAATTGAACATTTTTTCTTTTTTAAAAATTGAAATATAACTTCTTTTTTAAATTAAATGACAAAAGTTAAAAGTTAAAATTTAAATTTAGATTTATTTTTTTATTTTTTTTAAAACAAAAGTTGAAACATTAAATTATTTGAAAAAACAGGGCAACATCTAAAACATGGCAGGGAGTGTTCTCTGAGGACCAGGGTTGAGAAACACTGGGTCAAAGAACCAGCAAAACTGTTTTCAGTTGTGCTAACATCATTGTACAAGGGTTTTCTAATCATCAATAGTCTTCTAACATGATTAGCAAACACAATGTACCATTAGAACAGTGTAAATGTGCCTCTATACACCTATGTACATATTACATTAAAAACCAGACGTTTGCAGCTAGAATAGTCGTTTACCACATTAACAATGTATAGAGTGTGTTTCTGATGTTATTAAATGTTATATTAATTTTAAAAATAAATTCTTTTCCTTCAAAAATAAGGACATTTCTAATTGAACCCAAACTTTTGAACAGTAGTGTATTTATTGTGTTGCCTCTTTCACCGCCTCACACCCTGTACTGAACATAAAGGCATCATTGTGTCCTCTGGGCAAAAGGTAACTGCAAACTCACGTAGACATCTTGAACGTAACTGTGTCGCAAATTGAGTGTATGAATGGATCATTGAGTAGGTTTTGAGTAACTTGAGATTTTTCTACATTATCCCCCCCTCAACGCCAAAGACACAAATATATTGTCGATCTATGGTCTGTGTGTCGGGGTGAAGACTTTCTCTTCCTCAAATGTCGTTCTTCTAGACGTCAGAAGCACCTGACAAATGTTCCTTTACGTCTCACTGCTTGAACAGAGGACTGTTTTACTGTTCATGGTGATGATATTAAACACAATGATGCATGTATGTGCATTATTAAAGGTGCCATATGTAAGAATGTGGCCAAAAACAGTTTCTACATTCAAATTCAAAATACTGAGGTCTTTTAGGTTTAGTTTTCTGAAGTAACTGGCAACCCGTGGTTGCTTGGCAGCTGAGACTCTACTGACTGCAATGATTGGTAGACGGCGGTAGGTGGCGCCACATGCCAAAACATGATTTCAAAACATAAACATGATTTACAGTCTGCAAAATATTTATTTTAATGCAAATATTTTGTCTGTACTGTTGTTGTTGGTGAGTTCAGTTTGTTATATGAACATTATTCCTGAGTCTCTGTGACACATAATGCACCTTTAAATGGGACATATGAATATATAGATTTTGCATCATTGTAATCATTTAAATTCGTATATTTGGGACTCTGGAGGCCCTATGAGTCCCAGAGTGTGAAAAAAGACGACTCACTCATGTTTTTGTGGTCCTCGTTGACTTCTGCACTCATTGCTACGTCACAATGAGACATTCCTGGAATTGTTGTCTCCGCTTTGTCCCTAAAAAACGCGAGAGTGCAGACGAGGACAATAGTATCCTGAAAAGCGGAAGTCTGCAAAGTGTTCTATTGTTGGCTGCACAGTGCAGCACAGAGTTCTACACAAACTTCCAGCCTCAGAGGATTTACATTTTATATATGACGGCAATGTGCCGGCTAGAGTTGTCAAATGATGGCTTTTCCAAATGCTAACTGCTGTTAGCTGCCGTTAGCCTCAGTGACGCTGAAGTAGTTTCCTGTGTCTTATTTGCATTTAAAGAGACAGGCACTCAAAACCGAGCATTCTGGGAGATTTAACTGCTATGGTGCTTCATCCTTAAGTTATATTGACCAAAGCATGTCACAGACATGTTCATTAGGACACCAGGGAACTAGGTTACCTTGTAGGGTATAATATGTCTACTTTAAGAGGAATGAAGCAGACTTTTAAGCTACTTTTTATGACACAAGTGCACAAAATGATGCTTGTTTTATTGCGAGATGATTAAGTCTCGGAGAAACAGAGGTGGATCTTTGTGTGCGTTTGAATCCACTGTGGTATTTTAGCGGCAGGATGAGACGCAAACATTCACTGCCATGTTATTGACCAGTCAACCCCCTATCCTGACCTCCAGCAGGGTTAATCACTGTGCACTAACTGCTAACTGTGCCCTCCTTGTTGGGCCACTGTCTCGGCTAAATGGCCCCTTCACACATTGTTCTTTAGTACCATCATCTCCACTAATTATCCCCTCGTTACACATTCAGCCCATTCGAGCTAAACCCACGTTCCAAGCATTAGCGAGCTCGCATAACAATCCCTTATGTCAGCGTCCTCGCCAATCCACAACCCCTCCTCCTCCTCCTCCTCCTCCTCCTCCTCCTCCTCCTGCTTCTTCAGCTCCTGTTTCTTTGGCTGCTTCTTTTCTCACAATAGTAAAAAAAAAAGGGACATGTAGAAGAAGAAGAAGAAGAAGAAGAAGAAGAAGAAGAAGAAGAGGGCTTAACCACATGGCCACATACCATCACTCACCATAATCAACACTCTCGGCGCATCTGTGAAAGAGTGGCAGAGGACAAAAGGGATCAACGGCGGAGAAAGTGACCACCATGACCTCATGGGTCAGCGAGGAGCCAGGAATGAAAAGACTCTGAGCAACCCCCGCCCAACACACACACACACACACACACACACACACACAGCCAGCAAGCTCTTGGACAACTGAGGCCGCCATGGGAATATGGCAGCGTGGAAGAGGAGGAATCAGCATTCGTCCGCAGGAGCTGAAAGAAAGCGGGTTGTGTTTGGAATCCTGGGTCATGCCTTTCTCTGCACATTCCTCACCATCCTGCCAACAATAAACTGTGTCAGAGTCCACACAACGGCCTCCATTCTGGGCAACCGCTCACCCCCAAAAAACCCACAAACCACGTGAAACCGCAACCTGGGTGATAACATTCTCAGGATAGGAGAAGAAAAATTGTTAATTGTCAAGGTTTTACTAATTTTAACCGTTACCACATAGACGAGGTCTAATCTCTGCTCTGAGGAAGTAACAAAACAAGTGTGTGTTCACTCGAGGTCTGAGTGCTAATTTAAGTTCAGGAGCTGAGGTTCCCACAGACACATTATTTGTGGCCTGTCGACAGTTTCCCATGCGAGTTCAACACTGTAATGATTCATTGTTTTAATTTTAGGTCCCTGAGATTCAGACGGGGATAAAAAAACAAAAACAAAAAGAAGATCCATCTGAGCGATGGTGTGATGTAGATATCAGACTTTGCACAAGGGGAAGTTTACAACAGCACATTTATTGAGCTGTCAAAAAAGGGGGTCGTGCATGCAGTAAAAATGCTTAATTCTGTACATAAACCAAACAAAAATAAATAAATAACTTAAACGAGAAATGAAAAACGAAAACGTATGTACAGCCGTGAAACAAGGTGAAGCTACAGAACGTCGTCTACCTATTCTAACACGAAGAAGAACTGCAGTGCTTTTGTTTTAACACTTTGGTCTCAGTCTCTTTAAGGTTAAGTCTTTTCTTTGGTTCAGTTTGTGCTGAGAGTTCTCATCACAGTTTGCTCTCCTCCTCCTCCAGGGGTCGGTTCAGTCCCGGGATGAATTTGAGGAGTCGCCTGCGGAAGCTCTTCTGTTTGGGTTTCCTCTGCAGCGAGTTGAACCCGCCCTGCTTCTCGCCCGAGGCAGGCAACGACTGCGACTGCGACGCGGACCCTCTCATGTAGCTGCGTGTGCTGGCGCTGCGCGTCAGCTGCGTCTTGGCCATGGCGAAGAGCTCGCTGGTCGGCCGCAGACGCTGCAGCCTCGGCGGCAGCTGCAGGTGCTCTTTCTTTTTACCCACGCTGCTCCCGCTGCCGCCGCCGTCCGAGTCCACGCTGCCGTCGGCCTGATACAGGCAGGTCTGATAGAGCGGGTCGTCCTCGGTGGCCGTGCTGAGGAAGCTGGCGCTGCTGCTGGTGCTGCCGGTGCCGCGGAGCGCTCTCTGAGCGGCGGGGCTCGGCGTTCCCAGGCTGCCGTACACACCTGCCGACTCCAGGGACTCGTACTCTGCAGCATCACTGATCACGATACCTGAAGGACAGAAGGGCAGTTTGTATCAGTAATCAAGTCCGAGTACAGCTGTGTAACACCATTTAATTGGACCTCTAGGTGGTGATATGTTTTTCTTTTTCTTCTGTGTACCAGCTTCTTCTTTTATGACCCGGAGTCTGACTGAATGCACCCTAGTGTTCATAAGTTTGGGGTCACTTCCTTATTTTTGAAGGAAAAGCACTTTTTTTTCAATGAATATAACATTAAATGAATCAGAAATACACTCTATACATTGTTAATGTGGTAAACGACTATTCTAGCTGCAAACGTCTGGTTTTTAATGTAATATGTACATAGGTGTATAGAGGCACATTTCCAGTGTCCTACTGGTACATTGTGTTTGCTAATGGTGTTAGAAGACTATTGATGATTAGAAAACACTTGTGCAAAAGTGTTATTTTGAATAAAAATCATTATTTCTAATCTTGTCAATGTCTTGACTATATTTTCTATTCATTTTGCAACTCTTTTGATGAATAAAAGTGTGACTTTTAATGGAAAACACAAAAAATTGTGTAGGTGACCCCAAACTTTTGAACGTTAGTGTAAACACTGCACCAACATGTTTACGTCTATTTCAAACGTTCTGTTAAAGTCAGAATAACAACATTGTCCACTTTTAAAACTCATCTTAAAAAACATTTTTACTCTTTGGCTTTTGACCCAGAATGAGACGTTGTTTTATAGTTTTATTGTATGACCTGTTTATTTGTGTTGTTCTTATATTTTCTACAGTATTTTATTATTTTATTGTTTGTTCTTTGGTCTATTAAGTCACACGTTTGTATTGTTTCAGCTGTTGTTGTTGTTTTTAAAGTGCTAAATAAAGTTATAAATAAAGTTGGCTTGGATTGGATTAACAATTTGTATTTATGTAAATGTAAGAAGAGCTGGCAGGTATTTTTTCATCTCATTTGACCTAATTTGAATTTAAAGACAGATAAATATGGACAGATAAAAGGATAAATGCCTCCCTGTTAAAGTAGAAACTACTGAGATCATTTTAATAGTTTTTGTATTAATTCTACTGTGTTGTTTTCATTACTCACCGTGAACAAGCCTCTGCTCTTGCACCACCAGCGACCGATACTCGTCCCATTTCTCATGAAGAGTTTGCTGCAAAAGAAAAAAACCCACGCGTTTTTTAAAACAAAAAAACACAGACACACAACGTTCAACAGGTTTAACGAGAACAACGACTAATTAAGAACAGCAGCCGTGACAAAGGTAAAGCAAGGGTTCATGTTCAGTGAAAACAGCTGTCGGCAGTTTTCAGCTCATGCAAAACAGTGACTTAGGGGATTTGCTCTTTGCTGCAGGTGTAATTTACTCAGATATCAAATGACAGGAAGTGAGGAACAGGAAAAACTGTTCATTCTCACAATAACAGGAAGGAGACACGAGCCAGCAGATATCCTCGGGAATATCAAATTAAGCGAGGACATCACTTTCCAACGTCTAATGCTTGTCGCCTGTAATGCAGCAGCAGGTTAATCTTTAAAATGTTGGATTAGCGTCTCGTGGAGCAGCTGCGTTACAGCAGATTAGAGCGAGACAGCTGCTGCAATCACGGCCCGAGGAAAAAAGCTTTTTTAACAGCCACGAGTGAAGAATGTGTTCAGCGACAAGTGAAGCTGCTGATGAACAGGTGCTACTGCTGCTGAGGAGACAGGTGGAGAGGGAGGGGAGGAGGGGGGGGTGGTGTCTATATCTGGCATGTTAACATAACTAATGTGAGTGTGTGTGTGTGTGTGTGTGTGTGCAGAACCAGCCTGACTGGCTGCTGCCGACAAACGGTGAAAAACAGTGAAACTTAAAACAAACAACAACAACAAACTCACCTTGAGAAACTGCAGCCGAGCTTCTAGCTCCGCTTTCCTGATGGAGTCACTGTAAAGCGTCTCCAGCCTTCACGAGACAAACAGAAGCGACACATGTGAGTTAATGTAAAGCACGTGTTGTATAAAAAACTACAAGCAGAGGAACGGCTGATCTGGTCCATATGAAAGTCTTTTTTCATTAAAGTGTTCAAATGGGAAGGAGGCCGTTTTCACTCAGACTGTAAATCCGTTGAATCGTAAAAACTGGCGGTGAAGTTGCAGAAGTGGAGTTATTGAGCTTGTTTTCACTCTTACACTTTATACACTCTGGAGTTTGTCAGTATAACACGACGACGTCGCTCTGATGTGGTTCACCTCACTTCTCTTGCAGCAGTTATCAAAGCTCTCGGAGACGAGAGCCATCGCCAACTGTCCTTTTCATCTTTTTTATTTAACAAGCAGGACAACGAGAGCGCTGAGGAGATCGTGCTTCAAATTAAACATCTACTCGGCAAAGTGATTCCTAAGATATTCCTAAAAATGACTTGTTTTGAAATCCTGTTGTCAAGCCATTTCATTTTCATCCATCCACGAAAAGTCTGTAAAATATGTGTTCGCTTAATTATGGTATTCAAATTGTTGGAGCTTGTATATCCAGAGATTTCAAAAACAAATATGATGATATGAATAGACTCTGATCTCTCTCTTGTCATTTTAATTTCATCACACACTGAATGGCCATTTCATCTCCCTTCACTACTGTTGTGTTTTAATTAAAAGAGCTGCACTTCCAAACGTTCAAAAGTTTGGGGTCACTTAGAAACGTCCGTATTTCTGAAGGATAATCACTTTTTTTTCAATGAATATAACATTAAATGAATCAAAAACACACTCAATACATTGTTAATGTGGTAAACGACTATTCTAGCTGCAAACGTCTGGTTTTTAATGTAATATGTACATAGGTGTATAGAGGCACATTTCAGTGTTCTAATGGTACATTGTGTTTGCTAATCTTGTTAGAAGACTATTGATGATTAGAAAACCCTTGTGCAATGATGTTAGCACAGCTGAAAACAGTTTTGCTGGTTATTTGACTAAAGGGCAAAACAATTATTTTGAATAAAAATCATTATTTCTAATCTTGTCAATGTCTTGACTATATTTTCTCTTCATTTTGCAACTCTTTTGATGAATAAAAGTGACTTTTAATGGAAAACACAAAAAAAATGGTGACCCCAAACTTTTGAACAGTAGTATCTTTGTCAGATGTTGTTGCTCTGGTTCCATCCGTGTACCTGATTGTGTTGCCACTGGCCCTGATGAGCTGAACAATCTCTTTGTGCCGGAATCCCTCCACAAAGGTCTCGTTCACACTTGCGATGGTGTCTCCTGCACAAACGAACACACACACACACACACTTATATATATATATATATATATATATCTAAAAAGCAGAACATGTGTGTTAACCAGCAGCCGCCTGGTCAGGATGCACTTCAGTATTCTGCGGCTTCAGTTACGACAGAGGCTCGTTTGACTCTAAATGAATCTCAGGCGAAACAACATGTGCGACACAAATGTGGACGACCGCGATGCAGTCGTGGCACGAGGACTCATCGCTGCACTGCAATCATCTCATGTGATCATTTCAACATGTTAACGCAATACAGTAGTGCTGTTATTTATAATTAGTAGTATCTATAATTAGAAAACAAACAAACAATATGTGACTGAAAGCGATCAAAAACACAAGGAATGTTGGATTTACTGTCCTGTAAAACGAGGTCAATCATCAAACCCTCAGATGTGACAACATGGAAACCAATCTGATCTCATTTTAATTCAAAGCGACAGTGTTTTGTTCACCGAGTGAAGCGTGGAGTTTTTACTCGTTGATCAGACGCAGCAGAGACTCTGGTGCGTGACAGCAGCCTTTGTGAGGTTTGAACACAAAAGCCTATTTTGCCCTCTTTGAAAAACCCAAACGCGATGAAGTCATTGTGTCCGCGGCAAGAAAACCACGCAACAATAGAGCGAGCATGTCAGGAATGTAGGAAGTGAAACTGAGGTGACATACGCGGGATGGACAGAGGAGGAAGATCAATGTTTTTGTTTTTTCACCCCCCCCCACACTCTTTCTTTCTTTCTTTCTTTCTTTCTTTCTTTCTTTCTTTCTTTCTTTCTTTCTTTCTTTCTTTCTGATGCACATGTGTCTGAGAGCTTGTGACTGAGTCTGAACAGGTCTGTAAAGGTTCTCAGTCATTCTGGACAGAGTCATCTTTAGGATTAAGATGTAGGCAACTGGACTTGAGTTAAGCTTGATTTACAAGGGGAAGATGAATTATGCAGCTGAATATCTCTCACCTCACACTTCCTTTCCAAGTGTGTTGGAGAACAAAATAGTTCTTTAAACTGTTTAGTTTGTCCATTCTGAGCTATTCTAAAAACTCGGGCTCAACGATACGGCAATATTTCTTAAAGCTAAAATGTGTCAAATTACTTTTTATTCTGATTTATACACGTGATTTGAAGACTGAAGAAAACATCTTTTCATCCCATTTATCCCATCTTTTTGCACAGATCTGCACAAATGAAAATAAGAATAATTATACAAGAATTAGAATTTCCCTTTGAAATCACAAATTATATCGCAATCGCAATTTCAGTCAAAAATAATCACAATTAGTAAAAATTAGTGCTGGGCATGTTAACGCACGTTAACGCATGCCGCGTTTCCATGACGACTGACCGTGACGTCATGTTTACGTGACTCCCGATTGTTAAAATGAGTCTCTTAAAGGTGCATTATGTAATTAATCTAAATCAACTGTCCATAAAATCCTCCTAATATGTCACAGAGACTCAGGAATAATGTTCATATAACAAACTGAACTCACCAACAACAACAGTACAGACAAAATATTTGCATTAAAAAATATATTTTGCAGACTGCAAATCATGTTTATGTCTTGAAATCATGTTTTGGCATGTGGCGCCACCTACCGCCATCTACCAATCATTGCAGTCAGTAGAGTCTCAGCTACCGAGCAACCACGGGTTGACAGTTACGTCAGAAAACAAAACCTAAAAGACTGTTTGATTGTAAATAACATTTCACATACTGGACCTTTAAAAAAAAAAAAGAGACTAAATAAACAAATAAAAGTGTTTGTCTTTGCTTCCCTCCACATGTGACACTAGTGTGAGGCCGGCGAGTGTGTGTGTGTGTGTGTGTGTGTGTTAGCCTAAACCAGTCGCTCACTAAGTTGTTTGTCGACTATATAATGAGCAGACGCACGCTCATGTTTGCACTTCCCTAAAAAAAAAGTCACCTGAAACTCATGGGCAATGTTGACTTTTGGTGTGTAAGTGTCAGCTGGCACACACACACACACACACACACACACACACACACACACACACACACACACACACACACACACACACACACACAAATAGAAAAAGAGATGCACTAAAACCACCAGTCACGCTCACTTCCCCTCATGTCTATTTCAAGTGTTATTTCAAATTTAAAAAAGAAGGAAGAAACACAAAGTTCCAATTCCTATCTTAACCCTCAAGCTCAACCCTTAATCTTAACTGGCCTCAAAACCAAGTGTTGAGGGTTATTTTGTCACTTAGAAATGGGACACCCCTTAAATGCAGATACGTCTTCAGACTGTAGGGGGCAGAATAACGCCAAAGCTGTGTCCAGTCTGTCAACTCCAAAAAAGAAGAAGAAGAAGAAGAACACATTTACGTCAGGATTATTTATTCTGATCCGTTTGTCAGTCAAGTTATTAGGTTGTCAGTTAGTTATAAGATGATACTCATACAAATATTCAGCTGACAGTTACCACACACCACGACTTATTGAAAAGTAAACCACACCGGCCGACTATTGACAAAAGACGGTCAAATAAAAATAAATGTTACGCAACAATGACGTCAGTAATCCATAATATGGGCCTAAACTAAGATCATTTTTATATCTCTATTAACAAAGAAAATACTTCATTTGTAGTGTAGTCGTTTCGCCGCTTTCGGCGCCGTCTTTGTTATGTGAAAACACGCAATGCATTCTGGGTAGCCCTTGCTCCCAAGGGTGGTCTCGTAAAATCTCAATATTGAGGGCGATACAGACCTTAAACTTGACCTCAACTTAATTTATCTGAGAATCAGGACAGAACTTGGACTAGAGGGAGAACATTTTTGAGATTGAGGGTTAAGAAAGGAATTGGAATTCACCCAAACTCACCAACTTTAAGTCCTGCTTGCAGAGCTGGACTGTCTCCATGCACTTTACACACAAACGTACACATCTCCACTGAGTTCTGGTCCTGATGGTGAAGCCCATACGTCTGCAAGAGTGAGAGACAAACACACAATGAATGAAACACTTCCTTTTCTTTCTTTCTTTCTTTCTTTCTTTCTTTCTTTCTTTCTTTCTTTCTTTCTTTCTTTCTTTCTTTCTTTCTTTCTTTCTTTCTTTCTTTCTTTCTTGCCTCAGCTCTTTGACGATTAGGAACAATCTTGCAAAACGTCGACTGATGTCAGCCGTTTTGAAACGTCTGTTCCGCTGAAACACTGAAGAAAACCACGGAACTGAGCAAACGCAGGAAACCAGATCGTATCAGGGAAGATGGCGAGACGCAGCCCATGCAAGAGGTTTGTTTATCTCGTCTGATTCAATAAAAAAAAAAAAATTAAGCGTGAAACTGAAATCAGCTGCAAACCGGCTCGCTAGCCTAATTTTTTATTTAAACAAGTTATTTTTTTGTACAGTAAGTTTTTATTTGTTTTGAATGAATAAATGTTAACTTTTGTCTTAAGTTTGCCTTTGTGTGATCACATTATCACATTATATTATACAAACTGTATTGTTTTGATGCCCTAATTTGCCTTAACACACTACGCATTGTATACATTTTTGAATCGAGAATCGTTTGAATCGAGAATCGATTTTTAATCGAATCGTGACCCTAAGAATTGGAATCGAATCGAATCGTGAGCCACCCAAAGATTCACATCCCTACAGTTTAGTGCATCTTTAGCTAAAACTGACTTGTTACTTTCCAGATTATTATCGTATACACACGCTAAACATGAACAAAGATTATAATCTGATCAGTTTCTTAATTCACTGAATAATGATTTGGTTGATAAAACGCGTCGTAAACAATCCGATTCTCTCCTCAACCACAGTGACGCCACAACACGCCGTCGCTGTAGAAACAGCATGTGTCACTTCCACATTCGTGTGTGTGATCTTCCCTGTTTTCAGAGCGTCACTGACAAACTTCCTCTTGTCTCAACCACCACTCGTCATTTGCTGAAGGAAGCACGACTCTCAGCAAACACTTTCCCAATGACACTGGACACGTGCTGCTATCACAACATCAATTTGTCTTATGGAAATTTGCAATGATTCACATCTGCCCATGTGTGAGTGTGTCTGTGTTTCTGCTGCTGCTGCTGTGTCAGTGTCTGCAGCCTCAAAGATAAACATGCAAATCTCACTGAAACGCAAATATCACATTTACATTTCCTGTTTAAACATCACAGACACAAAGAGAGAGAAGGAAACGCACGACTCCAAACTCATCGTCAAACTGGCCGTCATGATCCTACTTCCTCCTCCTGGCCACAGGAAGTCACAGGAAGGGTGGGAGCCTCCGAGAGAACCATAAATAGAACGATATATTTTCCTCCCAACAATACAGTGTTATACAAAAGCCGTGCAACATCCACATCCAAACGCTTCATCGCCAACTTTGAAACTATTTCTAGAACGAGGCCCGTGTGACAGCGAGCGACGCCTCGGGCCGAGATCACAGAGCGATACTGAGGTCAAATGTGTGAAGCTTCAGAGTGAAGCAGGTATTACATGTGTGTGTGTGTGTGTGTGTGTGTGTGTGTGTGTGTGTGTGTGTGTGTGTGTGTGTGTGTGTGTGTGTGTGTAAGCGTGTGGGAAAAACCACACAGGCTTAAAAATACACATCGCCTCGCTCAAGTCATGGGACCAATATCCACAATGAATGATGCGTGACCTTTCAACCTGGAGCGAGCAAATGCTCAGATTATGAGATTTACAAAGATGATCATCCTTCAGTCACTTAAGTTTCCTCCGACGACGGCGATAGTCGATCTGTGAAATCCTGTTTAAATGGTCAGGAGGGGATTACTGTTAAAGATATACTATGCAACATTTCTGCATTAAAACGACTAATATTATGTTTTATATATATGTTGTTGAGTCATGTACTTCACGCGGCACAGGAGTGAAAACACAGATACCGCTCCACTATTATTCAGTTCTAGAGCGACTTTGGTTCGACGCGGCTCGACTTTGCTTGTTTTCGCTCAGTTAGCGATAATACCTGCTACTGTTTGTGGTTCCAAGCTAGCTGAGCTGATAGTAAAACACGATGTCAACATAGACAGAGTGTGTCATCACTGGAAGAGTCTGACGCAGGTCACAAATACTTGAAAAATCCTGAAAACATGCGTTAATCTCTGACATTTAGCAAGGACATTTCTAAATTCCCATAGTGTATTTAGCGACAGCACTGCTGAAAGCCGGCGACCGCGAGCCCCAATCACAGCCTGTTCTGCCGCATTTTAGTTTAGTTTCACTTCAGTGACCGTGTCAGACAGTCTGTTCTCCGATCACGCAGAAAGAACTTAACAACTCAGTTACACCGAAAACAACTGCATTACTTGTTACTAGCTTGCGTCGTGTATAAAAAGACAACATCACGCCACTTCAAATCAGCCGTGCTAGGACGACCCTGCTAACATAGAAGAGGTTCTACTGATACAGCATTTTAAATCCATCAAAATGCTTTATATCTGTATTTCTATTCCCGTTAATGACGATGCACTTTACCGTCCTTGCTACATGCTTCTATGAGACGTCACAGTATTTATCCAGTGTGTTGTCTTTTGTGTGTATTTGTCACATAAAGGATGACGATGTCTCGCTGCCGCCAAACTAAGTAAACTTTGAGTCATAACATTTTGAAAAGGATATATGTAGGTTTCTCTGTGTGTGTGTTTCTAGCAACAACCCCTGTATACGGCACAGCACGGCACGGCACGGCACGGCACGGCACGGCACGGCACGGCACGGCACGGCACGGCACGGCACGGCACGGCACGGCACAAGGTTCAGACCCTTTCCCTTCCCTCCAATTTCTTCATGCTAATCTTCTTACCTGTATCTCAAAGCCAAATGTCTCCTCGTCCTTCTTCTCCAAAACCACCACCTTCCTGGAAAAAAGAAAAAAAGAGTTTCTCTTGTTTATGAAATGTTTTTATTGACGTACACCCTGCAGGTTTTTTATTTTATATCCTCAAATCCGCTCCTGGAATAGTTAAAGTTGATATGAGCTATGAGATTTGTCTTAAAAACAATGTCTGGAACTGAAACGTAAAATGTTTTGATCATGATTAATCAGTGTTTTTGTCCATAATATCCATAATGAATATTGAAGAAAGCAATAATTCCTTCCTATGTGACTCTGGGTGCCTGACCCATGCACCAAGGCCCTCATCTAAATGACAGAAGGCATTCTGGACAGGACTTCCTCTGTGTGCTGCTGTATTTGGACGTCACATAATGCATTAAAATTCATGACAAAACCTCAAAGAGGATCATACATAACGTGAAATATCGCAGTTTGAATGAGGGCCTTTGATTCACTACGAGAGAGTTTACCTCTGTGGTTCCGGTGCTTGTGTCAGAGGTTTCCACTTCTGTACGTCGCCACTCTGCCATGAAAGGAAAACAAAAGTGGAGCGAGTGTCAAAAACACCTGCGGTAGGTAAACGCACCATTACTCACGAGGGTAAACCCCCAAAAACATTTCCTGGACACACCTACTGTACACATCAGTGCCACACACACATGTGTGTGTGTTTATGTTTTTTTTTCACTGACGGGAGAAACTAGAAATACACGTCTGTAGTTTGTTTACTTCACTCCGTCACAGCGTAGGGAGAAGAACCTTGAAGCGACTAAATTTAGCTCTACTACAAAAACCACCTCAGCTGCCCTCAGGCATGTGTGTGTGTGTGTGTGTGTGTGTGTGTGTGTGTGTGTGTGTGTGTGTGTGTGTGTGTGTGTGTGTGTGTGTGTGTGTGTGTGTGTGTGTGTGTGTGTGTGTGCTTTCTGTTTCTCACACTGGCAAAGTAAAGATAGATTTATTTTAAAATTCCATAATAGCAGGACATGTGAGCAGATTCTCTGAATAGATGATTATTTTAACGTCCTGGAGATAAAACAACAGTCTAGTGAAGAGTATTAATGTCACAAAGGAAACAAATACTGATGTTCAGACTAAAAACTCAGAATTATTTTTATGACTAGAATACTCTGAATTCTGACTCTGATGATTTTGAATTCAGGCTTTATTCTCAGTATTATGACTTTAAACTCAGAATTTCTGACTTTAAGAATTTCTGACTTTAAAACTCAATTCTTTAGTCAGAATTCTGACTTTGATGACTTTGAAATCTGAGTTTACTGACTTTATTCTCGGTATTGACCTTGTTCTGAGAATTCTGACTTTACTGACTTTAAAGTTTCAACAAATTCTGACATTGAGGACTTTGAATTATATTAGTCAGAATTCTAACTTTACTGACTTTAAAGTCATCAAAGTCAGAAATCTGACTTTGATGACTTTGAATGCTGACTTTATTCTCAGTATTGAATTCTGAGTTTTTAAACTTTAGCCAGAATTCTGAGTTTTAAACTCAGAACTCAGTAACACAGTAACTGTAATCCTGTTCAGTCTTTTGTTTCTGCAGCTTTAACTTGCTTGTGTGTGTGTGTGTGTGTGTGTGTTGTTTTTGCCGTCTGGCCTCACAGCTTCAGCCACAATAACGGCATTGAGCGAAAAGCCCAAGTCAACATCAGGTCAGGACTCAGCTCTATACCTGACTGTGTAAATAAGGAAGGTATCTGTCCTGAAAGCCTCACTAAATCACTTACAATCATCAATACACTTCTGTTCTCAACCCAATCGTTTTCAAACGCTGCTCTGGTGAAAGGGCGGCTTTGTGCCGCAGTAAAATGTTGCTTTTCTTTATGCCCCAACACTTACAGAAATTGCACTGTGCCGCTCTCAATGGGTGCATTTATTCCCACATAACCACAAAGTCCAGTGGGGGGTTGCTCCAGTAGGATCTCCATCCCTGTGTGTGTGTGTGTGTGTGTGTGGACAATGTGCTGTTGTAGCTCCTTATTCCAGCTTCATTAGCAGAGTTAGTTCATTAGCCTGCAGCTAACTGTGCTTCTCTTGACAGTTCACACAGTCACGTGTCTCTCACCCTTTAAAACTCGCATGTAAACTTTCACCAACAAAGTTCCAAGAAAATAAGAGAGTCTTAGATTTTACGAGGCAGCAAAAAAGAAAAGAAGAGGAAATTATGTCAATTTACCCATGAGCCCTCAGAACACACTCTCAGCAGCCAGGGTTATGTAACATGGAATAAAGCTGGTGTCGATCCTGAACATATGAGGAGCAGACTGGAAGACCTGCCACTGATTTATTCAGCTGTGACTTAACTCATCCAGATTTAACACAGTTAAAATGTCGGTTGTGGTTAAAATTTGACAAAATAAGCATGTGATTCAAATCATTGACCACTTTTTGTTATTATAATCAATATCACAGCCTTGAATTATCCACTGATGATCACTGTATTCCTGCCTCTCATTCTGCTCACGTGACATCTGTGATGGATCTTATTATGATATTATGATATTTTGGATTTTGTACATTTTTCATTTAATTATATTTAAAAGGTGCCATATGTAAGAATGTGGCCAAAAACAGTTACTACATTCAAATTCAAAATACTGAGGTCTTTTAGGTTTCGTTTTCTGACGTAACTGGCAACCCGTGGTTGCTCGGCAGCTGAGACTCTACTGACTGCAATGATTGTTAGACGGCAGTAGGTGGCGCCACATGTCAAAACATGGTTTCAAAACATAAACATGATTTGCAGTCTGCAAAATATATTTTTTAATGCAAATATTTTGTCTGTACTGTTGTTGTTGGTGACTTCAGTTTGTTATATGAACATTATTCCTGAGTCTCTGTGACATATTAGGAGGATTTTATCATTTATTACATAATGCACCTTTAATACAGTGACTTTAACCAATACTGAATATTGTATTGGCTCCTTTTTCCTTTCATATGCTGATTCAATTTGTTTTGAGGAAAGCGTTCACGTATGAAGGCCTGAAAACGAGCAGGTTCAGTGATGTGTGGTCCACACTTGCTACTGTCAGAGCAGAGGTCAGTGACCTGACATGTGAGGGAAACATCTCACACACTCTGCACATGAACCATGAAACACTTCTCAACAGATGACCAACGTTTTCAACTAACAAGGCTAAAAACCTTCAAAATCTGACCCAATGACCATCACTCAATCCAGGCTGAGGTCAAACTATGAGGGACTGGGATTATTCAATCTGGTCCTTTTCTGTCTGGAACAACCTGAGCTCATCTGACTGAATTAAAACATTTTAAAAATGCACATTTTGTTTTTGCATTGGACAGTTTACTAACAGTTTGAATGTTATTTATGTCATTCTTTATGATATAAAGCACTGTGCATCCTGGTATCTAAAGGTGTTATAATATAAATATATGATGATCTAAAATCACGTTCTATTCTTAAAGTTGTCACCTACATGGTCTAACAATCCTAAAGTTGCTATTTATGTGAATATATTCATTCATTTTATAAAAAATATTTATGCTGAGCTGGTCCCTTTAATTATAAACCATCTTTAGTCCAAAAAGCATAAATGAGGATGTGAGACTGGGTGGAACAGGGTATGATGTAAATTAGGGATGAACAACTTTTAACGAAATCGCAATGAAGGAGAGGCTTTTTATATTTGTTAAAGCCAAAGTGTCATTTTTAGATGAATTATTATCTTGAGCTATACACTTTATTCACAGGAATCTATGAATATCGTGAATTACCTAAAATCGTCCAGCCCTAAATATTGTGAATAAGACACTGTTATGGTTACAATACATGTCTTTTAAACTGATAAACGTGACATTTAACAGGTCAAAAACACTACTTTTAAAGTTTAAATTGAAGCATTTGTTTGTTTGTTTGTTTGTTTGTTTTCTCATCATCATGACCCAGTGAACGAGGACACGCTCGTGAAAACACCGACCTGTTGTTTAGGTAAATTTAACCGAATAAGACACACATCGCACGTTATAATTGACTGTTATTTACCTTCTTGTAGTTCCTGGGCAGAGTTCCTCCAGAATACGCCAGAGTCCTGTAGTTATAAACCTCAGAGGAGTTTGTGTTGTTACTGTTACTGTTGTCTGACTTTGACGAGGGGAAATAAACGTCGTTGTCCCGAGATGCTGAGACTGTGGCGGCGGCGGCGGCTCCAGGGTCTGGACCGCTGGAGTTGACTTTCTTCAGCCTCCTGAAAGTCATTCTGAGCTGAGTGTAAATGTGAGAAGTTTGTGTGGATCAGAGTTGATAAACGGCGCTGTTTTCCCTCCACAGCAACAGCAGCAGCAACAGCAGCAGCTGAGACTCAGAGAAGAAACACTTTCACACAACGCGACACTGTTTCTTGTGAATAAACCTGGGGGCGGGGCCTCGGAAGCGCATCCTCCGTGCTGCGTTCAGGTGCACCTCGGGTTATTTCTATGCGTCGTCGATGGAGCAAAAAAAAGAGGAAATTTTGTTTCAAGAATAGAGACTTTTTTTTTTTTAACTCAGTGTTGTAATGTAACAAAGTACAAATACTTTGTTACTTTACTCAAGTACAACATTCACGTATCTGTACTTTACTTTGTTATTTATATTTCTAGCTTTCTAGATTATCTTACTTTTACTTACTCCACTATATTTCCTCAAACTATCTTTGTTACTCGTTACTACCAAATAAAACCAGAAGAAGAAGAGTTGGTATTATGGTCTGTATTTATATAGAGCTTTATCAGAAAATGTTGTAAATGTAATGTTATAAAAAGTATTTTTTGGTAAGACACTTTTCTCAAGTATCCCATTCAGGACATATTTACAAGTTTATTTAAAGAGTTGTTTTTATAAACACAGAGTAGTGAATAAACAGATGAACTATTTCACACACAAACAGCCCTAGTCAAAAAGTACATATTTTAAATACGTATTATTACATTTTATTATGAATTACTGCCATAATTATAATAATAATAATAATAATAAAAGTAATTATAATAATAACTCTTCCGATTACAATAGGGTTCTTGCACAGTCGTGCTCGAACCCTAATAATATACTGCTACTGCTACAGGATAAGATAGGAACTTATTGTATGTACGGGTTAGTAAGCATACAACTAAGTACAGTACTAAGTTTGATGGATTTATTTAGCAGAATGATGATGATGATGATGGCTGTATAACATTGTCTGATAAACACACACACACACACACACACACACATCATGTATCAAACAATTACAATTTAAGATCCTCTTTTCTTCTTTTCTGTAAACTCAATATTTTTGACATGACAACACAGATCTGTGTGCTTTGTTAAATTGTGAAAGATGTCTTGAAAGACGTGGTGACGTGTCCTCACTGAAGTCAGTGTTGCACTAATGATCCCGAGCACTTAAACCCAGTGACTTACTCCATATGCAAACAGTTACTCTGACCAGCAGCTGTTGGCAAACCTTGCTAACGTGTGCGATCGAGTGAAATGATTCTTGATCTCAGCATGTGTTACTGGAAGATCAACCATGAACTTGAAGTTTAAATTATAAAATTATTACACAGAAAGAAAAACAAGATCTAGATATAGTTGTACAGTGACTAATAAAAGTCTGAGAGACAGACAGTGAAGACAATAACAACATCAACATGTTGCAAACATCTGGACCTCAGGGACTAAAAAGTAGGTGGCTGGCGCCCCCTTGTGGCATAACACAAACACCTACCAGTAGTGAAGGTAAATGAATGCGTTAACAGGAAGTCTGGAGCTCAAATAGTTTATTAAAATCTTTATACAGTGTTATTTCATATTACATTCAGAAACTCTCCATATACTGAAATGATATGATTGGTGAAGCATTTAAATAAGGATTTAATATGTTATGGAAATGAAAATGACCACAATTTATAAGTTAGAAGTGAATGTGTTAACACACACACGCACAATTTCTCAGTTTAAATCCAAAACCACGTCTTAACCCTCAAACAGCCCTTTTGAAATTGTGCTGACAAAAAGTCCTCACTCTGTAAAATCTTTAAAAATAATAAACTGGTCCTCACAAAAGCTCTCTCTCTCACACACACACACACACATACACATATACACTACCACACACACATACACAGACGAAACTGTTCCTGTATCACTTTCAAGTATCTCGTGAAAATGTAATGACACACACACACACACACACACATAATAAAAGTTCAAATGACTTCAGCCACAATCTGAAATGATAATCTGGTCTAAATCCTTCAGTGGACAGAAACATACTGTACACAGTCGTATCTCAGCATCACAGCATCTTTACAGCCACAGCAAAGAAAAACTAAATAAAAAAACACAACAATATTAGATGGACTTAAGCCCAAAGTGCATGCGTTCACAGAACTCTGTGAATCTTCTACCTAAAGAGACTGTAAAAAGGCACGTGAAGCTGAACTCTCTCCTCTTTGAGCTTGACATTCACTTTACTTGACTTTTAACCCTGTTTTTAAAGTTCCTGACAGAACAGCTTTTCCACCGACTGTTAAAGCCTCGAGACGGAAGCGGCGACAGTGTCAAGCATTATCATTATCATTATTATTATTGTTAATAATAAAAACACTTGGGTAAATTTGGTCTCACCACACGGGTTTGTAAATCCTACACAGTGACATGCTTTTGTTTATAAGTTACAGAGATGCAGCAGCGACCTTTGTGATTATTTGACAACATCCACATTCAAAATGACACTTTTATAAAAGAGTCGGTCCTTTTTTTAAATTTATTTACAATGAACACGAGCACGTAGTCGGTCAGTCAGAGTCAGTTTGTTTTACTTGTAGTTGAAGAAACCAGTGGCTTTGGCCTGAGGGGCCATCAACATGCAGGCTTGATTCTTGTGGGTGATGTGAATCTGAAGAGGAAATATGAAAGACAACGTGGTGCAGGTCATTATCAAATCAAGATGTCATTAAATGTTTTGTAATGTTTAATGTCCGGTCGGCGTCAGCGGTTAAGTGTTTATTTTTGCAGATACGGACATTTTCATTAATCTTCTACCACGTGGTGTGGGGTGGTGTGGTGTGGTGTATGGTGGGTTAGGGTACGGTCTGGACACATCGCCAGTCCAACACAGGACCATTCACTCTCACATTAACACCTGCAGTCAAGTTAGAGTGTCTAATTTGCCTAATTCCCAAATCTGCATGACATAAACACGGGGAGAACATGCAAAAGTCCATGCAGAAAGGACCTATTCCAACGGGGTCGTGACCCCGGGTCCAAGAATGCTAACACTATTAACTGTATATATTTGAATTTATAGAACAAAAACAAAAAGAATATGGAGAAAGAAAAACTGTTTGACATTGTGTCAAAATATGTCTTTTTATCGTTTTATTTAATTTCTCTTTCTTTGTATAGCAATTTAACATTTGCTTTATTTATACCATTTATATGTGTGTATGTATTGTTATGTAATGTAAAAGCACTTTGTTATTCCTATACAAATAAGGGAATTATTAATATTAATATTATTAGAATATCTGTATGTCAAGGTCAAGAAGTGCCTGAAAAACAACAACATTGTAGTCACTTGTAATCGGTCAGACTGTTATGAAGTGTATGAATGTGTATATGTTTACATTTTATTAGTTAGATGAGACAAATTAAAAAATGATCTAAACTGTCTTATATTATTGTCATTTTTACTTTACATAATACTCTTTTTTTTCTATATGAAAAGCTCAGCCAGAGACAGGAGCTGCAAACTAGCAAAAATGCTATGGGTTAGGGTTAGGGTTCATCTTTATATAATAAATAAAGATGAATTGATTGATGTTTACAGGTTTGCAGTTATCAGTATAATGATAAACGATGAAATAAAATGTATGATGTAAAATACCAAGATTAGGGAGCACATATCCACCATTAACTAGGTGCTTGCTAAGTTACATACTAGCCCTTTATGAGTAATCATTAAGCACGCATTAAAACCTTATTCTACCTCTATTACGTCATTAATTAAGATTTTTCTGACATAAGGTGTTAATATGTGCTTAATATTTACCAATAAAGGGCTAGTATGCTAATTATATATGTCAGTAAGCACCTAGTTAATGGTGACTATGTGTTCCCTAATCTAATTTTCTTTGTCTTAACAACACGATGATAGGACACATTTCCAGTATCACAACTTTTTTCTTCCTAAAAATGGACCTAAACTTGTCAGACTGGATTGTGTTTATTTACACAATGTAAGGTGTTGTTATTTACCGTGCAGGGAGGCTGCATCCACGGCTCTCCATCTATCTGCATTGGTAATGCTTTCTTTGTCCTGAGGGATTTACAAGAGGTAAACAAAATCAATGACTCGCACATTTCATTAAAATATCAATAGAAGATGCAGCAGCACACACATTATTGTCCTGTAACGACCGAGCTGAGGGTCAGCCGTTATCACAGACTTGAGTCTGAACACGTCTCACCTGATGGTGATCTGTGACGTCTTGGCGAGTCTCACCGCGCTCTTGAGACCTGTGTAAATCTGTCCCATCTCCATGGCTCCTTCAAGGCCGACCACTTCTAGACGACGGTCACTGAGATCTGACAAGAACACATTTCAGTTCAGAGACGTCGTGGTTGTTCTGAGTCACAGTGAGAATCAAGTAGAGCTGAAGCTTTTTAGAAAAAAATACATTTTAAATGATTCCTGTGTGATTTTTGAAAATGGCAGTAGGTCGTATTACAATTTTGATTCAGCCCTAGAATCAAGTGAAAAATACAGAGTAGTGACCAACATTCTCACAACAACAGTGGGACACTTGTATGTAAATGTTGCTTCCACAAAAACAGCCAGTTTACCTGCTCTGAATCAAACAGCAGATAAAGACAGAGACACACTGGTGATTGTTTGTTAAAAGACTAAAAACAGACATAAAAGTAGAGCTAATATTGACCCTGTATCAATCAAATGGAGCCAAAAATAATGATAATGGAGCCAAAAATAATGATAATGGAGCCAAAAATAATGATAATGGAGCTCTGTGTCTGCCACGTGAATACATGGGGAACAAAGTACAAATGTGTTTTAATGTACTTAAATACAAAATTCACATATCTGTACTTTACTTTGTTAATTATTTATTTTTACTCCACTACATTTCCTCAAACTATCTTTATTACTTGTTACTACAAAATAAAATCAAGAAGAGATGATATTATGGTCTGTATTTAAATAGAGATTTTCTAGTCTTGATGAACTGCTTTATGTTATAGTTTTCTTCTTTGCTCAAGGACACATATAAACTATCAGAAACAGGAATTGAACACAAAACCTTCCAGTTAAGACAACTCACACTTTCTGGTATTCATGGACCACCATAGTTCACTTGGGGGTAAAAGAGTGATGAGTGGAGGAATCCTCCAGTTGTTGCAATCTACAGTCTCACCACTAGATGTCACTGATTCTACACTATAGACTTTTAAATGGTTATGTGGCATTACCTTCTCCCTTCAGAGAGTAAAACCTGTCCCACACTTGGATTTGAACAGATTATCTGACCAAATTATTCTGTAGTGTGAGGGAGTAAGACGCCATTTTTAATGTTTAATGTGTGACAGAATACAATAACAATAACCATCTCCGTCTTGCGCACACAACAGCTATTAACTGACGGTGCCTGTATTCTGAAGTCACGTTAAATCTCGCAGGTTTCTGTGAGATCCCAAATCCCTGGAATCTCCTCCCTAAAATCGTTTGATTAAACGGCAAGTGTGTGGTCTCGCGTTTCTCAGGATGAAAACATTGAAAATGACAAAGTTTTTTGTGCCCGTGGTTTCCCACGTTTTTAAAATCAAGTCCAATTTGAAAATCCTCTTGTGTGTGACAGGTTTAAAGCTGCAGTGATTGATTGTTGAACAGTTTTCATGAGATTGGCAGCAGCAGACATGGAGCAACAGCAGAATTTATTTGTTCACCTTTATTTTGGCTAATAAAATACCAATAATCCAGTTAACTGAGTATAGAGTGATAAAACTAAAACATTGAGGTGAAAGACGGCAGCGTTAAGATGAATCTGCACGACTGCACTTTACCTTGTGAGGTCACTTTCAGGATTTCTGGGTCGATGATCACCTCGGGCTCTTCCTGACTCGCCGCCCCCTTCGTGTCCCCTCTCTTGGTTTCACCCCAGAGGTTGGAGCCGCCGTGCATGCTGGGAATGTTGAGTACAGCGACCCCTTCCAGAGAAAGGCTGCTGAGGTCCAGTGGAGTACTGCAGCACTGAGGGAAGGAGCAGCCAACAGAAGCATCAGTACACACACACACACACACACACACACACACACACACACACAGATAAACACAGTTAAAACTCTGGATCGACTGCTGCTGCGTCCTCACCTCGATTGTCAGACTTTCATTCAGCTTCTTGCAGGAGGCAGAGATTGTTTCTGAAGTGGCAAATTCAAAATACCACAGCTTGTTCTTCATCCTGCACTCATAAAGAAGTAAAATATTTTACATTCTGCAAACACCACATTTCAGGAGGAGGAGGAGTCAGGTAATAACATCTGCTGCCACAAACACCTGCTGCCTGCATTCATCCTTTATCTGCTTTTAAATAACAGTCACTGTGAGCAGCAGGGAAACTGAAAACTGAAAAATAAAATTCATAAGCATAAGTGCAATGCTTGAAATGTTCTAAGGATGCTCAAATATTGCATCTTGGGTCGTTAAAAGTTTAAAATAATAGCTGAAGTTGGTTTAGGAGACAACAACAACAATAAAAACAGGGAAATTCTATAAAGTTATAGCATTATGTGAAGTTTTGTAGGGGAAATACAGTGGGAATAAAGGAGTAGAATAGAGTAGAATCTGAGAGTTCTACTAACAGGTGATGCAAAGAACAAATTCAGGCCCAAGAAACTCAAAATATTTCCACTGGACTTAAAGGGAACATATTATGCAAAATCAACTTTTTAACCATTTTAGAGAAAAGATGACTCATGTTTCTGCCTCAGTCTAATACAGGAGATAACACATGTGATGTTGACTTCGACTTGCACAGTGCAGCACAGAGTTCTACACAAACTTCCAGCCTCAGAGCCTCTAGTGGATACATTTTATATATGACGGCAATGTGCCGGGTAGAGTCGGCTTTTCCAAATGCTAACTGCCTCAGTGACGCTGACGTAGTTTCCTGTGTCTCATTTGCATTTAAAGAGACAGACACTCTTAAGAGAGTGTCCTTTAAATACATACCTGCTGTTAAATTTCTGTGGATGTCTCTCCCTCATTGTGTGAAAGCGATGAGCGATGGACGCATCCTGTCAACACAACACAAGGCAATTTTCCAAACACAGAACTAGAAAAAACACTTCCCCTTTTTTGTTTGATGTTGTTCTGATACTCACAACTCCAATAGAGAAGTAGTTGTTGATGATTTCATACGGCACCGGATCACCTTTCTCCTCATTCTCATCCGTGATGACCTGCACACTCCAGCGGTCCATCAGCAGCTGAGAGCTGCCCTCGATGTCCCGAAGAATACGGGTCAAATCCTCGCCGTCGTATCCTGCCGGTCCAGAAACGACGCGTGAAAAACACTCACTCACACATCAGCGTATGCATCATTATTTAAACTCGAACACTTTCCCACCTCCTCCCCATCGCAGACATCGTGCGAGGTCATTTCCTGTGCCGAGAGGAAGCACAGCGACAGGCGGACGAATCAGCAGATTGGCTTTGTCTGTTTGTTGTTGAGAAAAGCAACAAAAATGCATCAGAAAAGGTTTGCACAAGGTTTGCGTTTAATCAAGCTTGACTCAGTAATCTCACCTATTGCGTCCAGAATCCAGCCGACTGTGCCGTCACCCCCGCACACCAAGATCCTGAAATCCTGCAGATTTCTGAAGAAACTCAGTCTGAAAGGAAAAATAAGAACTGCATATGATACAAGGCTGACATGTTTTAGGTTATTTATAAAAACCCTTATTTAACCAGGAAGCCCCTAATCACATAAATCTCTTTACTGGAGAAGACAACACACCCTGAAAATAACCTTTATCAGTGTATATATAATCTGCATGGATTACTCACCCAGGTCCAGGTCCACCGTTTGAAAGGTTGTACACCTGCCGTGGATTCAGTAAATACTGGAATTTACGCAGGACTCTGAAATACAGAATAAAATAAATCATGTGTGTGTATTAGACGCGTACTTTTCCATGAATGTTCTTTTCCTGGACTCACCGTTCTCCCTGCTTGCCTCCACTTTTTGGGTTCACAAAGACGAGGAGAGGATGTGTGTGCGGCACAGCACTGATCTGTTGAAGGACACGTGAAACACATGATGTAACAGGTAAACGAAGCTAAATAATGATAAAACAACCTTTTCCTTTTCTTTCCATTGAAATATAACTATGAAATATAATATAATATCGACACTTTGAATATATTACCTCACATTTGTGAAATGTGTCTCTGTTCAACGTTTGTTATTGTCTGCTCATGTAGGACGGTTCTAATCTTAGTCGCGCTCGTACCACCGAGCACAATAAAATATGCTTTTTAAAAGCAAGCTATAAACAATATTAAACATTATATTATATATTCTACAAATACTAATTCATTTAAAAATATTTTAACCCTCTAAGATAGATAGATAGATAGATAGATAGATAGATAGATAGATAGATAGATAGATAGACAGACAGACAGACAGACAGACAGACAGATAGATAGATAGATAGATAGATAGATAGATAGATAGATAGATAGATAGATAGATAGATAGATAGATAGATAGATAGATAGATAGATAGATAGATAGATAGATAGATAGATAGATAGATAGATAGATAGATAGATAGATAGATACTTTATTAATATTATTGGTATGATGCTTTAATGGAAGTTAGATTCTCTTGAATGGGTTTCAATGGCACAAAAAAACAACCAAAATGATGAAAGACGAAGAATGAAAAGGGCATAAAATGCGCACAACCGTCCCTACAATTAAGTGTTGCTTTTATTTCTACTTATTTCTTGTTTAGTTATTTGTCCGACGAGACTTTATGTGATGACCTATTTGCTCAAATCACTCAGGCTGAAGATAAACTATGAACAATTCAGCACATATACTGAGTTTAGTGTATTTGTTGCTTTAAATCATGGCGTCTGTAGATAAAATCCCATTTGCATGTACAGATTAATACCTGGAGCACTTGTCCATCAGGAGTCGTGTTCAGCTCACTGTCATCTGTTGAACTCGAGCAGACGTTCTTCACATTGTTCGGTCTTTCCTTCAGGCGAGGAAAACAAAAAGGTATGGAGTAAATAAATAAACAACATCGGCCGTAGTCACCTTTCTTATTCTCCAAGAACAACAACAACAACAACAAAGAAAACTCAACACTGTATAACTGTCAAAGTGTTGAGCAGGTGAGACCAGTTTACAAACAGCGTGAAGCAGCCGTGGGCTGATGTTATGTTTCTGAGCATCGTTGGCGTAACGCACATTGTTTTGTGATGTGTGCGTGTGTGTGTGTGTGTGTGTGTGTGTGTGTGTGCTTGAGTTACGCCCGAGGATGATTCTGTACCTTTATAATAGGATATATGGCCCACGGAGGCAGGATATGGTCTCTGAGCGGCCCACAGAAACACTCTGATGGCTCCTGGTCGGCGCATTCATCATGACGCTGGGAAACACAAACAGCGACAGTGGAGTTACATAAACATCGTGGACGGATCTATATTTGTCTTTTACATCACGCTGTTTGCATTTCAATTATGTCAGTCGGTTACGGTGGAAAGAAACAGGATGGTTTCGGAGAAAGTAGAGGGAAGAATCAACAACATCAGCTTTTATCAGCAGGACTGATGATGCTACTTTTAAGAAACTATATCAGCCCTGCTGATGCCGACCACATGCATGCACCATATAAGGTTCTTCGGCTTGTCCTCATAGGAGAACCCTTTTTGGATCCAGGTAGAACCTTTATATAAAGGATGTTTTTATTTCTACTTATTTCTTGTTTAATTATTTGTCCGACAAGACTTTATGTGATGACCTATTTGCTCAGATCACCAGGCTGAGGATAAACTATGAAAAAATCTGCACATATGCTGAGTTTAGTGTATTTGTTGCTTTAAAGGTGCCATACGTAAGAATGTGGCCAAAAACAGTTACTACATTGAAATTCAAAATACAGAGGTCTTTTAGGTTTCGTTTTCTGACGTAACTGGCAACCCGTGGTTGCTCGGCAGCTGAGACTCTACTGACTGCAATGATTGGTAGACGGCGGTAGGTGGCGCCACATGTCAAAACATGATTTCAAAACATAAACATGATTTGCAGTCTGATTTTGTCTGAAATTTTTTTTTAAAGGGTTCTCTGGATCAAATGGTTCCAGGTAGAACCTCAGCCCTTGTAGAAGAACCCTTTTGGAAACCCTTATTTCTAAGAGTGTATAACTATGATGTAGTTTATTCTTCCCTCTACTTTCTCCTAATTATCCTGTTTCTTTCCACCATAACCGACCTCATTGAAATACAAATAACGTGACGTAAAATCATCTATCACACTGTAATATATATACATATATATATATATATGTATATATAAACAATATTATCAACATATATATTTCTGCAGAAGGACAGGAGACAAAACAACATCTGTTAATGACAGATATTCATTACACCTAAGGTATGCAGAAGATCATCTCTGAACGTACAACGTGTTAGAGCTTGAAGGAACAGGCTGCAGCAGCATGAACAAGGGTTTCCTGTGTACATAACAAAAGAACCAGGAAGTGCACAGTACATTATAACTCCTGAATAGAACAGTGTCCTCACCATGGTGTGGCACCACACGCAGTGTTTGCCCGTTAAGCCTTGGTAGCTCTTGATCTTCTTCTGGCATTTTTCACACTTCCTGGAGTCACAATTCCCACTCACCCATTCGTGAGCTGGAACCTGAAATGTGGGATGAATGTTTAAAAAAAAAATTAAAAAAAAAAAAATCCACAGATGACCATGTTCGTATGAAAAGAGTTCTAATTTAGACTGTCAGTGTAAACGTTGTCATGGCGACGTTGGCATACCCCTGTTTCTTTCTTTGACTTCACATACGTTCTGGTGCAAGGGGCCGGGTTCTTGTTAGCACAGCGTCCGTGGACTGTGTATTTGCAGCCTGTAACACAAGCCACACACAGTCACATGATCCAGATATGATGTTATATATATATACATATATATATATACTGTACTGTGCAAAGGTTTCACTCACCACCAGCTCTGTTGTTTTTTCTGTCTGTCAAATTCTGTGATCATTAGCATTTGGAATGACGTGCGACTTAAAGCTGCTCTTTTTATAAGCGAGCTGTCAGTGAGTTTAACTCATGCACACGTGTATGTATTACATAAACATGTTTTGAATAAACCTGGCGTAATAGAGTTTTTTTTTTTTTTTTTACAGCAGATATTACTTTAAATTAAATAGTAGGACACACTCGTACCACTGAGTACAATAAAATATGTTTTTATAAACAATATTATACATTACATTATATATTCTACAAATACTAATTAATTTAAAAATATTTTAACCCTTTAAATGCCAGGACTTTTCATGAGCTAGCTATCTAGCTAGCCAGTTATTTACCCAACCGCTCAAGCTAGCTAGCTAGCTAGTTAGATAGATAGATTGAATAAGTAATAAATACAGAAAGTTACTTAGCAATATTTTACGGAGTAGTTACCTCTATTTTACATTATATTTGGTTACATTTAATTACATTTATTCTGTATGACAGTAACATCTGGCCCTTTGAGGGTAACCATGATGCTGATGTGGCCCTTTTTTTCTTTTTCTGAATTTTTCTGAATTTTTTTTATAATTATTTTTTTTACAAAAAACTGCAAACATTTTCTGGATGTGTTCCAGTAAAGTTAAATAAATCCTCTATTGTCGTTAGAGCATTGCTAAAACAACAAATATAATGGTGGCCTAAGACTTCTGCACAGTCCTGTACATATAATATATATATATATGTATAATATTTCTCAGTTTGGACACCAGTGGCGCCCTCCTCTGGTGAGATCACATACTCACAGGTGCAGCACAGCCCTTGCTTCCTCAGACCCAGCAGTAAACTCTGACACACGTTGCAGTAAACGGGCTTGTTGAAGTGTTTCATCCTCCAGAGATGCTGCCCGTCCTTCTGCGTCATCTGCTTGTTGAGCGTCAAACATGGCGACGAGAGAGAAGACGTGTGTTAAGATATGATGTGGAAACCCATTTCTACTGTTAGTTGTTTTTTAAATATTAAACAGTTGTCTTTTATTGTTGTGTGCAAATTCCCGACTTGAAGCAATTGACCCGACCCAATCTGCAGTCTTTTTTGAAGAAGCTATTTTTAAACACTGTTAAAACAATGTTTTGATAATGAGTAGCAGTGCATCCACTGCT
Source organism: Microchirus variegatus (assembly GCF_963457635.1). Taxonomy (NCBI): domain Eukaryota; kingdom Metazoa; phylum Chordata; class Actinopteri; order Pleuronectiformes; family Soleidae; genus Microchirus; species Microchirus variegatus. The sequence goes on from NC_139810.1 coordinate 29,877,559, forward strand.
CCAGAGGGGGGAGCTGCGCTTCTGAGAGCTGGTGTGCTGATTATGTCACTTCCGGTATTGGCCAATCACAAGACAGTTGGGAAGGCTCTACGCTGGCTGGCCAATCACAACTCACTCTGTCTTCTGGGTGTGAGATTTCAGTCTGAAACACCGTGGCTGAGGACAGCGTCAGTAAGGAGAGATTTCTATCGGCTCGTTTACAGCAACTAGGAGGTTTTTGGGCATAAAAACAAGTTAATGTATGTAAGTAGACCTCCATAACTAACATATATGTGCAACAGGACCACTCTATGTCACCTTTAAAAACCCTTTCCTGAATAAAGGGTTTTAAAAGGTTCTCCTATATGTTTCTACTTAGCACTTTTATTTCTAAGAGTGTACTGTATGAACAGTTTTGACCAAGTTACTCAGTAAGAGCAATAATATGACTTTACTTATTCCCTTGGTAGTTGATATTACTATGTTACTTTAATTTAATGATGTGCGGCAAGTTTCTTTTGGAACTTTAAATGCACTTTACTTGAACTGCAATGCTGCAATAAATCTGCTTTTACTGTTCCTCCATATTGCTTCTGTCATGATAAGATAGCCTCTCAGGGTCAAAAAGCACTTTGTAACATTGTTACTCAACCTCACTGGTTAAAGTAATATTATTACAAGGATATACTGCAGAGTTAGTAACATGTAAGCGACTGCCTCTCTGCTCTTTGTGGACGTATAGACACAGACACACTCTTTATTTCTAAGTTAACTGTACATGCTCTCACATCAGCGTATGACCTTGTTTAAACATTCTAAATCCCCTCAAATGACCATGATCTTTGTGCTTTCCGCAGCTTGTTCTCTACATAAACCAAAGTTGGACTTCACAAAACCCATAAAATGCTTCCGTAGATGCTCTGTGATGAAACCTTGTATTTCACAGTTTTTGCACACACCCACTCATGACTAACCCTTGCCTTAAAGATACTGCTGATTATGCGGCGCGTAGACGCTGCACGTATACAGCCCCACGGATATTCAAAAATCAACACTATATAATCTCTCAGCACAAGATCACTCTGTTTGCACAGCAACCAGATCACATACTGTAATGCCTTTTTTTGTGTGTTTCCCCCCATGGACGCGATGAATCACCCTCATTTTTGTGTATGAGGCATAGTGTGCGGCCCCGTGTGAGGCTACAAACAACAACTGAGAAGGGGCTGCATCTGTGCACTCTGGCCTTCAAATGTCTATTGGTGGCTACAAATAGGTTGAGGGGAAGTCCCCGGCATTGTTGTAGAGGCCAAACCCAGTGACAGAGTCCAGCTCCTGGTTTTAAAAACCGCCACAGTGAGCTGCAGTCGAACAGTGAAATGCTTTGTACAGACGACAACAGCAGCTATAACACAAAACTGACCGTATTTGATTCATTTTATATGAGTGATTCATTCATTTAGTCAAACACTGTTGGCCTGAGAAGAGTAAACACTATGGTGCAGAGGTCTCGTTGGAATGAGAGAGGACATCACCACACCCTGTAACACTGAGTCGGCACAAACACACACAGGCGGCAGAGCAGAGAGTGGAGAGAGACACGCCTGACACAGTGAAAGTAGCTTAGCAACAAGACAGACGCCTGCTTTTGGAATGAAATGCAGCAGCAGATCCTCGCCGAGGCTTAAGCTACTACTTAAGCAACTTTGATTTTTTTTTACTTTTTGGACGATATATTGAAATTTTGATAAAAAAAAAAAAAAAAAAGCTTTTTGGACAACATTAAATTTTGAAATTATTTTTACTTTTTGGACGACATACTAAACTTCAACAATATTTATATTTTTCGACGATATACTAAATTTTGATTTAAATTTTTTTTTTTTACTTTTTGGGCGACGTTAAATTTGGTTGATATTTTTGTTACTTTTTGGACTTTGGAACATACTACATTTTTATCTTTTTTTTTTTACTTTTTGGACGATATACTAAATTTTGATTTTTTTTAACTTTTTGGACGATATACAAAATTTTTGACTTTTTTTACTTTTTGGACGATATACTAAATTTTTGACTTTTTTGACTTTTTGGACGATATACTAAATTTTGATATTATTTAGATTTATGGACGACACTAAATTTAGATTTTTTTTTATTACTTTTTGGACATCATACTAAGCTGACATTTTTGTGACTTTTTGGACAACATACTAAATTCTGACTTTTTATTACAATTTGGACAACATACTAAACTTTGACATTATTTAGATTTTTGGACGACATACAAAATGTTCACATTATTTAGATTTTTGGACGACATACAAAATGTTCACATTATTTAGATTTTTGGACGACAAACTAAAAAAAAAGACAAATCACCTTTAGACCCAGTAAGACCAGCAGGGGAATGTTGTTCATGCCTCCTTCCACCCACTCGTCCAGAGACACCGTGTCGCTGCTGTCTGCGTCGATTGCTCTCATCATGTCCTTCAATACCTGATAAAATGATATTTGCTTGTTATTGTCACATGAGTGCCTGTATTATCCATTCATTAAAGGTCTAGTGTGTAACAATTAGAAGAATTGAACATAACGTGCATAAGTGTGTTTGTATAAATGTGTAATCCTTTTTTATTTGTACTTTAGCAAAGGCCTTGCTTTATGGAGAACTCTATTTTGCAGTGTCACGTTTCTGCAGCACCACAAACACACAAACCAGCCAGAGAATTCATGTCACATTTCGGCGAAAGAAAGAAGAAGAATCACATTTATTTTCTAAAGGCCGACAACATAGTTCCCTGGTACAGTTGGTATAATGAGTGAAGGAGTCGTCTGTTGGTCTAACATCAGAGCTTCAGAAGCTGATGGATTTTTGTTGAACTATGTGTGTTCGCCTCTGCTACGCTGGGGTAGCGTTTAAAGGCTTCCTACCTACCGTCCTATCAGTTATAGAAATTAAACTTGAGTTTGCCACTGTTGTTACATTACATATTCTACAAATACTAATTAATCTTTAAAGATTTTAACCCTTTAAATGCCAGGGTTTTGTCATAAGCTAGCTATCTAGATTGATAACTAGCTAGCTTGCCAGCTATCTACAGGGTCTCTGCAGGTTTCAACAAGTCAAATTTAAGACTTTTAAATACTTTTTTAAGACCATAATGAATACAATTTAAGACCATTTTCAAATCCATACTGGCAAAAAGTACAACATACACAGAGGAAACTTGGAGCCATAAATTGTTGATCTTATGCAAGCAATTCAGCTTAGCTGTGGGCTTTCATTAAGTTTTCTCTGCTGCTATGCACACCACGACACTAGCTAGTGTACCCGCCTTGATAAATTCTCACCGGGCAGCACAGGTGTCCTACTTTAGTTCCGTGTTGTAGTTAAGAAGAAGTTTATGCATGTTTTAAATAGAAGTAACGGTAATAGATTTTTAAGACCTTTTAACATTGTATTTAAGACCTTTTATGAGATTTTAGGAGAATTTAAGACATTTTAAGACCTTAAATTCAAATTATTGCTTTTATCTATCTATCTATCTATCTATCTATCTATCTATCTATCTATCTATCTATCTATCTATCTATCTATCTATCTATCTATCTATCTATCTATCTATCTATCTATCTATCTATCGCTAGCTAGAGTGGTTAGCTAAATAACTGGCTAGCTAGATACCTGGCTAGCTAGATACCTGGCTAGCTAGATACCTGGCGAGCTAGATAGCTAGCTCATGACAAAACCTTGGCATTTAAAGCTAGCTACTTCTGTGCACCAGATTATTTGATTAGTATCTGGGGTTTAAGTCATGGAGCATGAGCTGTGGTGGAATGACAGAACGCTCAGGTTCAGCTAATCTGACTCTGGTCCAACTGTGTTCGTCCAACTTTGAGAAAGTCTATTATTAAAAAACATCTCTTAAAATTCTGGCTTTAGCTCTACTAAGACTTTCTTCTAATGTCATAAAAAACATAGTGACTCATTCTTACACACACCGTATAATATGTTTTATAACGTGTGTCACATTTATGGAAATGATTAGGTGGTGCCATATATACAAAACTTCATAAAGGTCGTTTCATGCAAACAGCGAGTGTGTATGACCTGTAACGTGACTGTGTTCAGGCTCGTATTCATGTGTTTCTGTGATGTTTAGCATCGTAGGACTTACTGGCCTCAACTCTGACACGTCCCAGCCCAGGTAATCTGCAGCGTGCATCATCTGAGCTATAATCCGCTCCACTTCCTGATAGAAAAAAGGAACAATAAAAATCACATTTACTTTTATGGGACATGTTATTTTCCAGCTTCTTGATGAGAGAAAACACAACTTACAGAGCTGTCAAGGACTCCGTTGCCGTCTCTGTCATAGAGCTTGAAAGCAACTAAAGAGAGAGAGAAAGAGAGAGCGAGAAAGAGAGAGCGAGGGGGAAATGAAAGTGGAAGTTGTGGACGTGGATTCATCGCTCACATTAACGTGGACACAAGAAAGAAACAAGCGACTCACACTCCAGTTTGTCTCGGGGTTGACCGTCCTCCAGCAGAGAGAAGTAACAGGAAACATCCTTCAGGAAAACTTCCTCTACAGGAGAGAACAGACACAGAGCTGTGAACACTCCTGTCACCAAATCTGCATCACCAGTGTCTCACGGGCATGCAGTGATGAATCAATGAATCAATGAATGAATGAATCAATGAATGAATGAATGTTTGCCAAATGGGCCATGGTGTAAATAGATAAGTATGTGCTGTCAATGGTGTATAATCTCACTGGTGGTGTTTTCCTGGGCGGCTTCAGAGTTTTGGAAGGAGCGGAAGAGTCTCTGGCAGAGATCCAGAGGGAAGTCCTCCACTTCTAAATACGTCTTCAGGAAGAGACGGAAACCTTCTTCATTGATGCACTGGTGAATGAAGAATGAATGTGAGAGACGTGTGTGGACGTTAACGTGGGCATTTTTCAGGGAAATCATCTCTGGAGAAAACAAGTGAAGGACGATGGCGTCTTTGGCTGCAGGACAATCACATATTACATGATACAAACTTCGTGGGCCATCTGTCCGGGGGGGGGGGGGGGGGGGGGCTCGATAATAGTGAAACACGAACCCATTGCGCGTTGACATAATCTATTTCCGTGGTTGATATAAGCCCACAGGGCTGCCCTAGTAATAAATAATGTGACTGTGAGGCAGATTGCAAGAAAATAAAAGAATGAGGGTGGAAAGGAACCAGTGACGCGGCGTCTTTAATCTGCACAGTGAGATTGTGCGAGATATTAACTTCAGGAAAGCATTTGCATTTTTATCCACTATAAAAAACAATGTTTCCTCACAATTATCCAATTAAACTGAACGCAGCCAAATTATCCGTCAGTTATTGCTGCGTCTGCACAGATGAGTTAGACACTGATTAACACTGTGAACTGAACTGTTCAGTGAAGGAGCTCTGAAATGTGCCCAAGATATTTCTCGACAGGTTAATCAACATGATCGATTCACTCGAATCCAATTCATCAACGCAGGGTAATTAATAATCGAGACACACATAAGCCCCAGTGCTCATTTCTCAATTAAAGGGCGGTTTCACAATTTTTTTCTTCTGTATTTTTCACATTCTGTTACAGAGTCAGATTAAATGTGACTATTTTTTTCATTTTTTAAATGTGATTTTTTTCAGATTTTTTACTCTTGACCGAAACACAGTAAGTGGGTGAATGGCAGTGTGGGGCTTTTATTTTCTTTTAAGGAAGTGACTTTGAAGTCAATTTATTAATTTTTTTCCTCAGATGTATCTCAGATCTACTGTCTGATGACAGTAATCAATACATTTTGACGACTTTTCCAAGACCTTATCAAAATATTAAGACCTTATCGCCACTTCAAGCTGTAATCAGCAACAAAACAGTTTTAGTTTGCAATTAAATCTACCGAGCACAACCATACAAAAGAACTCATTGGGATATTTGTTAGCTCTTTCACATTTGATCAACTTTATATATACACATAAAAAAATAATATGGGTTCAAAACTTTGCATTCCTTCATCTAAATAAAAAAAGTCTCTTTCTAGAGCTGTCCCTTTAATTTTACCTTAAATAATAAACTGAACACACAAAACAATGTCACACATATTCATTCCTCTTTGAAGATATTTTAATACTTTTTAAGACCCCGCAGACATTCTGGATGATCGAATAACACATTTAGCTGTGAAAATTAGTAAAAAAAAAAGTGTATTTTCTTGGGTGAAGTGGCCCTTTAACTGCTCCAATATGGTGGTGGACAAAACTGTGACTGAGTTTTGTGGAGGAGTGAATGTGATGCTGATGCAGGCGAACACACTCACCTCTCCATGTCTGTGTCGGGCCAACCTTCCATCTGCATCAAATTCCCTCAGCACATCTTTCACCTTCACGCTGCAGTCTGGAGGCAAAGACACCAACGAGTCACACAGGACAAACGTCTGGGACACATTTCCTTTCACATTATTACTTAAAGGGGAACATATTATGCAAAATCAACTTTTTAATCATTTTAATACTTATAAGTGGGACTCTGGAGGCCCTATGAGTTGGCAGTGTGAAAAAAGATGACTGTTTTTGTGGTTTTCCTCAGTCTAAATACAGGAGATAAAACACACAATGTTGACTTCTGCACTCATTGCTACGTCACAATGAGACATTCCTGGAATTGTTGTCTCACTGAGCTCCACTTTGTCCCTAAAAAAATCGCGAGAGTGCAGACGAGGACAATAGTATCCGGAAAAGTCTGTGAAGTGTTCTATTGTTGTCTGCACAGTAGTGCAGCACAGAGTTCTACACAAACTTACAGCCTCGGAGGATTTACGTGTCCAGTGGATACATTTTATATATGATGGCTAGAGTCGGCAAATGATGGCTTTTCCAAATGCTAACTGCTGTTAGCTGCAGTTTCCTGTGTCTCATTTGCATTTAAAGAGACAGACACTCAAAAGCGAGCGTTCTGAACAGGGCTGTTTTGTCAGAGTGATTGAACTGCTGTGGTGCTTCATCCTTAAAGCTATTTTGACCAAATCATGTCACAGACATGTTCACTAAGACACCAGGGAATTAGGTTCACTTAGAGAAATAGAGTATAATATGAGTCCTTTAACTGTATGCACACAATAAATATACCATACATTCTTCTTGAGAATAAAACATGTGAATGCTTTATTTCCAAAACGACAGAAAGTGACAGACTGCCGCCTCTTCAAGATACATATATATATATATATAAAAAACATAAGCAAGTGTAAATGAGTGTGTGTGGGTGGTGGTGGTGAAGGTGGTGTGGAGTTAAGTGCTGAGAAAGCTGCTCGCCCGCCTGCTTGTCTGTACTCACACTCGATGTATTGCTGCAGCTGGATGAAGTCGACAGGGCTCAGTTCCTTCACCTCTGTGTTTGTGTGGGTGGACATGATGCTTCTGCACCAACTGTCTGTCTGTGCACACAAGCAAAGAGACGCAGTGAGACATAGACGTGGAGAACAGAGAAGGTGGTTGAACAGGAGCCTTGTTTCCTTTGTAAAACGTGAAAAGCGTGGCTGCAAGCAAAAAAAAAAAAAAACTGTTGATGATATGATAGCATCTTTACATTCCCCCACTTTTTTGTAGACATGGAGAGCTCACGATCGACATGTAAACTTTAGCAGAAAGAAACACGAATGAATCATTTTAAATCTTAGGCCGTGGCTCATTAATCCACAGTCTTTTCTCAAACCAGATCTTGCTCTGAAACACGGCTTCACACTCGTTTTACACCTCACTCGCTCATCACCAGAACACGAGACTCGCTGCTTAAAACTGGGACATTTCTGGTCGAGAAAAAGATGTCAGGCTAAAAGTAACCCGTGTTTCGTCGACTCGGGGGAATCTCTGCACCCACAATCTTATTTTCCAGTGGCCCACATGAGACGGTTTAGATTTGTTCAGTTTAGAATGAACACTTTAAATGAAGATGCCAAATATTTTGTGGGGAGACCAAAATACCAGCGTGGCCTCGAGGGACGTCCCCTTCAAACAAAAGGAAGAGACATAAATGTCACATGAGGCTAAAAGTGAAGATGAAAGTTAAACGTGACACAGATAGGGAACTTGTTGTTGCAATGAGAAGCTGCTGCTGCTTTTGTTTAAAGTAAAATGCATGAATTCCTTATGAAAGCATGTTCTTCAGAAGCAAAAAAAAACACAATGTGTGCTGCACGTAAAAAAAAGCATGACAGGGAAAATAGGAAGCATTTCACCTGATGTTCAGACACAGAAGACAATGGTTTGAAAAGAAAGCTCTAAGTGCTACAGGATATATCCGCTAATGATGAGAGAACTCAAGATATCAATGCATAGCTCATTAATCATTGAAGAAATAGGTGAGGCCAGATAATGGAGGGGAGAAAGTACATATCCTGGCATCATGTTTGATGTGTCTGTTACGTACAGGGCCAGTAAAACAGTGTGATAAGGAACACGCACGCATTCGCAGATACAGGATTTATAGAGCGGACTGTGGAAGATGACAATCGATGCATTTTGTCAGAAATATGATCTCATATACGAAGAGGCCTGAAAAACAGCGCACACACTTTTTCTCCCCTCACTTCTGCTAATGCATTCCTTTCACAGTCAGCAAAGCATTTACCAGATACTGTTAGTGTGGTTAATACACTGGGATGAGCTCTAATCCATACAGAGGACAAGCAGAATAACCATATATGGCTCTACTTAGCACCTTTATTTATAAGAGTGTAGTGTATATGAGAGTGAGAAAACAATATATTTTTTAGAAGATTTTAGAAAAGCAAAAGCCTTCATTTTGGTGATTCTGCTTGATTTACAGTAGAAAAACAAAAGCACAGCTTGTCGACGTGTGTAATCAATCACAGTCGACTTATTAGCTTTTGTCTAATAAGGCGATGCTGTGGAGGTTTTCTCCATCAATCTGCACTTCACCCACATTACCATGAAGCACTGATGGAGCCGTGAATATGATGAATATGCTTTTGCACTTCTCTGTTCAGCAAGACGACAAAACAGCCTGACGCTAAATTATTAAACACCGTATGGATATGAATGGCAGGAACGGAAAGATGGAAAGTTGCAGAAACTCCAAATTTCCAAAAAGAAGATGGGGCCAAAAATGGTTTTAAAGGATGTGACCATGACCTTGAACATCAGCCATCATAATCAAGAAATGTAAGCCAACATTTGTGCCAAATTTGAAAGAATTCCCTGCTGGGGTTCCGGAGATTTCATGTCATCTGTTTTTACTGATGTCACCATAACCATGACCTTTGACCTTCAGCCACCAAAATCCAACCAATGTGTCCTTGAGTTGAACTGAATACTTCTACCAAACTTGACAACAATCCCTCCAGGCATCGTTGAGCGATCATGTTCACAACAATGGGACAGAGTAGATGGACTAAATGTCTAAATGTCACAATCCACTCACTGTCTGTCACAAACAAGAGCTCTTTAAAGAAAGTCTGCTGACTCAGAATCAAAACAATGAGATTGTCATTGAAGATTTAAAAAAGGTTTAAATGGAAAATATTTCAACTATTAAATCTGTCCGAACACTCAAAAGTTCATTAGATTCAAATCATTGTCAAAAGCGCCACCGTCCCTTTATGTTTCTCAGTAACTAGCATGCTAACATTCCTCACGCTGCACACGTGAAGCAATTTGTTTCATGTCAAGACACACGGTGGCAACAGCAACATGATGCTAATCAGGCAGATGGTTGCAAACGGGTTTGAGTTTGACTGAAAACACCAAATTAGCGCACTTTGATGAGATAAATATTTTTTTTTTTATGTACGTTAGGGGTCAGTTTGTAGCCCCTCCCACTTTCAATTTGTGAGGGCCATTCACGTCACCACTATCAGATTTGCACCAGTTCTGATGCGATCGCAGAAATCCGTGAGTTTTGGGATACGTTCAGTCCTTGAAAAACGTGATTTACTTCTATGCACCTCGGTGCTCGAACTCTAATGACACATTTCAATAGGGCCCTAAAAAAATCACCAAATGTTACACACTGTGGCTTTAAAAAGCTCTGGTTCTATCATCAACATCGCAAACACAAATCTAAAGTGGATTAAAGACAGTGAGACGGTTCTCGACCCTGTTGGATGAAAAGAACCTCAGTGTAAATGTGTTGCTCACACTGTTGTCTGCAGGTCTCGTCACACATTTAAGTGCAGCCAAAAAAATATCAAAGGACAAAGAAAAACACACACAGAAATGAAATGATCTCGAAAAAAGAAAAACACCCACTCCTCACATGTGATTATGATCCATTTACTCTCTTTAGAGTCTGAAAGGTTCACGCTGTCCTCACTTAATTCCCTGAAAAGGTCAGCAGTGTTGCCGAGCAGTTGTGTCTCTGCTGATGTTCAGGTCGCGTCTCTGTATCGACGGCAAAGTGACGAAAAACCAACGCTCACGAACATCCATCTGTCACTGATCACCTGACCACGGCCTAAAAGAGAGTGTGTTCTAAAAATACACTCACGACTCCGATCTTCAAACACTACACAAATAAACTCTATATTTACACATAAAACACACACATTTTGAATGTCTGATGTGTGTGTGTGTGTGTGTGTGTGTGGGGGGGGGGGGGGCTCTAACTGAAAGGGAACCATCTGATTCTGAGTAATCTGATTCTTTGCTTCCTGATTAGATAATGATTTGCATGCGTTGAGTTAGAACCGGCACTGGTGGAAAAACATGGGCGAGGTATTCCCTGCACTTAGTGGAAAAAGAGAGGAATCATGTAATGGAAGATGAGTTTCTGAGGAAAAAACAACAACAACAACAACAACAACAACAACGGCATCCTCTAAATGAGCGTTCTGTATGAATATTTCAGCAGGTTTCAGGAATGTCTGAGGCTGAAGACTTAATACAGACTGTGTGACTAACTGTCCGTGACCTTGTGCAGAAGCCTGTAGGTTAAAGCAAAGATGCTTCATGACCGTCACTGTGAACGTCTGGGTTCTTTTTTTAGCAGCAGCAGAAGACACTTATGACATTATCCCAGAGAAATTTGTGGCATTTTCACACATACTCAAATCTGTCACAGCTGTCTCGCCTTCGCTCCCACAAACACTTCTGCTGCTGCTGTGCTTCCACGTCGCCTCCATCGGTCTTGACGTGAAAATGAAGCGACTTCCTGTGTGCAGCGTGGGAAACGTAACTGAGAAAGTCGTGTGCAGCTGAAAGGCTGAATTAGCGATCGTGTAAACTCACTCGACAGTGGTTTGACAGTCGATGAAAAATGTACTTACGCTACTGCGAGAGCTATCTCCACACAGACTACACCGTTCTATGCAGCTCTCTTTTAAACTTCAATACTAGCTTATATTAGAATATGGAAATAATCTCCTGCACAGAGTGTTTGGCATCGCAATCGTCACAGAACGAACGACAAATTTGAGTAAAGTACTGGCTTCACTCTCTCTCTGTGCACTAGAATATTACGTTATAGACCTGGAATGTCTGAAACCTCTGGATTTTTCCACAACAACAACAAAAAAATCACCAAACCCTATACGCACTGCAGCTGTAAGTGTGAGTCACCGCTCGATCATTCAGTGTGATGTACTGACTTGCTGCGTGTAATCGACACAGAAAATGCCACGTTTGAGCGGAAAAGAACAAAAGCCGAAGCTTTCTGACTCACTGACGATTCTTCAAAAAAGGACAACAACGTCAAAGTGGTTCTTTGAGGAGCAACAAATTGAGAGAGCAACATCTATATAGATCTATATTCTCCCCCACAAACATCTGACTTAACCATCTGTCTGCTTTTACTCCTGACCGCTCGACTGCAAGACAACAAATCACCTGCTTTGCAGAAAGTAAAAAAAACACACACACACACACACACACACACACACACACACACACACACACACACACACACACACACACACACACACACACACACACACACACACACACACACTGTGGAATAAGTGGATTAGTTGGGTTGGCATTTACACATGCCATGTTTTTAATGAAGAAGCCCTTAATGCCTCAGTGTACAAATGTCAACAGCCATAAAACGCTCTCTTTATGGTACAAGAATCATTTGAGTGTAGACTCGGGGACGACCTTTTTCCGTGAGGGCTAATGTTTGTGCAAGCTGTCATCACACCCACGCCTCGTGTCAAGGAAATCTGCTGTTTTGCAACACTTGCAGAGCGCAAAACCTTCGACTCGTGTCATTTTGTGGTTGGAAAACACTGCGTAGACGACTTCTGTTGTCCCCCCCTCTCCCCCCCTCCCCCCCTCTCCCCCCCCCCCCTCCCTCCTGAAACTACACAAACTCCCTTGACAGAAGACAGTGGATGTGTAGACTGCACACAGGGTTAACAACAGGGTGGAGAGCGGACATGTTTAACCGCTGTGGAAAGTGTTTCCCTCCATCAGCTGCTCTCTCCGTCAGAACACTGCCATGGGTGAGTAACAAGGGAGGAGGAGAGAGAGAGAGAGAGAGAGAGAGAGAGAGAGAGAGAGAGAGAGAGAGAGAGAGAGAGAGAGAGGGCAGCTGAGAGAAGGGGGAGCCCAGTCAGTCACAGCGAGCACGCCGGCGAGTCTTCCCCTGCAGCTCCGCCTCCTCCTCCTCCTCCGCCTCCTCCTCCTCCTCCGCCTCCTCCTCCTCCTCCTCCTCCTCCGCCTCCTCCTCCTCCTCCGCCTCCTCCTCCTCCTCCGCCTCCTCCTCCTCCTCCTCCTCCTCCTCCTCCTCCTCCTCCCACGCCGTGAGCACTGGCCTTCAAAAACCAGAGGCCAAACTCTAAATTGCATTCTACATGCAGATGCTACTGTGAGTCACTGCGTGAACAGGGAAAACTCCCTTACTATAAATGAACTGTTTGCTCAGAGGTCACTTAGCAGCACATGAAGAAAACTCGCCCACTTTGTGTGAAAAACAAGAGACGAAAATGTTCTTGTTTTTTTCAGCCAGTGGAGACGTAACGTGATGATAACCACGACTTCACCCTCTTGTTTGTATTTATCTTCACGTTAGTAAAGTCTTATCTTTTTTGCCATATGTAAGAATGTGGCCAAAAACAGTTACTACATTCAAATTCAAAATACAGAGGTCTTTTAGGTTTGGTTTTCTGACGTAACTGGCAACCCATGGTTGCTCAGCAGCGGAGACTCTACTGACTGCAATGATTGGTAGACGGCGGTAGGTGGCGCCACATGCCAAAACATGATTTCAAAACATAAACATGATTTGCAGTCTGCAAAATATTTTGTCTGTACTGTTGTTGTTGGTGAGTTCAGTTTGTTATATGAACATTATTCCTGAATCTCTGTGACATATTAGGAGGATTTTATCATTTATTACATAATGCACCTTTAAATGATGCTTCACTGTTTTGTGATATAGATAACGCAGACAAATGGAACGACTAAAGACTAAAGTCATGACATTTGAGGCTACTTTAGGGTTCGTGCCTCACTTTATGGTATAACATGTATGAAGGATGCAGTAGATACAAATAATGTGACATCGTTTGTTCGATTGACAAGTTTGTTCAAATACACACACACACACACACACAACATGATGACACAACATGATGCTAATAAATCGGATGGCAAACTTGTTGCAAACAGGTTTGAGTTTGACTGAAAACACCAAAGAAGCGGACACATAATTCAGCAGTTTGAGCTCCTGCACTGCCTCTGTATACACACAAACGCTGATAGTATTGCTTGACAAAGCCAAAGTTTTACAGTATATACGAATAACGTGACATCGTTTCTGTTCAAAGCAGACCAAAGCTCAAGTTTGCTGAAAATGGCAAAAAAAAGAAAAATAGCTGTTCAGTCCAAGATGGCGGTCTTCCTCTAGGACTTATGGCAAAATCGTCATTGACTTTTTTCCGTTCATGTACGTGAAACTTTTTTTTTTAATTAAAAAAGAAAATCACCTAATAAAAGCTTTTATTTCAATATTTGTTATGTTTTATTTATTGTACTGTTAAGCACTTTGTCCCAGCTATAGCTGCCTAAAGCGCTCTATAAATAAAGTTGAGCCCCTCCCACTTCCAATTGTCTTAAAAAACGTGGGAGTTTTAGATCATAGCAAAGGTCTCAAAAACACAATTAATTTCCGGGGAAAATAATAAGATTAATAACTCTTCATATCTGATCACTGTGAGATATTTCATGTAGTTCTGTTTTCGTTAAAGCTTTTTCAAAACGTGGAATTTTAAAGTCGTTTTCCTGCCATTTTAACGTCAACTTTGTCGGAGCGCTGAGGCCTTTTGACGTAGAGAAAATACTTTCATAACTTTGAATCATTAACTTGTCTAGAACATATGTACGGAGTTGGCACAGTTAGCTCAAACATGCTAGTACGAGTTTATTCAAATGCATAGACTAGCCATTTTAGGTTTTCCAAAATGGCTGCCTTCTGGGTGGGCGGAGCTAATGGAAGTACATGGGAAATTTGTTTGGAATCATGAGAGTAACCAGTGTACCAAGTTTGGTTAAAATCGGAACAACTATGTGCGACTTAGACACGAAAAATGAAAAATGTAGCATTTAACACAATTTTGGCCACTTTCTCTTGCGTCAAAAATTCTCCCAAAAAGTCGTCAAGAAACTTTGGAATAAGCCTGAAAAATTAACCAAGTTTTGTCCAGATTCAATGACTTTTTTCTGACCATGACTTGACTTGTGGGGGCGTTGACTCTAATCATTTCAATAGAGCCCAAAAAAAGCACCAAATGTTCCACTGTGTTGTTCACACGTCCCTCTTGTTGGTTTTATCTTCACCTTAGTTCAGTAAATCTTATCTTTTTTTAAACAATGCTTCACATCACTGTCCACATTGTTTTACGCTACAGATTACGCAGATAAACTTAATGACTAAAGTCATGACAAAGTCCTTTTTGAGGCTATTTTTAAAAAGGGTTCGTGCTTCACTGTATGCTAATATTCTACGATTTGAGTGGCATGCAAAGAAGAGAAGGTCCCGGTTACAGTAGGTAAATAACTGTAAATAACTGTGAATAACACAAACCATCATTATTTAGACAAAGACATTCCCCAGAGTATGAATCATGGATTTCTTTGAAATGTGTAGAACTGAGAACTGTCTTTCACCCAGAGTTCAGACTTGAATGTGACTTATATAATAGGGTTTTTGGGTGTGTGTGTGTGTGTGTGTGTGTGTGTGTGTGCGTGTGTTTGTGTGTGTGTGTGTGTGTAGGCAGTGTGGTAGCACACCATGCTGCGTTCAAAAAAAGAAGAAGAAGAAGAAAAAGAACAACCTCAAACTTGCCCAGACTTGCAGTCGTAACAACAGAGACGTTGATGGTGTGTTTTCACGTCTCATATGAGACACAGAGACAGAGTCAGATATTAAAGCCATTAAACGTCACATCTTTCAAACCATAATCGCTCAAGTTAACAGCAAAATAAAAACACAACCACTGTTGTGTATTTGGAGAAGTGAACTGTTATATAGATCACGGTCGCACAGCAGGAGCTAACGTCCACGGTCTGTTTACAACTGAACTTTAACCGTAGGCTCAGGATTGATGATTTGACACTTGCAGACGCGTCAACACTGGAAATGAAGCTGAGCAGAAAAACAGCAACAAACAAACCCCGAAAATAAACACGAGACTTGTTTTTCCTGTTCACACACTCATCATTTTCCTCAAATTAACAGTTAAGTCAACAATTAATGATCACGTGAAACACATGAGAGACATGTTCACCATCCTCTACTATCTATCTAAGTATTTATTATGAGTATCAGGTGTGGCCAATGTGTATAAAGTGTATATGGTGTTTATTTAGAGTGTTTTGTTTTGTTTTTGTGAAGGCATTAAATGTTATGTACAAATGAATGTCCCCATAAGGACAGTAAAAGTACATCACATTGTATTTACGACGCTCTATCTTCATTTAATTCATACACATTTAGACAATTCAGAGGAAACATGTGATCTAATGTTACAAAAACACGTTACTTAGGATAAATATTCTTAAAGTGAAACACAAATCTTATTTAAGATAAACTGTGAGGACCTGGAATGGCCGCGTGGCACTAGGACTGTATACTGGCAAATATTGGACTTTTTTTTTCTCCCTGATTCAAAATGATCTACATATAATTGTATTTAAAGGTGCATTATGTAATAAATGATCAAATCCTCCTAATATGTCACAGAGACTCAGGAATAATGTTCATATAACAAACTGA
The DNA here is from genome assembly GCF_963457635.1 of Microchirus variegatus. Classification (NCBI taxonomy): domain Eukaryota; kingdom Metazoa; phylum Chordata; class Actinopteri; order Pleuronectiformes; family Soleidae; genus Microchirus; species Microchirus variegatus. The sequence goes on from NC_139810.1 coordinate 29,893,800, forward strand.
ACTCACCAACAACAACAGTACAGACAAAATATTTGCATTAAAAAAAATCTTTTGCAGACTGAAAATCATGTTTATGTTGTGAAATCATGTTTCGGCATGTGGCGCCACCTACAGCCGTCTACCAACCATTGCAGTCAGTAGAGCCTCAGCTGCCGAGCAACCACGGGTTGCCAGTTATGTCAGAAAACTAAACCTAAAAGACCTCAGTATTTTGAATTTGAATGTAGTAACTGTTTTTGGCCACAATCTTACATATGGCACCTTTAATATCAGTATAACATGTGTTTAATATGTATTGATGTCATAGTTATGAGCTGTGAAAACACAGCACATGTTATTAAATGACTTAAGCAAAGACTGTTAGACTCTATTTATCTGACATTTTATCCCCAGAATTATCAAAATCCACTGATTCTTTTGTGAAGTCATTATATTATATTTAACAATGAAAACAAACGTCTATGTTGAAAACACATGACACTCACACAGTTGTACCATCTGTTGGTCACTTGAAGTAAAACATATAGTGAAGACCTTTACAACAAACTATTTTAGGAGCTCCTGCATAGTTCTGATGTGACAGATGGACACAGAGAAGAAGAAGAAGAAGAAGAAGAAGAAGAAGAAGAAGAAGAAGAAGAAGAAGAAGAAGAAGCTGAAGCTGTGAAGCAGCAGCAGAGTGACAACATTAACAACCATCACACATTAGAGGATTAAAAAGGAAGAAGGCAAAGAGAGCTCCGTGCATTACGATTCAACACACACACACACACACACACACACACACACACACACACACACACACACACACACACACACACACACACCCTCTGCCCCGTGGACTGCAGCTCCTCTAATACTGACTCTGTCACACACACACACACACACACACACACACACACACACACACACATGCAGCTCCTTACACGTTAATGCAGTTGTTGACATCAGCAGCAGAATCAGCAGAATCAGCAGAATCAGCGATGATTGTGATGATTGTGATGATTGTGCAGCTGAAGAAGAGCTGCAAACTTCAATCAATGCGTCAAACCTGCACCTTTATGCTGCTGTTGTTGTTTATGTTTACCTCTGTGTCGACACCTCTTCACGTGACTCGTCAACAAACGGAGAAGAAGAAGAAGAAGAAGAAGAAGAAATCCTCCTGCGTTCCGGCGCGAGGCGAAGTGGCCGTTAACTTTAAATGGAGGCAGGAGGTCCGCGCACAGAGAGAGAGAGAGAGAGAGAGAGAGAGAGAGAGAGAGAGAGAGAGAGAGAGAGAGAGAGAGAGAGAGAGAGATGAGGCGGTGCTTCACAGGAATATCCTCTCTGTAAACCACACACACACACACACACACACACACACACACGCACGCACACACACACACACACACAAACACACACACCAGCGTGCATCTATCTGCAGAGTTGCTCTCATTCAAAGTACGCACAGCTGTGTGAACTGTTCAGGGCCGTTTCTAGTGTTGTTGTGGGGTGGGGGGGCCCTTTGCAATTTTTTTTTTTTTTTTTTCAAAGGTGCAGTCAGTAGAGTCTCAGCTGCCGAGCAACCACGGGTTGCCAGTTACGTCAGAAAAAAATCCCCAAAAAGACCTCTGTATTTTGAATTTGAATGTAGTAACTGTACACTCTCTATCTCAAGGCAGTGTACACAGAAACCGCTGATATATACGTCCATGTCAAATATCCGCCCCCCACCACCACCAGTAGGCGGAGTATAAGCCCCTGGGCTCACAAAGCAGAAAAAAAAAAACATTCCAACAACTAGAAGAAGTAGTGGCTAAGGATAGTCGCCCGACTGAGGGAGCTGTAGTGTCGTTCTCGTCTTCTTCTTCTTTGGTACGAATGCGTCCTGCTCCCTGCGTCCAGGCTTGTACCGCCACCCGATGGTGAAGTGGGATACTACAGGACCCTGACACCGCTAGCATACCAGGGTCCGTGATAATTCGACACGCAAGGTGCAGACTCATAAATGTGCCGGCCATCTGCCTCGGCCGGTTGGTGTCAAAAAATGTTTTATTAAAAAAAAAAATAGTAATAATATATATATATATATATATATTCCTCTATAGATTAGTGGAACACTAATTTCTAATGTCATTTCTAATTTCTAATCTGAAATACGGCCACAGGGTCGTGACACTCAAGAACATCATCATTTCCAGGTTTGACAGACTCCGATCAACATTTGTTTTTTACGTTTTCTGACATTTTATGGACCAATCAAGAAAATAATAGTATTTGTTATTGTTTATTTTCCTCTATATTGGAACACGATTTAAGAAAAATAAGGATCTCGTTTCATCGAAGAAGTCCTGGATCCAGAGACTGAGGTAATGTTTACGGACATTTTAAATCAAATGAGAGGAAGATTGTTGTTATTTTTGCAACCAATAGAGGCGCCCCCTGGTGGTGGTGGCTGTACGTGTACTGGGCTTTGCGTTTCACATCAGTCCACCGTGTCGATTTGTGTTTACAGTCTGCGATGCCGCCACACCAGCCATTATGCACCTCCACACACACACACACACACACACACACACACACACACACACACACACACACACACACACACACACACACACACACACACACACACACACCCTAACTAAACATTGACACAAACCATTCTCCCTTCATACAGTGGTCAGAGAGACATTATATTATTATACATTTATATTATGTAACATATAAGTGAGAAGTGAACACATATGTTGACTGATCGTCTACAAACTGTTAGAAACAAAACTACTGCATCATAAATGTATACGTTAGAGTGTATGAAGAACTGAGGACGTGGATGATGATGAACACAGGCGACGATGAGTCTAACAACATAGATGTTGTTTAAAAACAACTCTATGGAAAACAGGTTAGAAATATTATAATATGACGAGGACGCATCACGTTATACCATCATCTTTACTCAGATTAGAGACGATCACCTCAGCTCACGTTTATCCCACTGCATAATAAGAGGTATATGTATGACATTAGGTATATGAGGTATATGTATGACATTAGGTATATGAGGTATATGTATGACATTAGGTATATGAGGTATATGTATGACATTAGGTATATGAGGTATATGTATGACATTAGGTATATGAGGTATATGTATGAATTAAAAGGCTTAATTACTTCTTCCATACATATGAACCAGGACATGTTCTTACGTTTCAGAGTGTGAGAAAATAAAGGCAGACAATGTTGAACCCAGAGCAGCTTTAACCCTTTAAGGTACGCACCAAGAAAAAAGCAAAGGAAATATTATTTATTTGCATTTTTATTCACTTACGATAACAATAACAACAATCAATATATATATATATATTTTTTAATTAGACCCTACAGTATTTCAGATACAGACCTCTACCAAACGGTTGAGACGTCTGTTCATAATAAACCTGGTTTGCATAATTCATAAAGTACAACATTCAGAACAAATCACGTTAAGTACAATTTCTTGACCAAATATTGTTGATGATTGTGAAACAGCAAATATGTTTTTGACCTGTTGTGTTACTGCAGTACTGATGTTGGTCAGGGCCGTAACAACAGTGGAGCTGCACCAAACAGTAGAGATGGTTCATTCAGGTTGAGTTTACCTTGATGCATTTTTCAATGAGATATAGTGACTTAAAGTGTGGTCGACCAAACGATTAGCATTAGCGCAGAGCTAACACAATACATACACTGCGCAACCTCATTAGGCACAATGCCATTTTTATAAATTTTCAATTAGCATTAGCGTAGCTAGCTGTCTTGTGACTGTCGGGACTGAACAAGAGCCCAATAAAAGCACCACACATGTAGAGCTGAATCAATTAACCGATAAATCGATTATTACTAAATTAATCGTCAACTATTTTGACTAGTTTGAAGATTTTTCATGATTAAAACAAGATTTCGGATTGTTTTAGCTTCGCAAATGTGAATATTTTCTTCGTTTCTTTGCTCCACGTAAGAAAGAAATCATTAAAACGGAATCATTTTGGTTTGTGGACAAAACAAGACATTCAAGAACATCGTCATTTCCGTGTTTGACAAACATTTTCTGACATTTTATGGACCAAACGATTAACTGAGAAAATAATCGACAGACTAACCGATTACGGAAAAAAAAGCGCTAGTTAGCTTCAACATGAGAACATGAATACATACATAACTGTAAATGTATGAAATATAAAAAAATATTGCACGTGTAGTTTTTACTTTCATATTTTCTGTATTAATCACATTTTCAACACTTTTATTGCAGGATTTCCACCTTTATTTCTCGCAGCCTTCACCCACGGACGCCAGTACTTCAGTATCTGTGCTACACATTCTGCATTATTAACCTCAAATCTGCTCCTAAACATGTCTGACCAACATAGAGACTGTTGTTGTGTCTCATACCGACCGACCACATCACATATGACGACTGTGTGCAGACAAAAGCGGAGCCACAGCGTTTGGTTGAGCACATGATTTTCACATTCCATGAACCACAATGGTGAAGGATTAGTCCACACAATGAGGAGCGAGTCGGCTACAGACGAGGAAACAGACATGGAAATCATGTGGGTGTCGGGTTAGACAGTGAAAAAGAGTCAGATCAGTCAGAGGCTCCTACCAAAGAGTTTTTTATGATTCAACAGCATTTTCACAGCCCAAAGGTCCTGCTCACCGTCCCTCACCCCCAGGTTCTCAAAACGTACCAATTATTTAATTATTAGTCTTTGATCAGCTAATCCATCATCGGCTGCTGTCACTCTAGAGAGAAATGAATCGCCGAGGACATGCTGTGGCAATGACGGGAACTGCACCTTTCAGGATGAAATGTGACATTTTTTTTATTACTTCCTTGTCTGTACAACACGGCACATAACAGACACACAAACAAAACAACAACAAAAAAAAACATTAACAGGGATCAGAATGAAGAGCACAATTCGGATACGGATCTGTTTACTGCACTTTAATGAGCTTTTCTACCGCACGTCTGGAGTCTTGTCTTATTACAGCAATAAGTGACTAATAGTGAATCTCTCAAAAGCCGTAAGAGTTTTTTTTTTGCTTTTTTACAATCTCCAAGCTGTGGTTCTCAGTGAATAAATGTATTAATGCTAAGTGTGAAGAGTGATGACATCAGTGTCTAAAGATTCAGGATCACCTGATTTACGATTTGTCAGATAAAAGTCATTATACATAGGTAAAACCCTAAATGTTAAACTTTCAATTTAACAATTCAACTGGACCCAACATACAGAGAACGTATGTATATACATACAACTGAGGCAACAATGAAAACACAAAATCAATTCTTCTTCTTCTTCTTCTTGCAGTGAACTTCAAAATGCACCAAAAAAGGCAGATTTCCACACATCAAAATGATTAACACCTTCAAGCACGTCCGTGTAAAAGGCAACACAATAAATAAAAATGAATGGCACAGAAGGTTTTGGACAATCTAAACTGAGAAGCACAACGTCTTATAAAATATTCACAGGAACCTAAAAAAAAATAAGCGACAAGAAAATTTCAGAGCCGACGACGTCCAAGCAAACGGTAACAGAAGCAGACGAAACCTAATTACAGTAAAGGGAATAAGAGAATGACATTTATATTTCAATATAGTATTTGTATTTACAAGCATTTATACAACTGATTTCATTGGGGGCTCAACTTATTACATGAGGACATGGAGCAGAACAATCAGATCATATAATGCACTAAATATAAACCTTGTAAACATCACATCTTACCTTCTATCTTAGATATCAGTCAGATTAAGTTTCTATTTTGTCAGGTTTATGACATATTTGTCCTTACTTTAAGGCATAGGTATGAAGCTGAGGAGCTCTTAGATTTGTTTTTTTTAAATAAGCCAGATTTATTCAGACGAGGAGAAACCTACTCGGTCACAGCAGAACTCCGCCGAGCAAAAACAATCCCACTTGTCTCTGGATCGGCTCAGCTTCGCCCGTACAGTTATAAGATCTCCTCCACGCCGTGAGCAAAGATCATGACCAGACCTGGCTCCAGGATCATGTCCTCCCCCATATGCTGATTCTCACAGGCCATCACCACCACCGCCTGCTTGCCCGGAATACGCTTGGCGACGTAGTTCTCGTAGTAACGCCTGTTCATCTGCCGCACCTCCAGGGTCGCCAGCCCCTGCGGCCAGTTGCGCTCGTGGGCGTTTTCTATCAGGTCGTTGACGACGGACAAAGGGCAGCCGCTGTCGATGAGGGAGCGCTTGATGACGGCCTGGAGCACGGCGTCGGGGGTGGAGATCATGCCGCCCCAGCGCGTCACGCGGGCGGGCTGCATGGAGTTCACCCACCTGATGGGAACGTTCACAAAGGTGAAAACCAAAGCTGCAGCAGTCTCCACAGTAGAGCAGATCATTGCATTTTTTTTTTACAGGAAAATCTTTCAAAGACGCACTAAAATTCTTTGGAATTAGCCACGTCATTTTCAAAATGTCACTTTCAAACCGTTTTTTTACATCTGAATTTTGGTGTAAAATGATAGGTAAACATTCTAAATTATAAATCCTTTTTCTGCCATTTACACTATTGATTATTTTCTAAAATAATGTAGAAAATATATACAAACACAACATTATTCCAGCAAAACATTTACTACAAATGTTCAAAAATAGACAATTTATTTTTCACATTCACATCTGTAATGCGAATAAAAATTTTGTTCATTATTTTAGTAAATGGCAGAAATAGATATAAAAAGGATTTCTGATTGATTCATTTAAATTTTTACTCATAATTTGACATTAAAATCACTGAAATCTGCTGAGGAAATTAAATTCTGATGTAAAACATAGTTGGAAATTGCACCATTTTGACCCAAGAGGTACATTAAGTCAAATTTTGGTGCTTCTTTCCAGTTGCTAATCTGCTCTACTACTACAAATTTGATCTTGGAATAACAAGTGAGAGAAAACAAATAAAAGCATCACTTACTCTAAAATCTCGTTGTACTCGATGCTCTCCTCCAGGTTCTGCAGGTTGGGGTTAGCACTGCGGATCGCTCTCATGTAGGCTTTGAGCAGCTGAATGTCTCGTTTCTGGAAAAGAAAAAGGACCGACGTTAAAACAGGAGTATATTACTGAGCAAGAACATGGAAAAAAATAAAAAAGTATATTTATCATGGTGTCACAGGTAGTTTCACTCTTAATGGATTTCTAACAAATGCTACAGTTCCTTTAGCTTGTGCAGATTCTGACAAAGATGATGTGTTAATGAAGGGAATCATCATGTCTGTGTGAGTAGAGCAGTCTGACCCATGGAGGACACAGATCGCAGAACAGATGGAGTGCAGTTCAAACATCAGCTCCACATTCAATTATGAGAATTCCAAACGCACAAATTTACACAAAGACACAGTTACACAAAAATGTCCAAAAATAAAGGCCATGTCGCTTCAGCAGATGAGAAAAATAACTGCTCCGCTTGCTTTTTAGACGTTAAATGATGATGAAGTATCCGTCTGAACGACAGTGAGTAGTGGGTTATTTGACCAACAGATGCTTGTTCTGGTTAATGACACATCAGTGAACAAGTGTCCTTACTTGTTCCCCTAACTGGTGTTTATGCTCCGCCACCGTTTTCTCCAGATCTGAAATCTTGGTCTGTTGCTGCTGAACAACGCTCCGCAGATGTTTGATGCAGTTGTGGTTGGGTTGTTCGTCTTTGGGCATCTCCAGCCTGAAAGAAGTGGTAAAGTGAGCGGACGACTTCACAGAGAACAGGCCACGATGTTGTTTGACAGATGTTTTATTGATTGTGATGAGGAATTCATAATCGATTACTCTGAATTTTACGCGTCCTGCCAAACGGAAGCCACTCACCCGCAACCCTCCTCACAGTTGACCGGCCTTTTGGGGTTGTGCTCACAGTCCTTGAGGTGTGACTGCAGCTGGTCCAGCCTCAGCGTGGCCGTACAGCCAAAGGTTGCATTGTCACAGCTGATCTGGAGCTTGGACAGCATGTTGCGCATGATGCGAGGCACAGGCCGGAGGTGCGCTAACGTCACCACTGTGCGGTCAACGGGACAAATCTGCTGCTGGGCAAACCATTGTGTTATACAGGCGTTGCAGAAGGCATGCTCGCAGTGTGGAGCCTGGAGAAGAAAAGAGGGAAACGTGAAAAACAAAAAAACAACCTGAAAATCTGACATCACTTTTTAAGAATGAGTCATGGTTCTTACCTGCACTGGCTCTTCTAACACTCCACTACATATGGGGCACAGCAGGTCCTCATCCACCTCCCCTTGAAACCTCGTAACGTCATACCCCATAGTACATCACTCGGACGCACAACCTCCTGATAAAAACACAGCCAAGCATAATGGGGTCTCATAAAAGTGAACTGCAATGACAGCGTGACACTGAAGCTTTGATACGTCGCTTCAAACGGTTAACTACATTTACACAGAACCACCGCTTCAAAGCTTGCTTTGGTGTGAGGAAGAAAAAAAAATCTCATGATATATGATATGGCAAGCAGCAACTGCTGCCTCACTGCCTGAATGAATCACCTGACTGGTCTGCGGTCCATTTGGGTGATTCACTGGCACTGTTGCTTGTGAGGGAGTGTTTTCAAAACGTGGAGCAAAAAGAAAAACCAGCTCAATTTAAAAAAAAACAATCCCACATAATCACCCTCTCCTCAATAATACATCTTTATTTGTAAAATGGAACATAAGATATATTCAATAAATCCAAGGGTGAAGAACGCAAAGATGCTTCAGAACAAACGGTCAAAAAGTAAAATATCTTCTCCAACACTGCTTCATTGAGGTGTGTGTGTGAGGTGTGGGTGTGTGTGTGTGTAATTAAAAGCGTGCACTTTGCCAGGAGAGGTCACTCCATCTGAAGCTTCGAGTAATGAACCCATTTTCAAAACAATTGGCTCAAGTGGATCAATGCTTCACAGAAGCTTCATTTGCTTGTTACTAACATCCGTCTAATCACAAGTGAGTAGTAGTGTCAAGTATGGCTGTTGACATCTGGCATTAAAACATCGCAACTGCAGGCAGTATGCAAATACACATGGATGCAATTTCTACTCTACAACAATAAAAACGATAACATTGACTGAGAGTCTGACTGTCTAGAGGGAAAAAAGAGGGGAATCAAAGCTCTACTTACACTGATGTAACAGGAAATAAGAGTTTAGCCATTCCAGAAAAAAATAATAGGATGATTAGAGTTCATTCTTTGGTGGTGGCTACAAAAACAAAATGACGACATAATATATGGGAAAAGTAGTGGAACACAACAGCAGGTGTCAGCTGTGGAGGTCTCTAATGTGTCCTGAGGGCGGAGCTTTTATGGAGGGAAACGATTTTGACCAAATCTGTGTCCAAAAACAACCTCAGAATATGCTTTTTATGATCAGCTCTAAGGATGCATGTCAGACTTGTACTGTATGTAATACCTGTTCATTCATTCATTCATTCATTTATTCATGTTGTACACATGCGCACACACACACCCACACACTCTTTTGAACCTACCTCACTCATGAAAGGCTTTGAATGCTTCCATTCAGCTGCTGATGTCTTGCAGATGCATCACATCTGGTGAAAAACAACCTGTCGGGTAAAAAGAGGCACAACCTGCAAAACACAATGATTATTATTATTATTCATTATCATATTATGCAATGTTGAATAAATACAACATGGATGCATGCAGCTCATCTTAAGACGCGTTTGAATGGACTGTGATTTTTAAAACTTCATGATCAAACTATACTCTTTATAACGGTGCAACAAAACAAAAACAAACAAGCGCCTGTGTTTTATCTTGATTACATTAACATTTTAACAATCAGTGTAATGACACGACGATGTCGGCTCACAAATCTAACCCTACATCCATTCTCCCAAAGACCGATGTCCTTGGCACCAAACATTTTGTGGTTTTTAACACGTTCTTCTCGACACGAGACGGTAAATCAGCTAATATTGACACAGGAATAGAATATTCTGTTGTTCCAGCTGACATGAGACTGACCTAGTTCCAGAAGAAGCAGCACGTTCTGGTCTGAGGGAGATTTACAGATGCTCCACATCGTACTCAGCGTGTCTTCACACAAGCTAACTCTCCATAGCTGTTGCTATGCTTATCATCTTATTTTGCTAGTGACGTAAAATCACCGATGTGTCGCTGGGTTTGTAATAAACTCACGTCTGTTGACTCGCAATAAATAACCCAGCGCTTGAGTCAACACAGCTTGCTCATTATTAATTAATTGTGGCTAACTATTGCTAACTAGGTAGCCCTGTTAGCGTCCAGGGTGCCGTTGGTTTCCTCTGGATGTTTAGCCACCGAGCTAACCAGACATAGCTCAGTCTGGGTCAATTAAACACAGACGTGTCAGTTTGAAATTAGCCACGCGAGAATGAAATATCACCAATGAGTCTCATACTTACTCAGACATGTAGTGAAACAGATATTAATCACGGCGTCGGTATATTTTCGGACGTCCTACCGTTACTAGCAGCTCGCTAGCCACGGACTGTGCTACATCCTACGCTTTTGCGTCGTCCCTACGTCGACATATTCTGACGTCACAACGTAAAAAAAGAAGGAGTTTCTGGTGAACGTGCACAGGTATGACGTTGTTTGTTCGTCAGTTCTAACATAAATCACATATGTTTTGTTTAATTCGGTGGGATGAACATACTCATTTTGTTAGGAATAACAAATACATACATATATGTTGGATAATATTTCCCTGTTGTGAAAAAATGTACACATTTCCCTTGTATTAAACAGTATGCATGTATATAAGTGCATTTTCCTCTAATAACTGTGCAATTAAAGTCACTGGTGGTGGCAAAGAGTAAAGGAATTTAACTTGTAACCTGAAGGTCGCTCGCTCAATCCTGGGATGGTGCCATAGGGCTGGGGTGCCCCTGAGCAAGGCACCCGATCCCCTCCATTGTCCCTCGGGAAGGGAAGGTGCTGCCCACCACTCACTCGTGTGTAATAAGAATGGAAGTTAAATGTAGATAAACAAATTCACTATCACTAATTGGTGTGTGTGTGTGTGTGTGTGTGCAAAAACGTACTAATTCCAATTCTGGTGCAAGATGCACCAGAGTGAAGATGGCATTAATAATGGTGTTATTATTATTATTGAACAGTGGAGGGGACATATGGTGGCATTGTCCTTTAAATACACTATGCTTCAGTCCAAACCACTGCTGAACTGTTTTAGATTTTAATGTGGATTCTGTTCTATTTCAAATTTATACTTTCATTTATACTTTCAGTACCGGTTTAGGGCCAATGGAAGCCACTGGTTACTGCATGTTAGAAAACAAAGTAAAGGTGCCATCGCTGCTGCAACTGTTTTCCATAATAAATGCCATTTAGTTTTTCTTCACTTTGAAACACTGTCCCAGACTAATATGAGCATGAGAAAGCAGCATTTTATATAGTGCTTATAAATGCATTAACACACGTTTCACCACTGCATGTGTGCTAAGTGTGGTCCTATAACAATCTACGTGTGCCTAAATAATGAACTATACTGCTCTCACCACACACTAAAAGTGGACCGAATGTGAAAGTGTTTTGCTGACCCTTTTTTATTTTTAAGTTATAAAACAATAAAAACAACTGTGCACAGGAAAGGAGAAACAGAAATGGCTTTGGGATCACAGAGAGATGTTCGCCGTACACTAAGTTTCTGCTCCGAGATCAAATAACAACAAGAAGAATAGAGGTTGAGGTAATTTGTTTTACACATAATATCCAGGGAAAGAAACATGCATCCCCAAAAACCAAGTGGCATTCCCCCTTTTTTTTTATTCATTCTACAGTTTATTTCCAACAGAAAAATATGCCACATAATTCATCGCAATCGAAGAATCTTAGCCTCACAGTGTCTAAATAACTAGTACACCATACGTTAAACAAATCCTCTGTAAGATATGTGCTTATTTTTTTGAAAAATAACCTCCGTCAATACAAGATAATCTACGTAGTTTTTGCTCATTTTCCCCAAACTGGATTACTGAGAGTACAGATGTATAGAGTGGGTACTGAAATCAGAACGGGCTCATCATTCTCAGTGCATTACTGTCCAATTACCTTCATTTAACAATGTTCTCTTAGACAGTTCTTAAAAAATAAATCGCCTGACCAGAGAACACCACAGCCTCGGTGGTCGAACAGCACATCCACATACTCGTCTTTCCATTTTGTAGCCCTTTGAAACTCAGGAAGTACTGGTAAACAAACTGGTCTGAAGTTCCCTGATCAGGTCATGCTCTCTTTAAAGTTCAGTATGTGGACAAATAAAGGGATCCAGCTCTCTATAAATGAGAAGAAATAAAAAGAAGGGAGAGGTCTTTCCACTTTCCGCTCGTTCCACACAGTTATAAACTCTTATGTACAGTACACAACCTGAATGTCTTACAGTTTTCTATCATTTTAAAGGATTGCTGAAAATTCACCGGCAAGATCTCAGCGTGTCGTATACGTAAAGAAGGCCATGCTTTTTTTTTTAGAGATTACACAGTAATAATAAAAAGGTCTACCGTCTAATGCTTTAGGAGTTTTAACTTTAAAACTTAATATTACGATCGCATCATGGATGAAAAAAAGGACAGCAATAATGATGACCAGGACATGTAGCAAAGGGATGTTTAATGATTTCTTTGGACAATGAAATGCACATGTCCATTGTTGATGTAATACAAAGAAGAGGAAAACAAACAAACAAAAAAAAGAAAATCAACAACTTAGTACTGTGTCAGCATTCCCAGCTCAACTTCATTTGTTTGATGTTGATTCAAAATGGAGCAGGGGGAAGAAAGATGTCTGGAGTGTCACGCAAGGACTGACCAGTAGGGGGAGAGCCAGCTCTTACTTACAGAAAAACAAAAAGAGGATGTGAGTGAACCTGGTCTTGTGTATGAGGAACTGTTAAAGCATTGTTCCACACGTGTACACATGAGCACTTGTGTTTCACTCCCGAGAAAACTGAAACTTGGACAAGTTTTCCAGTAACAGCGTCCCCAAGTGTCACAATGTGTCGATGCAAACGTAAAACAAACTTTGCTGAGAATGCACACACAGACGGCCGGGGAAACTCATGAGCAGATTTAAATAATAACTTTTAAATAAAATAATAATAATAATAAAAAAAGAAATAAAAGAAAAATGACACTGAAATGTTGATGATCATCGTCGCTTTTGGCACGATAGAAAATCCCTCGCAGCACCGTTTTCATTTTCATACTTACAGAAGTCAAGACAGGTTTAGGATCACCTTATTTTTCCAATGAAAGTCACGATATTAAAATTTTTTTAAATAAGAAATGTACCACAGTTCTTCATTCTCAAAAACACGGGTGGGATTTCGAGCTGCTAGAAAGCGAGTGTGTGGGGGGGGGGTCGAACTCACTTGACTTTGTCGTCTAACAGAACACTGAGCAGGTCTGGAATTGAAATATTAAGCATGTGTCCAGTTCATTCGAGGTTAATACAATAAATATTCAATCCATAGTGGTTTTCACTGATGAGTTCAACCTGAGTTTTTCCCTCACCCCCCCCCCCCTCGCTCCTGCAAGGACAGTCAAGACACACAATTATCCTTCATGATAAGAAAGTCTTATTGTAAATGTTTAATTAAATAATTTAAAACCGGTACCTAGAGCATTGCTTGTTTCTAATATTATTGCTATGTTGTTCCATTTCCTTTCCAGTAGCAGGTAAAAACCCCACCCTTTTTATATATATACTTATATATATATAAAATCACATGACCCTGGTTGAATGGGAATGCTAAATCAAAGTGGTGAGTCTTGGTCCCTACATCACACTGTGAGGATGCAGTGAAAAAGTCAGAATGATCGGGCGAAAAAAAACACACAAAAAATCAACAAAATAAAGGTGTGCGAACTTGATCGGAGGTGAATGGAAAAGTGCAGTGATCAAGTCTACGTTGAGCTGTCAAAATGCATACGTTACATTCCTCCGTAAGTTCACTGGCTGGACAGCCGTCCTCACTGTTGCTTCACGGGAAAAGAAAAAAAGGACTCGTGTTAAGACTTTTGACGAGCGAGTATTCGACGAGTGTGTTTGTGACGAGGAAGAGGAAGAGGAGGAGAGAGGTGGAGTGAATGATTGCATCAAGTGCTAATATATCATGACAGTACATGTACTCGATCTATAAAAAACTACCTTGGTACTGAACACTGACCTCTTTCTAACAAATAATCTGGTATACAACATTTACAAAATGAACATTGTATTAGTGTGATATTTATAATATATATGCTACTGCCTTCCTCTGCGCTTTTTCAAATCCTCTCAAGTGCATCGACGTCGCCTCATCCTTTCCTTACACAGTAAAGTGTACACACTCCCTCCCTCCCCCCCCCCTCCCCTCCCCTCCCGACGAGTGGCAGCCTAATACAAACAGAGAAACAGGAAGACTCTGTGGACAGTGAGTACACCTGCATGTGTGTGTGTCCTGAGTGTGTGTGGATGGGGGAGCTCAGCTCGTACAAACCGGGCAGAACAAAAACTTGCCGGTAGACTCAGCAGTGACGAGGGGATTTAAGAGAGAGTAAACATCTGGGATTCTTCTTCAGCTCGTTAAAGTACAGCGTGTCCTTATCCAAGATGCTCGCACATTTAAGACAGTCTTGATATACTTTAGGAGATAATAATAATTATTATTATAATGTCCATAATAACAATAATAACAATAGTACTAAACATCTGTCAATAGTAATTCTGTCCCATGGCAGCAGGGTGATAATCTGCATTATTGTGTATGTATTGTGTCCCTGTGATCCCCATGTTTCTCCTCCATCTTCAGCTGCTTTGAAGAATCTGCACCTGTGCGTCCGCTGTAAGTCTGTGTGGTTGTCTCAGTTTTTGTTTTGTTTTTTTTTGTCAGTGAATGTTTGAAAGGAGGCAGGTTTTTTTTGTGTGTTTTTTTTTCCGATTACTGGTGCTGGTTCACTCTCAGAGGCGAGTCTGAGCTTCCGGGACGTAGATTTCGATGCTGTCTGCGCTTTCTGTGGCGGAGTTCTGTCGCACCGACGCCGCGCGCTTCGCCGCCATCAGCCGTTTCCGCGCTTCTTGTCGCTGCTTGTCCACGGCCGAGTCCACGCTCCGGTCCTTCCCCGATGACAGTTTGGGCTTAGACTGCTTCTTTGGCACAGATGATGGAGGCTGCTTGTTTTCCTCCTGGGGAAAAAAAGAATAAGGTACAGTGTAGCACGAGCCAGAAACACAACTGTTTTCTCCAAGTTAAACTAGTTCCTTGGTGTCCTAATAACATGTCACATGTGACATGCTTTATACGTTAAGGATGAAGCACCACAGCAGTTCAATCACTCTGCCAAAACAGCAGTAAAACAAAGCTTAAGGGACAGGAAATGACATCAGCCATAGAGGCTACTGGGAGCTAACAGCAGTTAGCGTTTGGAAAAGTGATTTGCAGGCTCTAGCAGGCACATTACAGTCATATATAACATCTATCCACTGGACAGATAGTTTGTGTAGAACTCTGTGCTGCACTGTGGAGCCAAGAATAGAACACTAGGCGGACCTCCAGTTTTCGGATTACCGTTGCCCTCGGCAGCACTCTCACGTTTTCTTAGGTACAAAGCGGAGCTTCTCGAGACAACAATTCCAGGAATCTAGCGTCCTGTGACGTCCTGATGAGCATGGATTTATCTCTTGTACTTGGACTGAGGAGGACCACAAAAACATGAGTGAGTCATCTTTTTTCACACTTTGCCTACTCATAGGACCTCCACAGTCCCACATATAAGTATTTAAATTTATATTATTTATTTAAAAAGTTGATTTTGCATAATATGGGACCTTTAAATAGACTAAATCAAGCCTGAATAAACATTAGATTGACACATGATTCCTAAGAGGATATTTTGATATTCCACCCACACAAACTTGACAAAAGTATTTATTATTATTCTTACTATTAGTCAAAGTCATGTTGATTACTCATTGTGCTGCCCCCATCTGTGATGCCTCCTCCACAGTTTCACTCCAGTCGCAATTTTGTATAGAAAATGTTGGAAAAATGGAGATAATTGCTCATGATTTCCCTGCAAACAAGCCAATAATCTTCAAATGACTTGTTTTATTGGAACTGTAGCCCCAAGGATGTTTCGTTTATATTAATACAACACTGACGCAAATGTGAGAAGCTGAAAAGGTTTCAATTATCTCCGTATTAGTGGATATGCACGCTGGTGAGCGATACTGATTAAATTATGAGCGTATTTACGCTTCTATACCAAACGAACAGTGGTAATGTGTTGACTCCATAGCTGTACTAAATCATACTCCACTGGTTTCTATTTGGACAATCTCTTTTTTTTTGGAGTAAATAAACAAAACTAGGCGTCACCTTCTTCTTCGTCTCCAGAATTTGCCAGTTGTTGGCTTTCAGCTGGTAGAGCTCATCGAACTTCATGCTGATGTCTTCTATTGAGAGTTGAAGCAGATCCCAGAATCCTGCGAGGTCCTGTGCTGTCGGTTGTGGGTTGGCGTGCACGTCCTGGTGAAAGGAAAATGACTTTGACTAAATCAAGGACAATGAATCACATCCTTCCACACACACATACATGCACACTTCCTGGGCAGCTTGTCTTGAAGCAAATGGGTGAAGAAAAAAACACATTTGATACTAATCAACTCTTGGAGAATATTACATTTTAGCAATACCGGACCTGTGATAGAGCTCGGACAAGATGGAACAGTAGACAATTGAATCAGGGAGCGATTATCTCCCGCGTTAAATTGGACTGAATAATTCAAAGGATTTCACGTCCCTGACTTCTCTGTAAATGCAAATAATACTAGACGACATCTACGCGTCACCACGTGAACGGTGAAATGATGTTGGCAGCACAAAGACGGAAGCAAAATGAGGTCAAAGAGAATTTCAGAGTCGTAGAGAAGGGTGACTTAGGGTGACATGTGAAAGGATAAATGAATTTGGCACTCACCAAGTTCTCTTTACAGAGCCCTCTGAACTGCTCAAACTTCTTTGATATGAGGAGCTGAGCGCTGCCTACCGCACTGCGGATCGTCCCCAACACTGAAAGAGCAGAGCATGAGGAATCATCAACATGTTGAGGAGTACGAGCACTTTAAGAATGAACAGAAAAACAAGGACACCAAAGAAAAGACACAGTTGATTGATGCACTTACTGAAGGGTTAAGGAGCTACTTCAAAACAGTGGAGGGGGCGACTGGCAATGTAGAATTTATTTATTTAGTTGTCAACTACTGAAATATTGATGCAGACATTCACCATGTTACATTCTGTGGCACTCAATTATTTCCTTATACGTAATTTATTGCCTCAATCTGAGGCAGAACAACAACTCTCTCTTCATTCAGGCTTTTTGCATGTAAATGGGAAATTTATAATTCCAATTCACACAGAGAGAGAGAGGGAAACTGAACGATAATCTGATGACGCTGCTTCTGCTGGTCGGCTCACTTGCTCATTCAAATTTAAGACGCTGCAGAGATACGTCAGCCTTAAGTGGGATTCTGGGAGAGAAGGAAATGAAATGACTCTGCTGAGGCTGTGTGTTACAGACTAAAACAAAAGCAGCTCCCACTCTAATGAGCAACATTAGTGTGAGTCAATAGTAGTAATAAGTCTGCCATGCTTGGCCTCATTGTCCATTGTCAAAATAAGAGGTTACTGTTCAGTAACAAGAGCATCTTTTCAGTTGTACTTTATTACATTTGTAATGTGCCTGTTTGAGATCTTCACGTGTCATTTGGAAAAGAGGGAATATTGACCAATATTAACCAATCTCAAGTATCAGATTGAAGTCTATCTGGGTATTTGTGGGCAATCACCTCTGCCCAATCTTTTAAGCCAGCAATGAGAGCTTTACCTTTGTTATTTTATTCATAAACGATTAATCTGTTGATTATTTTCTCGATTAATCAAGTAATCATTTGGTCCATAAAATGCCTGAACGCGTTAGAAAATGTCGATCAGTGTTCGTCAAACCTGGAAATGAAGAGGATGTTCCCAAATGTTTTGTCCACAAACCAAAATGATTCAGTTTAAATGATTTCTTTGTTATATGGCACAAAGAAACTAGTGCTGGGCACTAGGTCAGGGCACGTTAAAGCACGACACGTTTCCATGACGACTGACCGAAAAAAGACGTACGTGACGTCATATTTACGTGGCGCGACACCAGAGTCCAGGCACCGTTTACCAGTTAGTGCCGTTAGAAATAATCAGCGTACCTTTGTACTGCGTATGTGTGCCTCTGTTTTTAAAGTTTAGCGTTAACTCCCATTTTAACAATCGGGGAGTCACGTAAACATGACGTCACAAGCGTCTTTTTCCAGTCGTCATGGAAACGTGTTGTTGTTAACACACACAGCACTAAAAGAAACAGGGAAAATATTCACATTTAAGAAGCTAAAACAATCAGAAATCTTGTTTTAATATTGAAAAATTGTAAAACCAATTATTTCATTTAATTAATTTAGCAATCAACTAATAACCGAGTAATTGTTTCAGCTCTACCAGCAACATATATTTCATTACACATTATTACCTGAATTTGATAGAATTAGTCATAATTTCATATGATGCCTTGATTTGATCCGTGTCATTTGTGGGTGAATGTTGCTGAGCTTAGAACAAGATTACCAGATTTCCTCAGGCTGTGGTACCTGCAGCTGTGGAGGCTCTGCGTGGAAATCACTTCTTTTCTTTTTAAACTTCTTAAACCACAAGCCGCACGCATTTCACAGCAAATTAGACCGGGAAAAATTTGTCTTTCACAACAGTTTCACCGTCTGTCCGTCTCGCACGTCAAAAACGCAACACGTCCTCTTCCTGTTTCAGCGCACACGCTCTGCACTATGGAAGCCTACTGCATTCAGTAGTTAATTTTATTTCTTTTGGCTGTGTTTTTCTGAATTTCAGAAATGCAATTCTCTTCTACACACCGGCCTTTCAGTTCCCCGAGTTCATAAATTCTTTCAACAAAGCTTTTATGTTTTGATATTTTGTGCATATAGAGAGCACTTGTATGTTGGTTATGTTCAATTTTGATAAAAATCAATAAAATCTATTTTAAACAAAAACAAAAACAAAGCTTTTATTGTGCAGTATCTGAAGAACCGACAGATAAGAGACTTCAAACCGTGACATTAAGTTATGTTGTATACAATACAAATATAGTGCAGAGCAGCTCTGCAGCAAACACATGCGCTGTGTGTGTTGCAGACACAGCACTGCAGCTGATCTGCTGTCACATCCAGTGTGAACCCAGCATAGACGGATGACAGTGGATGCTGCTCTATTTCCTCTTCAGACAATTATATTATTATATTATTATATTTATCGACAGTGGCTGTGCAGCCATTATTACAAATATTGGATCACGATTCAGTATGAGCAGATCTGATCAGAACATCAGCATTAACAAATCTCTTTTTGCTTGTTAAAAGACAATATAATATAATGTCAACTCTTGATTATACTGTGTATGTGCAGTCCTGTGTCTCCACTTTAAAGCTCACAGACGCATTCCTCACCCAACCACCACCTCTTATTTAAATAAGGTGGGATGTTATGTCATGTTTGTCCTAAGTCTCTACAACCAAAACTGTCTCATTATGAAGTACTTACAGTATCAGGTCTCAGAATATTCTAAACTTGGCTGAAGCTTTTTTTTTTTAAAGCTGGGACACCCAGTTTCTCTTCAGTGTGCTCCTTACAAAAGAACTCCAGATTTAAAAATGTTGTTCTAGCACAAGTCTCCCTTGAAAAATAAAGTAGAGCTGAAACGATTCATCAATGACTAAATTAATCGTCCACTGTTTTTTTCATGATTAAAACAAGATTTCTGATTGTTTTAGCTTCTTAAATGTCAATATTTTCTTCATTTCTTTGCTCCACATAAAGAAAAACAAGACATTCGAGAGAACATCGTCATTTCCAGGTTTGACAAACACTGGATTAGTGTTTTTTTCACATTTTATGGCCCAAACGATTCATCGAGAAAATAATCGACAGATTACGAAAAGAACTGTTAG
The DNA here is from genome assembly GCF_963457635.1 of Microchirus variegatus. NCBI lineage: Eukaryota > Metazoa > Chordata > Actinopteri > Pleuronectiformes > Soleidae > Microchirus > Microchirus variegatus. Next base: position 29,913,923 of record NC_139810.1, read on the forward strand.
TTGCAGCTCTAAAATAAAGCGACAAATGTGTATAAGCAGGATCCACCAATGATTTGAAGGCAAAATTCATGCAATTCTGTCACTCACCCTCCTCTGAGAGCATGTTGTCTTTGGTCTCCTGCTCCATCTGTTGACACCAGCCTTCCATGCGGCCTGTTTCTGCTTGCAGCAGCTTTAGAAACCAGTTACCGTCCCGGAGACAAGCAGGCGTTCCAGTTTGAACGCTATCTCCGTGGCTGCTGCAGTTTCCAGTCTCCAGGCTTGGATCTGGCGGCGGCAATGAGGAGGGATCTAAAGCTGGGTCCAAAGACTCCGGGGGTGAGTTGGATATCCTGGATGGGGTTGAGGTGTGTTTAAGGGGCTGCTGTTCCATGGCTTTGTCCTGTCCGTTGGCCGCAGTGGCATTCACTGTCTGACTGTTGGTGCAGTTGGTTGTGTTGTTTTCTGTGGGCGCTGCATCCCGCGGCTCCTGAGGTTCAGTCTCTGTGTTTTGTCTGGAGGCCATGCTGCTGTTCCGGCTGAGACTGCAGAGACATGAATAAACATCAGCTCCTGACAGACAGTTAATGAAGTGAAGTGATGCGTCAAACGTATTCCACGCTAACAGTTCATGGGTGCAGCAGCATCCATGTCAAGGAAACGCAAAGGGAAAAGTCACAATAGAGGACATGACAGAGATGGTGAACAGGAAAAGGTGAAGCACACGGTATATCAAATGTGATATAGGAAAAATTACAGTGCATTGGAAAAGAATAAATAGTCAGTTTCTACTGTCAAAGGAAGAGTTAGAGGACATCAGGTTACTGCTGAATGACCTTAACCACTTGCTGTTACAGAGACTGAAAACGCACAACACTGTGTGTGTGTGTGTGTGTGTGTGTGTGTGTGTGTGCAGTTATGGAAGGAAATGCAAAGGAAACGCAACCACATTCACACAGCAGCGATACTTGCAGTGTCAGTGTTAATGTATGGGTTTTGTGATGAATGACATGAAGGGAAGTACACTACTGTTCAAAAGTTTGGGGTCACCTATACCATTTTTTTGTGTTTTCCATTAAAAGTCACACTTTTATTCATCAAAAGAGTTTGATGAATAAAAAAATAGACACGTGAATAGAAAATATAGTCAAGACATTGACAAGATCAGAAATAATGATTTTTCTTCAAAAGTTTTGTTGAGCCCAGTCAAAGAAGAATGTATGTCACCCTTTGGGAAAACGGGACAGTCTGACCTTCTTTACAACCTGAGCAGGTCAGATGTGTACCCAGAGAACACAACACACAACATACTAGCTGTGGTGCAGAAATCCCAGTATCTCTACTGTAATATCTCCTGATTCATATCAAGTACATCCTTCTTTGCTTCACTTTATGAAGACTTGAGTAAACATTGTAAAACCATGAGATCAATTATGGCTTCCCAGGCACTGTAAATGCGAAATGTGAGCGTATACTCACGGCCTGCCGTTCTCCACTTGCACTCCGATTGACTGAAACTTAAGTGGTGTAGCCAGGGATAGTGGTTCCTCTCTTGGAGTTGGAAGAATGCAATCCACCTGAATAATCATGAAACATCAGAAAAGCTGCTTAATACAACTTGGAAGGAGGCATTTACATTCACACTGGATCCATCTACAAATAAAGACAAATCTGACCTGAATTCCGATTGAGGACAGCTTCCTCTTGGGTGCAGGTGGCGGGTCTAGGGTGATACCAATGCTCACGGTGTCATTTTGGGCTTGGGTAGAAGTGGAAGTAGTGGCGGTGGTGACAGTGATAGTGGGAGGGAGGTCACGAGGGGCCGGAACAGGAGGTACTGAGCCTGCAGCAGGTGCAGGTGTTGCAGCGGGGACAGCGGCTGGTGGAGGCTGATTCCCCTTAGCCAGGCTGCTCGTGCGGATGCTGCAGAGACTGTCGGAGGAATTGCTGCGTCCCGACTGGCTGTTGGCCTCACTGCCGTGCTGGTCAAGGTATGTGTCCTGGGCCGACTCTGTGCTGCTCTGCAGTGTCACTGAGATGAGCGGCTTGGAGGTGGAGCGCGGCGGGACTGGAGGAGGAGCCTTCCCGTGGCTGACTGGTGGCAAAAGAAGCAGAAACAAAAAAACAGGCATAAATATTAGAAACCTGCCCTTTGTCTCTTCGAAAAAATGCTGAAACATAAAAACCATTGACATTAGAAAAACATCCATGCACTTTGTCCTTATTGCTGACTCTGTTTAACGCTACCTCTATGTCTCCTGCAAACCTGCTGGTTGTTGTGCTCAATTGACGTCACTCTGTCTCTGGGGAACGGGATCTTCCTTTACATGCCACACCTTCACTGTCATTTTGCTCTAGGGACTGTTTGTGTGACAAGAAAACTCTGCTCAATGCTTAAAGCTATTTTCAACCAAAGAGTTCAAAGACCCAACATGTCTTTGTTGTGCTTCTCTGTTTGCAATTGTCCTACATCTGAAGAACGACAGCTATTAGCCACGCAATAAGACAAGAAATATCACAATTATTAATACTGCGGACCTAGCAGACTAGGGGAAACACGGTCCCTGGTCTCTTCAAGAATTCTGACTCTTTATTTTCTTCTGGGTTTCTGTCTCAGGCAGCTCTCATTGCATTATTTTCAGTGGCTATTCCCAAAGACAAAAGGCTGAAAAAGCTCTCATGACTGTAAACCAAACACCACACAAAAGATCTCGCATTGTGACAAGGATATATGATCCTAGGATTCACAATCTCTTTCAACAGAAACTAAAACGGGGCCTCAACGTAGATTATTTAGTGAGTAAGAACGTACTGACTCAGGGACGAGGAATGGGACTGGTGCCTCTTTTTCCTGTCATCAGTCTGACTGCATGGCGGTGTTGGAAGATACAGGGTTAGTTACAGAACAACTTAGGAAAGCAAGAAAAACCACAGGATTTCTTCTAGAACGTGTGGTGGTCGTGGGTGGGTGGGTAAACGCTATTTAAACAGCTGGCAGACGGACGACAGATGACTGAATGAGCTGCAGAACACAGAGCACATACTTCCATCTCATTACAGCGTCCCTCACACATACTGGGTAAAATATATGTTTCAGAATCGCTGACCAAAGAACAAAAATGGAATTTGAAAAGAGCAACTTAACACCCGTGAGTCACTCACAGCATCAGAAAGTCCATCTTTAAATCCCACCACCATACACAAACACGACAGTAGACTCCACATTCATAAGTTAGTCATGTGGCCTTGACCTGCAGTGACGACCTCGCCCAGGAAAAAATGTCCACCCAACAACACAGCGTTTATTTTGAAAGAATGAGAAGCATCCTGTGGCGCTCATAGCAGAGATGCATGACATGGCCAACAATGACGTGTCTCATAAAAGGCCAGAGTCTGAGCGCACGCCTGCCATTAGTTGTGTCTACGCGACTGCACTGAATCTCTTACTCACACAGAGCGATAAAGTCCATTTACCTTATAATAGACCATAAAACATCCATTAACAGTTGACCAAGCACAAGCGTTTCTCCATTAGATCACCAATAATTCAATTTATGAACTACATCAACACTGTTCATAGTGAAGTGGGCCAATTACAGATAACTCACACCTTATGCAAAAAGCCTAATCAATTTCTTACTGCAATACATAAAGTGATGACTTGATTCACATTAACGACATGTAGAGACAGTACGTTTAACTTGATGTTAGAAAAATCTTATTTGGGCTAGTCCAATTAAACAGATGTAAACATTTTAGTCCGACTGAAATTGTACAAACATTATTTTCTCAAAGTTAGACTAACACTTCCTGATAAGGCAAATGGAAGCTGAATCAGCTGGACCCAAACTGGCCGAAGCACACAAACCCCAGGCTTTGAGCAAAAAAGACATGACAACAGTGAGAAAAACATGGCAAAATCGGTCTATTTTTGGACAGACAGCCATAATAATTTAATATTCTGAAGTTAATAGATGGTTGAAAGACATTGTCTTGGTAATAGCTTAACCTGAAAAGACTAAGAACAGACAGTGGATTTCTGCTGCTGAGATAGCAATGCACCAATGTGTCCAACCAAACCCGATTTTAAAGGCCATGGTTAGGGTTACCCAACTACCAAAATTTGCTCAAGTAAGTCATTTGATGATTTCTAACCCAATCGGTTAAACTAAGTCTAATCTATGGCTGTTGAGATAATGCGAGCCTGCAGGCGCAAAGCACAGCACACAAACATTTGCTGCATGTTTTATGTCAGCTTACATTCATTTCACCTATGAAGTGAAATATAAAATATCAAATTTTCCTGTTTCCCATCATTACATCAACTGGAAATTGGGAAATGGTCCAGAGTGGTTTTTCCCGGGAATCCCTTTTCCCAAGCTCAAACTCTAGTGTAGTCAAGCTTGACTTTTACTGTGTATGGAAACATTTACAGTAAAGAATTGGACAAGCTGCCCAGGCCCTGGATCTCTGCAACACTGCCATCAAACGGTCTCCAGGTACACATTATATTTTGTCAGATCTGTACAAGACATCTCCAACAGTCAGGTGCTTCTGTAATTATTTTACCTCTCACAAATACACCACTCATGTTAAGTCCCTGCAGCCTTTGGTCCTCTACATTAACACCCCACTTTTTGAAAGTTGAGCTGACACTGGTCACAACACATGCTAACAGGGCATGAGTTGATGCCAACACAAACTGACAACAGCTGTCGATGAGGCACTTATTCGAGGGGCCCCAAATGCTTCCTTTTAACTCCGAGAACAATTAAGATCAATTACCATGCTGTCAACACCACTACGATGATCACATGTTTACAAATTGCTTCAGTTATGAAAGCTATGCAGTCTCTGGCCAAGAATCTGAGTCAGTCAGCAGGTCTGTCTGCGAACTATCAGATGACCTCTAATGGGCTCTCCACAGCAAAATAAAACCTGAGTGAACACGATTGACTTATTTTAAATGCATTAGCAATGAAAACAAAAACAACAACAACAACAACCAACTTCATTTCTGGAGACAGCTTTTGGTGTTCCGTTTTGGGGGTTGGGATTTCCGACGACTTTACTACCGTTGACCTCATTTGATGTAAAATTAAAGAGTCCACAGGGTAAACTTTTTGTGCAGGGAGAGACTCTGTGGTTAGTTTCCCCTGAAGCCCAAAAGGAAAGTTTAACTACAGTATACGTGATCCTTTGTGAAACTCTGGACATGAGCCAAGTATCATAAAAAGAAGTGGCAATTAGCCTCGTCTAAGATTAGCATTCTTATTGTAAGGTGGTGTAGTAGGCTGACACACTGTAAGATTACTAGACTACGACACCTGGCTGAACATGACTTTTAACAAAATGGATTTAACACACAAAAGGAGGTTTATTTATATACTGTATGTTTACATTTGAGCAGAAAGCTGGCCAATGTTAAAACAAAATTACACGTTGACTGATTGTGGGAAAATAACTGAAATTCCAATTACATTAAGCTTACATATAATTTATTATAACAGATTAGTGCCCAGTTTAAGGATTTATACTGACCAAAGATGTTGTTAAGCTGTCTATGAGAGAAGAAGACATGGAAAATGTAATTATTACGTTAGTCTGACTACAGCAGAACTCTCATAATACAACATACGAGTTTGACCGAAATAGACCCAGATCACGCAATCGAGAGTTTATTTTCACCAATTAAAAAATAAATAAAGAATAGGTAGCAACATGTTTCTACCTCCACGTTACTGTTATGAGTTCCAAAGGAGCTTACCTTGAGAACAGCCATTCAAACAGAAACAAAATCCAAACATTTCAGCCTACTTTTTCAGTTTCTGGAGTCTGGATTTCTGCATTCCTGTCTGTGCTGTGCTGTACATGCTGATCTGATATCCTTAAGACCTCCTGTGGTGCTTAGTCTGACCTGTTGACTGGATCAACACTCTGGGCTCAGGCCAAATCAGCTGATGAGACAAGTGCTTCTGAGGTCAGAACTGTGTTACTTGTCAACACTGAATACCCGATCTACAATTTGCATACAACACTGCTGTAGAAAAGAGTATCATTGCACACACATTACAAGCGCACAGTGACAGATTAATAAATTAAAGGATTAAAAAACTGAACAAACAGGTTCAGTTGGCTGTTCCAAGCTAGAGTCAGAATCCATGAATATTATCATGAGATTTTAAATGTCACAAAAATGGCAAACCAAGAAGCAGATCTCAAACCAGTGTGTCATTAGTGCAGGAAATGGAGAGGCCTTTGCTGCCCTGTGTAACCATGTTAGCTAGAAGCTCCACACACACACACACATATCATGAGGAAGCCTGTGTGCTGTTGACCTTACTGTGAAACTACAGATGCTTCACCCATTCAGTCAAGAGATTACCTCATCAATGAGTCTAATGCTATGGACGATGACTCACACTATCTATGGTAATACACAGACGCACGGTGACTTATATAACATGTTGCTGGATACAGTGAGCATGCATTGTGGCTACAATGTTAAGATCTAAGGAAGTCTGATGGGCGATTGTAATGCATGACTTGAAACAAATTAATATTACTATCAATGATCATGGGGTGTAGTATGAGAACTTTGAGGATCTGGTGGTCCTTGAGTGAAGTGTCTGAACTGTTGAACTGCAAAAGCACTACAACCAGAGCAGGAAGCTGATTAATTATTGACAGGTCTTAACAAGTGTTAGGTGACTACTGAATAAAAATTGCACATGCAACTATATCAAGTAGCCACTGTGATCCATTCAGGAGAAAGGTTAGGTTATTTGCAACTCCTCGTGCCCCATGTGAACAGGGATATTACAAAAATAAATGGTATACTATCCAAAAGACAAAAGTGTTGATGTTAAAAGGGGGAACTCTGTCCTGCTTAAAAGAAAGCAATGAGACAAATCGGAAGGAGTGTAATATCTGAGTTTTTAAATGGACAGGTTTGTGATTCATAGTTTCCTCTGTGCCTCTGAGGTCACTTTAAATAAAAGAACAATAATTACTAGGATGCCATTTAACCACAATACATGACTAATTAAATAAATGTGCCATCAGAGCAGGTTATGTGTTTCACAGAGGTGTTACAGTTTCTAATACCCGTCATAGCAGCTTTGATTGATTCATAGACAGATAAATACGTCATATTTGTATTGTTATAACTGATCCCAAGTTCCAACACTGAGGGAATGGTGTTTTACAACAGCACAGTATATCTTTCTCTTAAACACACACATATATATACACACAAACAAAACAGTTTGGTATGTCAACATAGCTTATATTAGACACTACATCCAGAAATGTTCTCTTTCACTCAGAACGAGCCGGTTCACACGGGGTTCTGACGCTACCGTTAGCTCTTGCTAGTAGCCAGTCCACTCACATCGCTGTGTGTGCTAACACACTCGGGCATTTCACGGCGAGTAACAGTAGCCGGAGGCATAGTGTGTCAGGCGTGGAGGTGAGCCAACAAAAGAGACACCGCTACCGGGTTACCACCTGTCTAACAACAGCAGCCGCAACACTGTGTGACAACCCCGCCCGCCCGCCTGTCTGCCTGCTAGGTTCCATTCCCTTTCTTCATCCACGTTAGCTTGCTGAGCTAACCTGCCAGACTATTAGCTCGTGTTGTGGCTTCCTATTCATAGCGAACCGACAACGACACACGCGTCCAAACCGCAGAGTTCATCACACAGGAAGCGATATAAAACCTTACTGTATCATGGAAGACTCGGGAATCCTTATTTTCAGCTCGGTCATTAATCGCGGACGAGATTCAGACTAAAGAGTCCTGCCGTAAAATACACAGCGACGCTGTGAAGAAAAGATTTGTTGTTCACGCCCTTGACGACGAGGATTGGAGTCCACGTTTCCCCCCGTTTCCCGCTCTACGCACACGATTGGACGGCGCGTGTTCCCCATTTAATCGGTGAAGACGGTGATTGGTTAAATCTCAGGGAGACGCTGCTCGTGAACGCGCCCCCGGTAGGTGCGCTTCATTTTGTCTCTGAACGCCGCGGGAACAACAGACTGGAGTCTAGACCAGTGTTTCCTAAAGTGTGGTGCGCGGCCCACTGATGCACTTTCAGATTATTATTCCATTCACCAAATTATTAAGGTAGATAAGGTTTTAACATATTTCTAATACAATATGATGTTTCTCAGTTATTGACATTTTAACAGTCTTGTATAAAGTACCTAAAAAGTTATATTTGAGTACTATTACTTGAGTTAAACATCTTAAAGTATACAATATTTAGTGCACTTAAGTATCAACTGAAATTTTCTGATATACAACGTACTTAAATTTAAGAAGTAAAAGTATGAAAAGAGTGAGGAGCTAGAATTGAGTCACAGTAACTCACTGGTAGACTGAGCCGTCTTCCAAGTGGAAGGTTGTGGGTTAGATTCCTGGCTACGCTAGTCTACATGCCGATGTGTCCTTGGGCAAGACACTTGAGTGAACAGGTGTGAAAGATATGTGATAGGAAATGCACTGACTGCACATAGATGCACTGTATGAATGTGGTGAATGGCAAACATGTAGCGTAAAGCAGCTTTGAGTGGTGATCAAGACCAGAGAGAAGTGCATTAATAAATACAGACCATTTAAAGAGTAACAACAATAGTATGAAGAAGTGGAGTAAAAGGAGAAGTTGCGAGAAATAGTAATAACAAAGTAAAGTATAGAGACATGAATTTTGTACTGCGTTTTAATGATTTATGATGATTTATTTGTAAACACTTTTGGCTAAATTATTATAGCTGAAACTGAATTTATTTCATGATTATTTGATAAAGAAAAGCCACATTTTCCTCCATTAATTGTTTGTGTGTCCGGCATCAAGACGACAAAACACAAAACTCTCATTAGCAACACAAAATCAAACACGTTTTATCCTTTATTCCTTGCCTCTAGATTAAAGATTAGCTGTAATCTTTAATAAGTTTCCCCAAACCAGCTTATTAAAACCCTAACTGGTGCAGTCCTTGTCAAACCATTACAGAATACAGTCACTCTCAGTAATTCATCCATCTTCTACTGCTTTATCCTCCACATGAGGGTCACGGGGGTCAGTCAGTCCATCATAGTCGACATAGAAGACAAACAACTATTCACTCACACCTACGGTTGGGTTTAGAGTGTCCAATTTGACCTAATCTGCATATCTTTGGACTGTGGGAGGAAGTCAGAGAACCTGGAGAAAACCCACGCACACACAGGGAGAGAACATGCAAACAACATGCAGACGCAAACTTAGACCCTACAATATTTCAGAGGCTTCTGACAAACGGTTGAGACGTCTGTTCATAATAAACCTGCTTTGCATAATTCATAAAGTACAGCATTCAGAACAACTGACATTAAATGTAGTGAGTTTTCAATGAGATATAGTGACTTAAAGTGCGGTCGGCCAAATGGTTGAGTAGTAACTTAAAGGGTTAACATGGAGCCTGTGAGATGTGCAGTATACGTTGATAACAGTCAACTTTTCAATAACTTTAATTAAAAGATTAACAAGTAACCAGTAGTTTATTGTGTATTCAAAAGCTAAAAAGAAAACCATAACGATGACAACAAATGTACAGTGAATGAAACTTAAGTCCAACATAAATACAGAGTGTTAAGAGAGGAAACGTAGACGACAGGAGGGAAGACATACTCAAACTCACAATGTCACATAAGTGGGTGTAAATGAAAAGCAGCAGCAGGTTTATGTCTCTCTCTCTCTCGCTCTCTCTCTCTCTCTCTCTCTCTCTCTCTCTCTCTCTCTCTCTCTCTCTCTCTCTCTCTCTCTCTCTCTCTATATATATATATATAAATATAAATAGCATGATCCAAATGGCACTACACAATCCACCCTGGACTACTTTAACAGTCACAAGGTGGTTCCCTCAGTCCTCTGTCTATAGAGCGTCACTGACTACATGTGAGTACAGTCGCTCATTAATATGCAGCGTCAGCCTAAAATATCCCCGACTGATGAAGAGTCAAGAGCAGAAAGAAGAGTCTGTGGAAGCGACCAACAGAGGAAACAAACACCACGGACTTGACTCTACGTCTTTTTTTCTGTCATATTTTATTGCAACTTATGACGATGGAGTTGCTGCATTTGCCGCATTTCTGTTCACACAAATACTTACACATCATATGCAATCTAACACATAATAGAGACATTTACACAGGGTGCTATTTCTGTTGGACAAGCGCTTTTGGTTCTTATTATAACTGTTTCCTTCCACACAATTGTCCTGTACACTGGAGACGTGTTCACGTGTTCACGTGGTGCAGCAGACAGATGTTACACTTCACAATAGTTCTGGAAACAACGCTTAAGTATTTGTGGCGGACGTTTCCTGGTGTGGAGCTTTTGAACGCTTCATTCATTCATTCGTTCATTAAACTCACCAGAGAAACATCAAAAAACTCTCAATTGAGAGTGAAATGTCGCATACCAACCAGTGGAGAATGTTTCCTTCCTTTTTATATGATTTAAAGTTTTATACAACAAACTAATTCACAGAAAATATCTTTTAATTGAAGACACAACAGGGTGGATATTTATTACTTTATCTTACTCATGCTTAATTACAGAAGTGTATTGCTGCCACTCATACAAAAAAAGCGGGGTGCTCAGTATTAAGTTATAATGAGGAACTATCACGTTATTTCGAGATAAGATTGTTTCTCGCAATAACGAGAAATGATCACGTTATTTCAAGATAAGATGTTTTCTCGTTATAACGAAAAAACTATCACGTTATTTCGAGATAAGATGGTTTCTCGTTATAACGAGAAACTATCACATTATTTCGAGAAACTATTACGTTATAGTGAGGAATTATCACGTTATTTCAAGATAAGATGGTTTCTCGTTATAACGAGAAACTATTGCCTTATTTTGAGAAACTATTACGTTATGACGAGAAATAATCACGTTATTTAGAGATAAGAGGGTTTCTCCTTATAACGTCAAAACATCTTATCTCGAAATAACGCGATAGTTTCTCGCTATAATGTAATCGTTTGGCATTATAACGTAATACTGACCCACCCCACTTGTTTGTATGTGTGGCAACAATACGCTTCCGTACTTTATAAAGAAATGTACTTTTCATTCTGGTTTTAGGGACGTGGTGACATTTCAGTTTTCTACAAAATGACATTGACCATATTTGGCAAGTACTTCCTACCTGGCAACTAATATTTTTGTCATCTCTCTCTCTCTCTCTCTCTCTCTCCAGGAGCTGTGTTCCACCTTTCCTGTCACTGGTACTCACTGGTGTTGTAGCTGTAGCCTGCAGAGGTGGGTGTCGGTGAGTCTGAGTCCACAGAGGCCGTGTCTTCGTCCTGGGAACAGCCGGCCTGGATGGCTCGCAGGTAGCTGTGGCTGCGTGACCGGAAGCACGTGGGCGTGGGCAGGTCCAGAGCCTCCACCGCCTGGGATTCACCCTCGCAGTACGAGACCGCGTGACCGCAGCCTTGACCGCAAACCTGAAAGATCGTGTGCAGACTCACACGCTAAAGGCAGAGGACAGACTGAGAAACATGCAGTCACTACACTCTATTGTAACAATACATGGAAATAAATGAGTGTATAAATATATTGTTTATACACTGTGTATACACAATTACTACTAAAGTAGTCTTTATTACGAGCCTGTGTTCACAATATTCACTATATTTATTTATACATCTACCTGCAATGTGCAATATCACTCTAGACTTCATTTATTGTAAATAATATCCATAACTCTTTTCTCTACATAATGCACATAGACTATAGTCTTTTATTCTATTTTTTCTTTAATCCCTTGCTTAGTTTTTGTTGTCTTCAATTGTTTTTGTTGCTGTAATAAGTGAATTTCCCCTTTGAGGGATAACTAAATAAATTATCTTAAAGAAAGATAATAGACAATAATTCTGGTGGTAACAAAAAAAAATGTCTACAATTAATTGGAATGATTTTTTTTTCCTTTAAATAATTTGCAACTACCTCCCATTTGATGAGAGTGGAACATCTAAAACCTAAGAAACCACCAATGTAACCTTTAATTATACAATGCAATTTGTAAGTACATTACATTTATTTTCAATCTAAAAATCTAAGAAATCGCATGTAATACAAGATTTTTTAGATTCAGTGTTAAGATTAAGATTGTAACATGCTCTATATATTAAAGTCGACTACAAGTACCTCAAAATTGTACATTTGCACTTGATTTCAATCTTTTTCTTTTACTATACCAATATATGTATTAACCCAAATCATCCCCAACAGTGAAAAACCCCAAACAACAACAGAAGAAAAAGAAAGTTTTCTGAGGTTGAGATATATATTATATATATATATCCTGTAAAACTTTCCATCCATTTGCAAAGTCATAATAATGGTTTGGCAGATTTCCACAGGATACTCAACCAGGAAAGGCAAACATGACCCAGTTGTAGATCTGCGTGCACTCGATTAGCTGCTCATAATCCCTTACTACAGATAATGGAATATCAAAAATATGACAACGGTACAGTAAGATGTGGGGCAGCTACAAAGTGTATGACACAGAGTGGTGTCATCCTGAAGACAGCCGGGGGCAGATCATAGTACAATACTGAAGTACTTGTACTTTACTCTCTTTATCAAGCAGATAAGACAAAGACAGACGGTATTTTAGTTCAAAGATTAGATGAGTTATGGCTGTTTTAAAATGGTGCAAATATTAAACCCATGTTAGTCCTTGGTTCAGGGTCAGTATGAAAATATTTCATGCAAAATGATATCAGTATTTCTCTAAAGTATGGCTTTAGACGTCACTGTGTGATGGTTGATGTATAAAAAGAAAAGTTCATGTGTTTATCTATTATTTTAAAGTAAAATTTACTTCCTCACACAGCAATTAAATGATGTCTCTGGCCATAATTATTATTATATTAATATTGATGTAGACAAATAGAAACTGGTACCATTGGTTTTCTATGACAAGCTGCTTGTATTGAAGTTGTATAACAAGCTCCTGCAAGTTTACTGTGATGCAAATGTCCCAGTTTGACAATCTGCAAACATGCTGTGGCTTATTTTCTATTCCACTGATTAATCCCAACAGACTTATACTCATACTCACTCATTAACACCCTGATGAACCCTTAAAGGGCCTAAATACATACATTTAAAAAAAAAGAGGCATTTTAATAGTTTAAAATAGAATGATTTGGGAGTTTTTCTGTGACTGTGTTTGCACGTCTTACTAAAGTAACGTGAGTCATAGAAGTTCCCCAAACCAGTGAGTTTTCAAGACTGACTCATACGTCGCGTCTCAAATGTCTCGAGACTGAACCATTAATCCTCCTCGCTACTCTTTTTTTTCCGGCGGTATGAGTGTGGGGGCGTCACTGGGAGTCGATCCAAAAGGATCTCACAAAGCTGTTTCTTGTGTTTGTGTCACAACCATAAAATGTTCAATGTATACGAGGGAAACACTGGACGATAATGACTTTAATCCACAATTCTAGTCAGGCAAAAAACAATAAGATCATGGACGACGTACCTGAGTTCCCAAGCTTCTGCCCAACGTGCCGGAGCATTGGCTGAAGTCATCGTTCCTGTGGCGTGGAGGAGCCTCCAGTGGACTCACCAGACAGTCCAAGTTATCAAGGCTGCGATTGGTCGACAGCTCTTTCAGGGACGGCAGGGACGGCAGAGAGCTGTGGAAGTGAACGTTACAATCAGTGTCTTAGAAGAAGAGCGAGAGAGAGAGACTGGAATAAGTGAGGGCTGTGATTAAAGCGAACATTTTAATTTTCACCCAAAAAAAAGTGTGCCCCTGGGTGTATTCACATTAAATACAGCCAGGATGTGTGAGTAGTGTTGTGTGTAAAGGTTTAAAATAGCAGCGCAGAGGAAACTGGGTAGTGGTTTCTGGGTAAATCTGCTTAAAGGTGATAAATGTAAAATATGTACATTAACAGCAACCATTAATATTTTAAATTATGGCTTCAATCCTTCTTTAAAAAACTTTGCAGGGGCTTAGTTTACCGAATATACAGAATAATAAGCTGCACTTATACTCGGCATATTCATGTACAAACACATACACAGCTGTAACCGAACCTAATTGGATCATTCCAGCAATGTCTTTGGAGATTGAAAATGAAAGTGTGTTTTGCTTGAAAGCAGCAGCGAAAAACTATCACATCTATTGACAAAAGATCGTAAAATAAAAAATAATGTTACTCGACAATGACGTCAGTAATCCATTATTTGGGCCTAAACTAAGATAATACAATGGTTTTCATCATTTTTATATCTCTATTAACAAAGAAAATACTTCATTTGTAGCGTACTTTTAAAACACGCAATGCATTCTGGGTAGCCCTTTCTCCCAAGGGTGGTCTTGGAAAATCTCAATATTGAGGGCGATACAGCCCTTAAACTTGACCTCAACTTAATTTTTCTGAGAATCAGGACAGAACTTGGACTAGAGGGAGAACATTTATGAGATTGAGGGTTAAGAAAGGAATTGGAATTCACCCTATATCTTACTATAACACATATCTTACATATAGCACCTTTAATATGCTTCTATTGATGCAAGTTTTAGTCTGGTTTCCTCTGTTCTGGCGTGTGACACCCAGTGTGGAGAGCAGCAGGGTGTGTTCCAGTGATTTCCATGGGAAATGTGCATGTTATGAGTTTAGGGCTCGGAGGAAGAGCGACAGTAACACATGACTCAGAGTAACTGTCAGGTAAAGTGAGGGCAGAGAGGAAAACACTGTGAGGGTTAGACAAGAAAGGTGACTGTGGTGTTGGTGGTGATGGGGCAGGGGGTGAGTGTGGCCAGAGGGTGGTGGTGGTGGTGTTTGGGGGGAAGGACCACGCTGTCTGCCTATGGGTGACACTGACCTCAGATGCTGCATAGAGCATCCACTTTGCAGAGGAGACCACAGATAATCCTCCCGAATGAGGGCGTAGTAACGAGGCCTGTCCATGTGGATGTAGGAGGTAAAAGACACGGCAAACAATTCACCTCCTATTGCTTTTGTAATAAATGAGGATGATACTGTGTGTGTGTGTGTGTGTGTGTGTGTGTGTGTGTGTGTGTGTGTGTGTGTGTGTGTGTGTGTGTGTGTGTGTCATATCCATGACCACAGTATATACAGTATTTTCAAGAAGTGCTGCTGCACCTTCAGACATTTATGACAGGACACTGCCCCCTGCTGACAAAGTCTGGGCACACGAGAAACGTGTTTTCTCCACAGTTAATGTAATTAAGAGGAGCCATGCCACTTTATTAAGGACACAATGTTTTGAAGAAGTGTGGATCCTATTTAGGTGAAAATGATTTTCCACATACACTACTGTTCAAAAGTTTGGGGTCACTTAAAAATGTCCTTATTTTTTCAATGAATATAACATTAAATGAATCAGAAATACACTCTATACATTGTTAATGTGGTAAACGACTATTCTAGCTGCAAACGTCTGGTTTTTAATGTAATATGTACATAGGTGTATAGAGGCACATTTACACTGTTCTAATGGTACATTGTGTTTGCTAATCACATTAGAAGACTATTGATGATTAGAAAACCCTTGAAAACCCTTGTGCAAAAGTATTATTTTGAATAAAAATCATTATTTCTAATCTTGTCAATGTCTTGACTATATTTTCTATTTATTTTGCAACTCTTTTGATGAATCAAAGTGTGACTTTTAATGAAAGCACAAAAAAGTTGTATAGGTGACCCCAAACTTTTGAACGGTAGTGTATGTCCACACACACTTCAAATAATGAAACCACACGTAGAGCTGATATTATTTAGTTTAATTTAATTTAACACTATCTCAGGTTGTACTTTGACAGAAATTACATTATTATTATTATTACATTATTGATGCTAGAGGCCACAAAAAATATACAATTAAAAAAGGAATAAAGGAATTGCAGGTGATCTGTGCACACCCATGTATCTGTTAGACACAAAATCATCAAAAACATCTCAAAGGAGGATCCACACTGGAATGAAAAATAAAGAATAAAGTTTTTGTGGCATGGAATAACTTTGTATTCTGCCAGCTTTGCACCTTCAGAAGAAAAGAACTGTCGTGCTGAGAATTCCCTAAAGTCTCGCCGCTATTTTAACAACATACTATATTATCTGTTCCTTCCGTGACTGTTTCTCGTTGGATGAATGTAAAATGAACTCAACTGAGGCAAAAAAAACAACAACTCCTCTTTGATTATGCTGTGTGTGCGACTGTGGGACTCACTTGCGTGGAGGTGGCGGTGGCTGCTGCTCACTCAGGGAGCGCTGCGTGGCCTTCAGGTAACTCTGGCGACGAGCTGCTGATTTAGGGGATGGTTTGGGGCTTCCCTCTGAGTCCTCGCTGTCCTCTAAGTCTCCCATTGCCTTCACGTAGCTGCCACTGCGCATCCTCCGACAGGGGATCTCTGATCCTCTGGGCCGGCCGCGTCCCAAAGTTCCTGTCCACTCACCCAGTGGGACCTGGATTTAAACACAGACATTCAGCCGTGAGACCTTGTAATGTACTAGTTTTGTTATGATAATCCTATATGCTTATTTCTGAATGTCTTCTTTATTACGATACAACCCGGTGTATGTATGCAATGTTTCATACAACATAATTTCATGTGGCACAAAAAGGCAGCTGTGCAAAATGACGAAATACCAGGTCAAGATGTTTGTAGAACAGGGGTCTCAAACTGGCCACATGCGGCCCCCCAATCGATTACATGGGCCCCCCACTTATTATCATGTTATAATGAAAACATGACTCACGACTTCACCGTCTTTTAAACACAGTGTGTAGCTGAGTCACAGCAGCCAGTGAGGGGATAGAATATAATATATGTTTGCGAGCAATGTTTATTAAAACAGTAATAATAAGACATTTGTTGTTGGTGAGTTCAGTTTGTTATATGAACATTATTCCTGAGTCTCTGTGACATATTAGGAGGATTTTATGGCCAGTTGATTTAGATTTATTACATAATGCACCTTTAAGTATACGTGTGATATCATGATGCAATATTGTTCCTGGTTGTATCTTAACAAAACTATAAATGCTATCAAAACTTAATAAAACAATAAAGCTGGTATGGCCTGCTTACCAGTATTCCTAATATCAGGGTTTCTCAGTCTTGAGGATCCACTGTCCTGCATGTTTTACATGTTTCCCTGCTCCAACACACCTGATTCAAATCATCAGTTCGTCAAAGATGTTTGCAAAAGCCTGATAAAGAGCCATTTATTTGAATCAGGTGCGTTGGAGCAGGGACACATCCAAAACATGCAGGGCAGTGGGGCCCCATAACCAGGATTGAGAAACCCTGTCTTATACACTACGCACAAAAAGTTAGGGTATAGCAAAAGAAAACTTGATTGTGATGAACGTCATGGGACAAATCTACTGAACGTCGAGTATGATCACGAGCCAAAAGTGTGCATGATAAATAGAATATGGGTCAATCTACTCAAATAATCAGACTAAGTCATAACTGTTCTATAGAAAACGTCAAAGAAATTAGAGATAAATCCATGCAAACTTACAAAGAAAGATGTGGATGAAGATGAATACTCACTGGCCCTCCTACCTGAAGGAACTGCTGTGTCAGGTCTTGGTGACATGACTTTGATTTGAGCAGGGTCTTGTTGACTGTAGCAGAACCCTTCTGCAACACTTGCCTGGCCTGGCTGAGGGTGAGCGTGGACCACGAGCCCCTCTTCACCAGCGCGTCGTCCTTGCTTCCCCTCATTCTTCCTTCGACGTCCTTGGATCCTACCTGTGTCGCCTGGCACGCCAAGAACTTGAGGTCACTGCTGCTTTTAGAGGTCTTGAGAGAATGTGCGGAGATGGTGTTGTAGCCCTGTGGGATGTGTCTGGGATGAGCCTGACTGTCTGACACCGCTCTGCCCAGAGTCATCATGGTCAGCGGGTTGCGGTAGCCAACAGCGATGGTGCCAGCTTTGGTAGAGTCAGAATCCAGAGCGTCATCTGAGCTCCAGAGGTCAAGTGCATTGGGCCGAGGCCTTGGCTTTGGCCCCTCAGTTTTAGCCCTGTCTTTACTTTTGCTTCTACGTGTTGGCCGGCCACTATCCTCACAAGTCGCCGTGCCGCAAGTCATCCCTCCAGCCGAGCGCCCGTTTAAGCCGCCTTTCATCGCAGAGTTTTCCAGAGACTGCGACTTGGCAAAAAGCTTCTGAACTGAGTGCATCAGGTGGCGTATGCGTCCGGGACTCTCGCTGCGTTGCTTGGACATGCGTCCTCTGTGAAACTGCAGAGTGCTGAAGCCGTCTCGCTGCAGAGGCAGGTGCCTCTCCAGCTGATCCAGAAGGTTGGAGGGTAACCGATTCATCTTGGCTGCCGCTGCAGAGGATATAGTGGCCGATCCGCTGGTGATCATCGGAGCACCAGTGAGCCCCAGACCTAAGCCCATGCCCATGGACAATGAGTTGGAGAGCGTGCCTGTCCTGCTGCCTTGCCCGACTCCACCACCACCAGCCAGACAGGCCTGTGAGTAGTCGACCTGGTCTGCCTGCGAGGTGAAGTGCAGACGAGGGAAGGTGCTGCTGTTGGACATCTGGCTGAAAGGCAGCAGGCAGTCGGGAGTCAGGGAGGTGGGGCTGGTGATAGTGCACTGGTGGAGATGTGGGTCTAAAGTGCCATAGTGGTTTATGGTGGGGCTCAACATGAACGTGCCATGAGGGTCTGAGGTTAAAGGGCACAGAGGCTTCTGCGAGCATGCTGCTGGCTCACAGGTGTCCGACAGGTGACGACTGCGATTGGCTCCTAACCCTTTCATGGTGGCTGAGGTGTCGTTCTTAGAACATGTCTCCAGTGTGGGTTTGTACACCCGAAGGGTTCATCCTGTAAACGTACAGATGCACAGACATTAGCAATAGGCGAGCTGTGGTCGATGCCGAAATATACTTCATAACATACACATATGTAAATATTCTACTTTTTATCTTCATAATCGATTAATCTGTTTATTATTTTCACGATGAATCGATGAATCGTTTGGTCCATAAAATGTCAGTAAATGCTTAAAAAACGTTGATCAGTTTTTGTCAAACTTGGAAATGACGATGTTCTCGAATGTCTTGTTTTGTCCACAAACCAAAATGATTCAGTTTGAATGATTTCTTTGTGTATGTGGAGCATTCATCATGAAAAAAGCTTCAAACCGATTAATCAATTATCAAAATAGCTGACGATTAAGTTTGTAATAATAATCGATTCATAGATTAATTGTTTCCATAAATATCATATACCTTATAACAGTGGTTCTCAAAGTGTGGCCCGCGAGCCAATGGCGGCCCACAATGAATTACAGTTGATAGTTTTAATCCAGGAGCTACTAAGCTTGTTAAATGTTTACTGGACATTACTGGATACAGACCAATAAGTGTGAACTGTAGAACTGAAATCTGGTCATTAAAATGATTACAAATGGGATTTATTTCTGTTTTTTTTCCCCTTTTTTTTCCCCTTTGGTGGCCCTCAGTCCAATGTTGGGTTCCTAAATTGACCCTCAGGTATCAAAACTTTGAGAACCCCTGCCTTATAATAATCAATATAGTCTTCCAGTTTGTTCCTAAAGCCAACCAGGAAAGGAAAATACACTGAATATCCACTGGGTTTGCAAAAAGAACTGTTTGAATGCAATTCTATGGGAAAATTAGCCAACTTTTCACTAAATGTATAACACCAGTGAATCATCCCTATTGCTAGTTTCAGGTCTTCTTTATAAGAACATGATGCTGATTTTGTGAATAATGGTGGGATAATGGAGGAAAATAGACAATAAAGCAATAAAGTAAATGCCACCATTGGTGCAGCTTCATCACAAATCTGTGTGCTTCAAAATTGGAATTGAATTCTTATGGTCATGATCTTAGCTTAGCCACTTGGTGCACAAGTCATATGGTGCAAAAACAGTAATAAGAGAACCCAATAACGAGAATCTGAAAGATAAAGAAAAACAAGAAGGCAGTGCTTGAAATTGGCTGAAGAGTGTACAAGTGTAACCACACTTTCTTAATTCTTCTTAATTACACATCACATTTATTTTCTCCTATATTAGGAAGATGTTTTCCCAACTTAGTAGCTGCACTTGTTTCAGTAAAAATGCACCAGTGTTTGTCCGTCTACAGAGACCAAAACTAACTGTGCATAACAGTAAAAAACAAAAATCCATTTGTGTACAATACCCTCAGAGAGGGAGCACGACACATCTCGTCTATACTTAAAGTTAATGAACGCATTCAGAAGTGAATCAGCATCTGAGCTAAGATGCAGATATTACAGTCTCTAACGCACTGAAGGCTGCAGAAAACCTTGTCCTTTACACTCAGGTCCATCATGAGTCGCTTGATACAACAAACCACTAGGTGGAGCAGCAGCAGCAAGTGTACAGAGGTTAGAGTCAGGGTTTGTGTGAAGAAATCCATCATGTGATATAAATAAAAAAATAAATGTGAATACAACCTTAAAACAAACCACTGTGTCATATTAAAAATGCACCTTTAGTTGTTAAAGACAGATGAACAATAAATATGACTTCATTGTTTTGAAGACAACGAAGACAAAAGAGAGCAAAAGAAAGAGCATAAAAACAAACCCACCCAGACTAGATCACATTAGTCTCACAGTATTGGAAAGTCTTTTCAGTTTAGTGCATAAACTGTTCCACTACAGCAATAAAGCAGATATATCTACAGGCCAATCAGAGACTGTGATTCACAGCCTGGAGCTTCTCTGCTGACAATGCATCGTTGTTCACTCCTGAAAATGAGCTTTATATTTAAGCAGAGCTCTTCTGCTCCACAGCAGGAAATGAACCCTCCTTTTTTTTTTTTTTTTTAAACTTCCTATTGAAACTGCACTGACTCTGTGATAAACTATGATTCTCTTTCTCTCTAAACACGGCGAGCAATCGCTCTTCTCTTTAAGAGATTCAGAGACAATGACAAATCTCTAATAGCTGTGTTTCAGTGGTGTCTCGTGTCTGTATTAGATTCGAGCAGAGATAAATGTTCAGTGCAATCTAATAAACCTTTAGTCAGCTGTAATATTGTTATTTGTCGTCTGCGTTGTATGGTTTCATTTCATCTTGTTGGAAGAGTTCTTTGTTCCAAACAACAGTGGATGACAGCGCTGATGAATACAGGAGCCAATGGTCATTTTCCCTCAGCATCTCTGGGATGAAGGTAAAAGTAAAATGGCCTTCATTTATGTTTGTTATCTGCCATGTACAATATATCGGCCATCAAGGCTAATATGGAGGCTGAGTGCCTCATCCACTCAGCAGTGCATTGAACAAGGGGAACAGAAATGGGTTTTAGGGCAACTGACTAACTTCTGTCCCTTAATCCCTGCTCACCATTAAAGCTGGGGTTTGTAAGTGTGGAGAAGCAGAAGCTGTAACAGATATATTATGTCACTGGCTTCTGTCGTCCCTCTCATCAAAGCGCTTGGCATCAAAAACACTGGGAAACTGGGAATAATTTATAGGCAGCATTTTTCCATCACTTACTCATTTAGGACCAGATTTAGACTTTCTGCATCTGCATCTTTGCCTCGATGTGTCGTCTTCAGCCCCTCGTGTCCACAGCAATACTGCGAACACCATATGTGAACATACACTACTGTTCAAAAGATTGGGGTCACCGATTACATTTTTTTCCACTAAAAGTCACACTAAGAGTTGCAAAATGAATAGAAAATATAGTCAAGACATTGACAAGCATTGATGCTTAGAGTTGCTAAGAGTGCTTAGATGCTATGTCCATTTTCATATACAGTTTAAATCAGGGGTCTCAAACTTGCGGCCCGGGGGCCACATGCGGCCCATCAGTCGATGTCCTGCGGCCCTACACTTATTTTGAAATGACTAAATTCAACATTTACTTATATATAAGCCTGTCTAGTGTTTTAATTACAATTGTCTACATGTATATTTTAAGCTAATTAGTATTTTACTGATTCATTTTGCATCATAATTAGTTTAGTTTTGTATTTACAACATCGTGATCGATAATCGAGATATCACTTTAATTTCTAATCACTAAACTGTTAATTTTTCCTGAATTGTTGGACTTTTTTCACTTGACCTGGCTCCTCCTGACCAGACTAGAAGTTCACTGGCCCCCATGGTCATTTTGAGTTTGAGGCCCCAGGTCTAGAGAGTCTCTGTGGACAGGGAATGCTTCAGGTGTGTGTGCCTCTCTGGCTCATTGTGAAACTCTAATTACAATCATTCCATCCAGTCCAAGCAAAATGATTGAGTTTATTACAATATTGTGAGCTACAAACACCACAAATAACTTATTAAACTTATTAATTCAGACACAAACCTAAAGCTTAAATGCTCAGTACAAACAGGCCATAATATCACTTGAAGATTGTGAAAAAAAGGTCATCATTTACAAGCAGACATCCATGATGCACTGGATTCATTCTAACAGATGTTGTCTATATCACAGCAGAGTGACTCACTGATCAGTCAATGGTAAGAACCTCTTTCACAGCAAGCATGAAAATGTTGCCTTGGAGCTGAATGATCCATGTTAACCACACACACACTTTCATTTTCTTTCTTACTTCTCTCTCTGACCTCCGTCACACACTCGCTCCAGTGTGAGAGAGCGTCGCTCACTGAGTCAGTGTTTGTGGACGAGACCATTGTCAGCACAGCCTGCTCTAATTCATCCACCCTGTGGGGGCTGACTGTGAGCCCCACGTGTTCACGTCCTGTGGGCGCCACTGTCCATGAGCTGACACACACCTACACGCACACGCTGACACACATGAACGTGCTAAACGCACACCCACCCAAACGCAGCAGCGCCGCTGAAAACCCTGTCAAGTGCTGAGCATCACGGGTGAGAGAGAGAAATAATGTTCACACAGTTCATGTAATTCTGTCACAGGCACAGTGTGTGTGTGTGTGTGTGTGTGTGTGTGTGTGTGTGTGTGTGTGTGTGTGTGTGTGTGTGTGTGTGTGTGTGTGTGTGTGTGTGTGTTCTTGTTTCCATGAACCCTGTGAGACATGTTCTGGTATAAACACTGACCTTGTCAGGACCAGTAGTCCTTATGAAGACCTGATCTTATGTGTGTGTGTTTGAGATGGTGGCCTGGCCAGCGTCTCCTGCACAAATCCAAGGTGAATGAATCCTTGGTGTGATGCTAGCAGGTTTGTGTGTGTGTGTGTGTCTTACGCATGCATCACAAGCGTAGCCTCAAATTACTTAATACAAACAGTATGTAAGTGGCAATTGTCATCCACTTATGGACTGACGCAGTGATCTTCACACCTGTTTGTGCATTCCGGTCCAGTTAAGGGTCATTTGGAGGGAATAAAGTCATCCAAGCATTTGGTTGATCGGCATGTGTGAAGGAGGAGTATCTCTACAGTGTGAAATCCATCCCTCCAGCCATCGTCTACTGCGTTATCCTCCACATGAGGGCTGCAGGGGGCGCTGGTGAACAAGCCCAGCTGACATAGGGCTGAAGACAGGGTACACCGTGGACAGGTCACAAGTCCATCATATGGACACATATGAATAAAAGCCTTTATTCATGAAAGGGGTTTTAAAGGGTTCTCTGGATCAAAATGGTTCTCACTGGAACCATCAGTGTTACCAAGAACCCTTGAAAAACCCTTTATTCAGGGAAAGGGTTTTTCATAAGCATATGGCTCCAGGTAGAACCTCAGCCCTTGTAGAAGAACCCTTTTGGAACCCTTATTTAAGAGTGTAGAACACAATCAATAATAATTTAATAACTTCATTTAATCCTGAAGCCAGAATGGGAGAGATATGTTCATGCCTGAGTGTTCTTGTCAAAAATTGTGCAGCAGCTGAAAGCGAGTGATGGAATCCAGTCGAGGAGTTACGAAGGCATGTATGAATGTTTCAAGGTCATGCCTCAACACAAGGTCAAGGTCAACACAGCTAATTATCAAACTTTATATCAGTGTCTATTGTAAAGCACCAAAGGACCAAGATTAAGACCAAGATCTAACAGTATAATCTCAGTCGACAATTTAAATCCATCCATGCAGTGATGTCATGTCTGACATGTCAATAGAGGTTGGACATTGGATGCATCATTTGGCTGCAGGGGGACATACATTTGACAGTCGTCTGCATATAAATGGATCGGCATGCCATGTTTTTACTGTAGATAGTGATCGGGGGGAAGCAAATACAGGGCGTGTATAAGTGCGGTGTGTTTAAAATAAAGTTAAGAGCAATTTAAATAATATAAGCTGTTTTTGTGCTGCAGAAAAAGGCTGATATTTTCCCAAACTAAAAGTCCCTTTGTGTAAAATCTTCAAATGACAGAATATTTTCACACATTTTGTCACAACAGCAGATAAATAAATTCTCCAGTAGAAACGTTTGATGTAAAATGAAATATTAAACATTAATATAATCTAATAATCCAGTAAAATGTTAAATATACAGTACTATCTGTCCCCTTTGTTGCCAGTCGATTGCATGGAAAATGATTCTGTTAAACACAAAGGATGGAATCAATTATAGTGAACATGAACCAAAGAGCATGAATCTTAAAGTCAGTCAGTTGTAGCTCATCGTGATAATAAAGCAAAATGTACAAATTGAGCATTTTTTCTTTTTTTTTTTTGGTCTGACTCTGTTCTGCAGAAAAATAAAAATAAAAATAAATAATAATAAAATGAAATACATAAAAAAACATTTATATCATATACCTGGCTCATTTTTGCACATGATTTACAGTTTAGCAAATGGGAATAAACTCTGTACATAAATGCACTTTGACAAAGTGATCATCCTCCGTAGGGCCAGAGAAATTGCAGCTACTTTGTCAAAAGCCCCATCATTGGTCCGTTGGGAGATTATGTCACAGCGCCATCCAGTGCTGACATACAGCTCCTGTTAGAGCTGCACGAGGCGCGATAACAAGCACAACTAAGAGCTGCTGGGCTGCGTCACACAGAGCTACAGAACAGGCTCAGTAATAAACGTCTCCTGCAGCCTGTGATGAGCACAGGGAGCGAGGTATTGATCTGGGTCTCGCTCCTTGTTCTGAGGGTGAATATACAGCTGCTGGGTATTGGCTTTCGCAGTCACCTTCAATAATCACCTTTTTCTCTCACTGCCTCCTTCATCCATTCTCTTCCAGCCACACGTCCAGTGTATTTACATCTAGTGAAATTACTGACTGGAAATGTTAAGTGTGCAGCTGCTGACACATGCGGCTTTTATCGTTCTGCATATTGTCAGATTCCATTTGTATTTTAGTTCGTATATTGATGCAAAAACAAAGGCGACACAGGGAACTCTAAAGTTTCAAATTCATCTCGATAACCAGAGAGAATGTGAGCAGATACAATCTACAATCTCACCATTTCACACCCTATTAATACATACATATATATATATATATATATATATTTTGAGTAACCCTTAAATAGGGACATTTCTATAGGGTTTCTTGGTTGACAGGTCAATGCTAACAATGATAGCATCACCCAAACTGCTGACAATGTTGTTTAGAAGCTTATGGGAGACGTCTTCTCTAAGAACTTTGGGCTTTTTAACACACACGCATGCACACACGCACGCACACACACACACACTTGTACTTGCTGCATACTGAGGACCAGCATTTCCACTTTATAAATCAACACAATTACAAATATCCACTTCATGAATGACATCTACAAAGAACTACTGGGTGCACTACCATAAAATGTCTTCAGGTGGAGCCCCAGAGCAAAAAGTGTGTAAATCCACCAGGGCTGGAAAATGGGTTTTTGTACCAAAATTGAGGAGCTCTGTTAAATACATAGTATAGCTTATGTTTATAACATAAGGAAGTGAATTCAGTGAAAACGAAGTGAGGACTGGCCAAAATGTCCTCACTTTGTAAAAATGACCTCACTGTGTTGGTTGAAAAACCCTCACTGGTCCTCAGTATGCCGCAAGTACAAGAAAACACACACGCATGCACACACACGCACACACACACACACACACACACACACACACACACACACACACACACACACACACACACACACACACACACACTTGCCTCTAATATTTAAATTAAAAAGCATTATTGGAAAATGAAAGGGTTGACTTGTAACAGCAACAATATGAACCTGCTAGCGATGGTAGCTTAGCGTAGCACAAAGACCGCGTGACTTCTTCTGTACAGAAACAAAAGTGTAGAAATTAGACTCACACCGTGACAACTTTAATTTCTGTGTGAAAACTCAAAATATATATCCAAATCATATCTATTTGGATAACACGATAAAGTGAAAAGGGCCACACGGTTGGTGTAGCGGTTAGCACTCTTAGCATGCGGTTAGCCTTTCTGCCCGTGTGTCCAAAAACATGCTGAACTGGACACAAATAAACAACAGGTGTGAGTGTGAGAGTGAATGGTTGTTTGTCTCTACTGTATGTGGCGCTGTGATGGACTGATGACTTGTCCAAGATGAACCTGCCTTTCACGCTATGTTAGCTGGGATTAGCTCCTCCTGTGACCCTCCATGAGCAACTGAATAAAACAAAACAAGAGTTGAGCCAAAGTGCATAACAAAAACAACGTCTTTTTAAAGAATTATCTGCCCCATTAAGAGTCCACTAAGCTGGAAGCTAAAGATATAACAATACAACAGAGTGCTTCTGACTGTGCAGCTGCACGTATTTCCTAAATCATTGATTTCACACAGGATTTTTTTTTACATTAAAGCACCATATTGTGTGGATATTTCTCTCAGCAGAGGAGGATTTAACTGCCAAATGTTGGTCAGCCACATTAAAGTAAGAAGCAGCGGTTGGTAAATGAAAATTCTATTACACTAACACCCACAAGCTGAGCTAGGCAAAAAAACACTTTAAGTATTATTTAGCAATAATTCCACAATAGCCTTTCAGCATTATGCAAATCAAGTAATCTGAGAAAGAGAGAGAACTAGACTTCATTCACTGCGTAATGTGAATTTCATGCTCCAGCTCGTTTGTCTGGTTTTGTTTGGGCTGCTGCAGAAACCTGGTGGCTCGGGATGGGGGGGGGGGGCCAAAGGCTTATTCTAAGATATTTTTTATTTGCTTATACACCAACACAAAAATTATACTTATTGGGTAAATTTCTCTGAATGAACGATTCTAAATCTAAATCTTCTCTCATTCAGCGACTGTTTCGTCATTTAAGGATCAATTCCTTTCTTAATCCTCAATCTCAAAAATGTTCTCCCTCTAGTCCAAGTTCTGTCCTGATTCTCAGAAAAATTAAGTTGAGGGGCAAGTTTAAGGGCTGTATCGCCCTCAATATTGAGATTTTCCGAGACCACCCTTGGGAGCAAGGGCTACCCAGAATGCATTGCGTGTTTTGACATAACAAAGATGGCGCCGAAAGCAGCGAAACGAGTACGATACAAATGAAGTATTTTCTTTGTTAATAGAGATATAAAAATGATCTTAGTTTAGGCCCATATTATGGATTACTGACGTCATTGTTGAGTAACATTTATTTTTATTTGACCATCTTTTGTCAATAGTTGGCCGGTGTGGTTTACTTTTCAATAAGTCGTGGTGTGTGGTAACTGTCAGCTGAATATTTGTATGAGTATCATCTTATAACTAACTGACAACCTAATAACTTGACTGACAAACGGATCAGAATAAATAATCCTGACATAAATGTGTTCTTCTTCTTCTTCTTTTTTGGAGTTGACAGAATGGACGCAGCTTTGGCGTTATTCTGCCCCCTACAGTCTGAAGACGTATCTGCATTTAAGGGGTGTCCCATTTCTAAGTGACAAAATAACCCTCAACACTTGGTTTTGAGGCCAGTTAAGATTAAGGGTTGAGCTTGAGGGTTAAGATAGGAATTGGAATTGGCCCAAACTCTCAGATTCTGCTGTTACATAATGTCTAACGTTAGCGATGTCTGAATCAAAAATATGACGCCTGCTGAAATATTCAGATCCAGAAGCTACGAGTGTTTATGAGTTTCTCATCAGTGCTTTGTCCATTAGAGAGTTTCCAATGCGCCGCTCGTCCTCGTCTGCACACACTGGAGTGTAATTAGAGAGAAAGAGAGGCTGCAAACGTCCCTTTGGCCATTTACCGTCCTCACTGTATCGCTGCTGTTCACTCTGAGCGTATTCATTTGGTAACATCTTATGTCGGCGCTTCAGCGCAGCCTGACCGCGACTCTGCAAGACTGAACGCATGGCATGGCTCAGGATAGAGGGTGAATATTTATGGGTTTAATTTAAAATGGGGGGGAAAAAAGGAGCGGCAATCCTAATATTGGCCTATTGAACAGGCGTGGATTGATGTATGAATACAGGAGAGGTGTAAATCACAGCCATCATTTGCCAGTAAGATTAGACCATTAATAAGATAATGGACCTGAGACCTGAGAGAAAGGCAAATTCTACTAAAAATAAAACTCATTTTGAATATTTCTGTCTGTACGAAGCAGCGCTGTGGCTGAAAAGCTGCAGGATGTATGTGGAGAGCTGTGCGAACTCCCCTCCCTGACTAAATGACTTTGACACCATATTGGTCTCAGGCGAAACAAGACATAAAGCACCCAATAAGCCGCACACATCAACCTCTGCAGTCATGCGCTGGTGTGCCATGCATGCTAAGCATGCACGGCCCAGCGTCGACACTGTTAAGAACACAGTGCTCGTATATACGTTCAGCACAGCCCCAAGGCCCCAAGGGAATTATTGCATGCTATTGGTTAGGAGCTGGCAGGGTGAATCCTCCACCAGCGCTCGTTTAAAATGCTGTCAAAGCTTTAATAGTCCCGTGGGCTTGGGCTTAGAAAGGAAACGCTTCAGTCTACTCTGCAAACAGCAAAGGCACAACAGACAGTACTATTCCGTCACACGGAATACAGTTGCACATTGGCGTTTCTGCATCGTTTTATAGATTTAAGCGGTCATACAGTCCGCTGGTTTATCTTGTTTAAAGCTATCGGACCTCCAAAGGGTGACTTCCTCCACTATATCACAACAGTGACCTACAACCTTAAATTAACCTTATTACTATACTATTATTACTACTATTATGACTACATGCATTTTCTTGGCTAGTATAAGTTTGTTTACCTTTACAGTTCCCAGGGGGTTGCACCATCACTTCAACCTGGATATAACGCCCGAGGTCACAGCTACAGGAAGTGCAGTGGAATCTGTAGAGGTAAATAAACTTTCACTATAGCCAAGAAAAGGAATGTAGTCAGAGTAACCTTAAATCTCAAAAGCCCTCCATGGTCTTTCCCTAAAGTACATGTCCGAGCGCCACCTCCAGACCACTTAGATCCTCAACCTTAGGCCTCGTCACCATTCCCTTCACCCACATAAAACCTAAAGGTCAGGACCACTTGTGTTGATAAGAGCTTCATTATGGATCATCCTCTCCCCTTTCTGTGGCAGAATCAGTGCAAACCTTCAAGAAAAACGTCTAAAAACAAGTAATGTAAACAAAGTCATGGGTTTGACAGTCATTGCATTTCTGATTACAAGTGCTCAATGTGAACAGCTGTTTCCAGTGAATTGTTTGAATGTGCAACACTTCAAAAACATGTATAGTCATAGGCTCCGTCCCAACACCTCCCCCTTAAAATTTCCCCAGTGGTTTTGAGTTCCCTCAACCATAAATTCCTCTCGTTGAGGGAAGTGGTATTGGGACACCACTACATGCAAATTAGCGTAGTGAACGTAACGAACGTGCTAACCTACGTCACATGTTGACAATTCTACCGTTGGCACGTGCTACTATTTTCAATCAGGAAAAATGCCGGCGGATCAGCTGTTTGTTTTTCTCCCTCAACGCCGTCCTCGTAAACGCTAAATCACAAATGTGATTGAAATCTGACAAGTCCAGGGTCTTCGTGTTCAAGTGATCGCTGGTACACACATCCACACACTGACAAAACTACCCAGATGTAGCAGAGCAGTCTGGCGGCTGTTTGCTGGGTGCTTCAAGAGGGCACTCGGCGGGTAGCCGCTCGCTAGCTAGTTAGCTAGCTGCTTTCATAAATCGTCACTCATTTTCTGACATTAGTGTTCAAAGCTCAACGGTCCTGTGGATGTATATCAAACCAACATATTTGACAGTATAACGCGCTTATTTGTGAAAATATATTACAACGAAAATGCTCCTCGGTAGATGTGGCCGCCGTCTCTGTTGAAAAATATCAGCCGGCTTGCTGAATTCGCAAAGCATCATGGGTAATTTCATCTTCCACTTCTTTTTAAGCATCAGAGCTCACTACGTTTTGAGGGTTGATTATAAGGAGAAAATCAAATATCTCCTTGCTCCACCCTAAACGTGAACACGCAAAATGTAGGGTTAGGGGAAATATGTAGGGTTAGGGGAGATATTGGGACAGGGCCATATAGCACTAATCACTTTTTAGGGCGTTCACCTACTATTTTCAGTGTACTTATCGCGAGTTATAGGATTCCAATTTCTTGTGTTTACAGAGATCGCTCAACTGTAAATATCACATAAATAATTCATTCACCATAGGCTGTAAAGAGAGCTTGCTGGTGATGGACAGGTGGTGAATACATCAGCACAAACGCAGTATTAGCATGTCCAGAAAATGACTGAATACGGACCAATATCTGTATCAGTAGATTCAAGATTCAAAGCGTTTGATATTTTTTCATACACAAAATAAAGTCAGTATTCTACAAAAACTGTGGTAGCAAGCAATCCTGTTGTTTACGTCTGGACATTAGTTGTAAAAATTAGATTAATTAAAAAAAGAATACGCCTGGACTCTGTATCTATAAAAACACACAGAATATTGCTGCTCTGTGCCTTTGCAGTTATGTTACCATATACCATGGTGGCTTCAGAATATAGAAGCTATAGAATCAAATACCAGCCCAGGGTGTCAAATTAAATGGATTTATCGGAGATAGTCCAACGTAAATCCGATGGATGGCAAGATCAGGCTGGGTTCACACAAGCAGCTCTACCCTCTCTCGCTGCTCAAATTGGCCCCTGACACTAGAAACAAGATAACATGAATATGCTGTTTTGCTCTCTGTAGTGTGAAGGGATTAGAGCATCCAACAGTGTCAGGGTTTAGGATTCAGTGTGTATACTGCTGCACACCACCATGCAGAGCACAGAGGTGGTGGTGGAGGAGGAAGAGGAGGAAGAGGAGGAGCACATCTGTACATCAAGAGCCACTTAAACAGGAGTAGACGTTGGTGTGAGGATTACACCAAGGTCATATTAAGTATGCGGAGATATTTTAGTTTCTAAAAAAAACAGAGCTAAAAAGTTGTCTAATTAGAGTGAACATCAAAGCCTAGACAGCAACTGCAGTAAAACAAAAAAGGATCAGAAAAAGCCTCATGATCACATTCAGACTCAAAAGACAAGAGCAATACATTAAAATCATAAAATAATGCTAAATAATCTCTCCATAACCCTGACACACAAAAAACAGATTGACAGAAATATGGCTTTGGCATCATGAAGCTAACAAACGATTGCTGGACATCCTTCCTCCATCAGGAGAGAGAGACTGCACCACAAGCCATCGCATCATTTTTCATTTGTAGAGCTATATAACAATAAATGATGTGTACAGTATTATTCGCTCAGGTTTTATGGCTCTGTCATTTAGAGATGTAAGTATGTGACTTATATCAATAGGTTATTGTGTGTTCCAAGCTCCGAATCGGAAGTTTCAACTGGAACGCTTCCTCAGGTTGGAGCATCCTCGCAAACCCAATTCCAAGATGGCTGCCATCTGAGTCAATGGTGACAACGCTCTTATTTGCACCTCAGTCTTATTTGTTTCACATTAAGGCTTAAGTGAAACGGACAACATTTTTTTTAATCAGATGTGACTTTCGTTTAGATTGCGACACCGTTTTTGGGGC
The DNA here is from genome assembly GCF_963457635.1 of Microchirus variegatus. Lineage (NCBI taxonomy): Eukaryota > Metazoa > Chordata > Actinopteri > Pleuronectiformes > Soleidae > Microchirus > Microchirus variegatus. The sequence goes on from NC_139810.1 coordinate 29,945,867, forward strand.
TTAAAAACGCAAGAAAATGAACTCACCCTCCAGAGTGGAAATCTTAAAAACGATAGATAGATAGATAGATAGATAGATAGATAGATAGATAGATAGATAGATAGATAGATAGATAGATAGATAGATAGATAGATAGATAGATAGATAGATAGATAGATAGACTCTAGCTTGGTAGCTCACAAGCTAACTAGTACGCTAACTAGATAGATAGATAGACCCTTTTTCCTGTAACTATAACAGAATACAGCTTTTTTGTATCCTAACTACATAACACCGTTCCATGTCTCCGTTACTCTGCAGGCCTGTTGGTACCTTTTGGTTGATACATATTCATTCATTCAAAGAAAGCCTACTGTAAAACTAAAATAGATCTTTGAGCATCAGACACATTTAAAAGCAAATATCCGGACAGAGTTATTAGGACAGTAGGAGGAGAGACTGTGTCTCTTTCACCAGCAGCGACATCAGAATGATGGCAGGACATCAGCACAGAACATGGACAGGTTGGAGTCTCGAGAGATGACCAAGGCTTTTGGCCACAAACACTTTGCCTTGAACTTGTCAAAGTCACATTGTCACAGCAAAGACTTTGACTCAAGTCTGTCCCTGTGTTTCCCTCATTGACAATCAACACTTTGTCATCACAACACGCAGGACTTGTTAATTCATCTGCATCTTCTTTTAAACCAGTGTTTTCACCTTCACTTGTTTGTGTCCTTGTCTGCTTTAAGTCCTGTAAAAACATGAGCCAAACACACACTTCATCTCTTTTATTTAAGATGCCAGCGATGAAACGAAGCCTAACGGTAAATGCAACATCCTGGGCCATTTCATTTATTTGTGCTACGCACGGGACAAAAGACTGAGCTTCATGGCTGACAGGGAGATACTACAGAGCTCCACCTTGTTAGCTGTGGTGTCAGAAAACATAGTGCATTTTACAGACTCTTGTTATTGGCCAGCAGTGAGGTGAGGTGAGCGTCATACTCCCAGAGCATTTACACACAAGGAGTGGGCAACAAGAACATCATCTAATCACAGTAGTGTCCTGGCACAAACTCTGGAAGTGGATGGGAATTAAAAAGTGACAACGGGAAGCAAAGATCCACACAAGCTCCATCATCTTTTAAACATCCCCAGAGTATCGGCCCCCAATTATCTGATAGCAAGCGGTCAGGGAGGTGATGATGGACTGAAGACTGTGCTGTGCCAGTATCAGTAGTTACACATCTCAGAGATAACATAACTGACTCACTCCCTCCTGCAATGTGTCACTCCAAATCAAGTTAAGAAGCAGGGTATTGTTACCGTGGCAATCAACAGACGCTTTGCATGACCAACACTCAAATAAAAATGTAAGTTATATAAAAACTTTAAATATAAACTAAAGTAGAAAAGGAAACATACCACTACATGTCCTCCAAATCCCTTTGTCACTCGTTACTACCAAATTAAATCAGAAGAAGAAGAGTTGGTAATGGTCTGTATTTATATAGAGGTTTTCTACTCTTTATGAGCTACACTCTTAGAAATAAAAGTGCTAAATAGAACAATTTAAGGTTCTTCGGCTTGTCCTCATAGGAGAACCCTTTTTGTTTCCAGGTAGACCCTTTCATAATGGAACCCTTAGTGTTACCAAGAACCCTTTTAAAACCCTTTATTCAGGAAAGGGGTTTTAAAGGGTTCTCTGGATCAAAACGTTTCTAACTGGAACCATTAGTGTTACCAAGAACCCTTGAAAAATCCTTTCTTCGGGAAAGGGGTTTCCAGAAGCAAATGGTTCCAGGTAGAACCTCAGCCCTAGTAGAAGAACACATTTGGAACCCTTATTTCTAAGAGTGTACTTTACACTATAGTTGACCCATTCATACGTCTTTCATACTCATTCATGTGCTGCGACATGAGGTTAAGAGCCAACAATTGAACCCACAACCTTCCAGTTGAAAGACCACTGAGCCACCATGACTTAATCCTAACTAACTAACAAAAAAAATGCTTTTACTTCTACAACTTGAGTTTTTTATATCATTATATATATATATATGTATATGTATATACATATATATACATATATATATATATATATACTTAAGTACAGTAAATGTCATATACTTTAAGACTTTTACTTAAGTAATATTATAAAAAAGTCGACAAAAGCCACTTTCTCCTAAGATACTTGTACTTTTACTCAGGTACTTTATACAAGACTGATTCATGGACATCATTGTTTGACATTAAGTTCTCATGATCAGTCAGATTAAAGTCAGTAAATCAGACTAATGAGTGAACAGTGATGTGGGATTGGGCCGATGTAGCTCCATCTTGGCACAGATCTACTTGCACTTCACTGCTGACAGAGTCCATCAGTCAGCTCTCTCTCTCTCTCTCTCTCTCTCTCTCTCTCTCTCTCTCCCTCTCTCTCTCTTGCTCTCTCTTGACAGTGAGGGACATGAAACAGAGTAAATGTGTATCAACAGCAGCAGCAGAGCAGTGAAGACGATGGGCAGCGTGAGGCCAGTTGAGCGTCAGACTAATTTATCCTCGACGTCTGCTGCCGTCTTGGAGCTATAAGGCGAGGGGGGGTTAAGCCTATGTAACGGGCAAAGTGAAAGTAGAACATCTGCTCGTTTAGATGCTAAACTTTAAGCTTCATCTATATTCACAGCTCATGGTGTTCTTAGCAACACGCTTGGATTATACGGACGAGCATCTGCATATTTAACGTCTCCCTGTTTCAGCGGGAAAGACAAAGTCGTTGATAATTAACGCTTTGAAGGCCGGTGTGTAACATTTCATTTAGCGAGGGTTTATTTAGTCAGAAATGAGATATACTACACATGCATATGTTTGTATAAGTGTACTTTAAGTTGCTTTAAGATCAATATTGTTTGCTTAGAATAAGCCTTACTTTAGGCCATTACACCTCAGGGTTTCTACCTAGTTCTCTGATTTGCTTGCTTGGCTAAGGCAGAAGTGAGCAGAGGAAAGTTTCTCACCATTACACAGTGAAGCTTTATGAATAGAATAAATAAAGAAAGCTTCACTATTCATTTCCAAACTGGACTTTTTAATGGATTTTTCTATGGAATACTTTAGGCATCATATGCCCCGTTTTTCCATTATGGTACGATTCGGTTTGGTACAGGAAAGCCCTGGGTCAAGCTTGCATTTCGACTGAGAAAAAGTCAAAAGACATTGAATGCAACACAGCAGACAACAACACAAAGGAGTTGTTCAATGTTCTATACCAGCATTGTTATATAACAGAACAATGTCAGAGATGCTTGGTTACCTCTGCCTGCAAAGAGAAGTTACTAGTGTTAATATCCTCAGTGATTATTTGTGTGGTTAGTTTGTGAAAGATATTCATACAAGTAAAACCAAAGAAAGGAGGCGCAGAACTTAACTCCCATTCATTGGTTTTCCATTTCTGGTGATATGTCAAACACAGTAGATTCTTCCTCACACTATATTGACTATTGTATTTCTGTAATTATTGACTGTATTGACTAAATGAGACTTACAAATATCCTCACATCACAGGCATATAGAATCATTTGAATGGGAGCTCAAGTGCGTAGATCTTTTCCTTCTTTTTATGGTTAGACGATGAGCCACAGGTGCAGGATTGGCTGTATGGAAACATCAATGTCAACAAAGAACTAGCTGGAAAATAGGGAGTATTATCATTAGTGCTGTGCACGATAACGGCGGTTAACGACGCATGATGCGTTTCCATGACGACTGACCGGAAAAAAAGACGTGCATGACGTCATGTTTAAGCGCGGCAGCACCGGAGTCCAGGCACCGTTTACCAGTTAGCTGTGTTAGCTGCGTTAACTGCGTTAGCTCCTGCGTACGTGTGCCTCTGTTTTTAAAGTTTAGCGTTACTTTAGAGACTCATTTTAACAATCGGGAGTCACGTAAACATGATGTCACCCATGTCTTTTTCCGGTCAGCCGCCATGGAAACGCGTCATGCGTTAATGCCTTTAGCGCGTTAACATGCCCAGCACTAATTATCATCGTTAAAGGCGCCATATGTAAGATTGTGGCCAAAAACGGTTACTACATTCAAATTCAAAATATCGAGGTCTTTAGGTTTCGTTTTCTGACGTAACTGGCAACCCGTGGTTGCTCAGCAGCTGAGACTCTACTGATTGCAATGATTGGTAGACAGCGGTAGGTGGCGCCACATGCCAAAACATGATTTCAAAACATAAACATGATTTGCAGTCTGCAAAATATATATTTTAATGCAAATATTTCATCTGTACTGTTGTTGTTGGTGAGTTCAGTTTGTTATATGAACATTATTCCTGAGTCTCTGTGACATATCAGAGGATTTTATCATTTATTACATAATGCACCTTTAAACCCGAAAATATAAAAAGCTGAACTTCTTGCTTTCACTTCCTATATCACAACAGTGATTCCCAAATATGACATACAGTATACAGTCCAAGCACTCTGCAGGTTTTTAAGGTAACTTGGACTCTGAGGCAGCCGAGGTGACCACAGGCAAAGGCACAAGATGGATTTCCTTTGCACCATGAGCGGCTCGACTGCCCGCTGTGGCAGCTCTTCAAAGAAAAGCCGAGATGAAAGTGAGATTCTGTCCCTGTGGGACTGTTCAACGCTGTAGGACAGAGTGTCGAGCTCAGGCCCGTCTCCTGAGGGGATTCCTGTCTCCGCGAGCCCTGCTGCTGGGCACAGACACAGAGCTGCAGAACGAGCTGTGAAGAGCTGTGGAGCTGTGTGAGTTCTGCGGGATCACAGCAATTATTAAAAAGGCGATCACAGCATCCGGTAAATGACTGTTATCAGTGGAACATTCGGAGGCAGCTGAGGCGTCGGGGATGAGCTGACACCTCAGAGTGACTGAAGACACTCACTTTGATCCTCGTCTGAACCGTCGGTCAGCGTGACCTTTATAGGTCAGCTGAAGGTCAGCCAGCTGCTTTTATCTGTTGCAGGTTCATGTTTTTTTCTACAGTTCAAACCAAAGCTGACTAAATATCACTACTACCTTGAATTTGTGCGTATGTGCACTATTCTTTCTTTACAGCCGCGTAACTGACGCTGACAGCGGAAGCGTGGCCGTCATTGTTTGAGCACAGACTGTTGGAGTCTTAACAGTCATCTCAGAAGTGCATTACTGATTCTCACACTGTCAACGCCGCAAACAGCCGTGGGATTGTGCGGTCGAGTCACAACGCTCGTGACAACAATGACAAATGCTCAGTTTGCTCCGTGCTCCAAGAATCATATCATAACAAAACAATTCTCGTAACAAAGGCCAATCTCTCTCTGAATATAAAGAAAAATGCATCTCAGAGCGGTTTATTTAGCTCCTCAAATGTGAAGATTTATATGACGTCTATCCATCTGTGGCTTCATCTCAGGTGCCTGCTGTTCTTTTACGTAGAATCCTGACTTATGTTGACACACACACACACACACACACACACACACACACACACACACACACACACACACACACACACACACTTAGCCTAACCATCACAATGAAGTGCCGAACCCTAATCCCCTAATCCAGGGGTGTCTAAAGAGAGGCCAGATTTGACAATGTAAAGATTCCCAAGAGTCAATGGTCCCTTCAGACCTTTTCTAACAGGAAAAGTTACAAACAAATGCATTGTTTTCAATAATTAAAACAATAAAAAAAAAAAAATGAAATAAATAAAAGAAAATATTGTCATAATTATAATTTTTAAAAGGCAAATTCACCAAATCCTTGTCTGTCTGTCATGGCTGTGTTCCAAACCCTGGACTCTGGTTTCAAAGCACAGTGTCACGATCTCACCTGCACCTTCCTCTCATTTTTATTATTATTGTTGTATTGTTGTGGCTGCTGCTCTCCTTCCCACTCTGACTCTGCAGGAGACCTGACTGATTACTGCCAGACACCGGTGATCGTCTACACCTGCGCGGCTCCGCCTCACCTGCTCCGGATGAGCAATCAGCGGAGCTTAAAGGCGGAGTCATTCCTCCTCACCGGTGTCAGATCGTTCTCGTACTTTCATGGGTAAAGTCATGCCATTGCTCGCTCGCTATACTTACCTTGAAAAGATACTCACCACTCCGTCTCCGCTCCAGGTCGTCACGTCTCCTGCTGGTCGTCTTCTCCTGGCTTCTCTGGTTACCTTCTCCCCTGGAATCTACAAGCCACGTCGTGAGTTAAGACTTCCTCAAGCTGGACTCTCCCTGCGCCCTGAGTCAGCTCCCCTCGCAGCCGCTGCAAAGACTTTATTCTTTTCCACTCTTGCACTATCCACTATCACTTCCCCGTTTGGGAAGTCGTTTTGTGTTACCCCCCTTTTGTAATAAAAGTATTGTTTGAAAGAACCTGTCATCATCGTCTGCTTTCGGGTCCACGCCACCAATCGTAACACACAGCTCTTTACCAAGTGAGCTAACCTTGACCAAGTCTGCAATTTTCAGTCCTAGTCCATCCCTGGCCATAAATAATAAGTTATAAAACCTGCCTTAAACCCAACTCTAACCCTAACCCTAAAACCAGGTCTTAACCCTGAAAAAGCCTTTTTTTGTGCTCACGTACAAGAACCCACACACACATGTTTGCCTAACTGTGAACTTATTCCTAACCCTAACCAATGACCCCAAACTTTTGAACAGTAGTGTACCAAAGGTGCGATAGTGTTAACGGCTGAATATCAACCTTCAAGGTGAGAAACGCCATCAGCGCTGAAAGTAAATGACGTCTAATTGGTAGAGTGACCTCAGACCCAGTTTGTTCAACTGCTACTTTCCTTGAATAAGGAAGTGTTAAGAGTGTGAGACGAGACGAGATAAGACTCATGAGCGCTGAACCTCTGTGACTGACGAGCGCGGAGCAGACTGCCCTCTGCTGGAAGGACGCTCATTTAGCAGATTGATGGGATGCTTTATTGCCTGACACCTCCCTTCCCTCCATCTCCTCCCTCCTTCTTATGGCTGCTTCTCTCTTTATCTCCTCCTCCTGTTTCCCTTTGTCACGCGTGCACACACACACACACAAACACACACACACACATACTGTAAATTCACACATTGCCCACTTTCTCTGCTGTGCTCCAGCCTTGTGATTGCTTTTCAGAAGGACAATGAGACTCTGCTAACCTCTTTAACACCTTCACCATCATGACACAGGTCTTCACTTTTGTTCATCAACACAACAACCCACAGAGAACATGCTGAAGTCCATCGATCAAAGGTGTCAAACTTGCGGCCCGTGGGCCACATACGGCCCTCCAAGCAATTTCATGTGGCCCGCCACTAAGTAATGACTTATAATGAGGCATTTATGTATCTTTATTTTTATTTTGTGAATGGAAAAATGTATTTTTGCATCGTAATCATGATCTTATCATCAACAATGTCATTCCATGAACACTTTTATTTTGAAATTCTGTCACAAATATTGGGCTGCAAGTTGAAACACACACATGGACGCACGCACACACACACACACACACACGCACACACACACAGTCAAAACACAGAGTCAGCCTCATGCATAAGTAAAGGTCGCCCCTCCACGGCCCCCGAGTGCCCGCTACACATGTGATCTCTCACACACACACACATGCGTTACACAAACATTAGAGTCCGTGTTCTCACACACATACGATAACTAATTCATACGAAGGATCATAACACAAGTAGCAGACCATAAACTACAGGTGACGTATGGACAGAAAAGCCACAGCGAGACGAAGCCGCTGCTGCACAGACGACACAGTCAATGTCACTGAGCTCATTGTCCTTGTTGACCTGAGAGAAGCCAAGGGCAAGAAGTGATGAACGGGTATATTTTCAACCCTGAGGAAACTCACTATAATACAACAACCCTCTCCTCTCTCTCCTCTCTCTCCTCTCTCTCCTCCCCTTTTCCTCTGTCTCTCTCTCTGCAGTACTTTACAGTCTGACTCACCAGCTGCTCTCACTGAACACAGCCATTGTGTCCACAGTGGTGAGATAAGACAATGCAGGGTTTGTTTTCTTTTTGGTTTTACTCTGTTTGATGTAAAATGAGACGTGAGCTAGCAGGATCAAACACTTTTTTTTTTTTTTTTTTATCACTGCACACCAAAAAAAACCCAGTTCTTATTTAAAGCCCCCTTCTCTCCAGATTTGTACATGGATGTATGCTATTCCTGCACAGGGACCATTAATAGTGGAGTGATCATCATCGATTTCCCACAGGTAATCATCATTTGTCACATTTCAGACATCCGAGGGTTTAATGCGGCATCGCAAATGGATTTCTGATTAATAGGAACAATGTAGCAACGAGGCAGCAACACAGAGGCCATTTGCAAAAAAAAAAAACTGTGTGGCCCTGCCCTGTGTTACACTTTTATACGTCCCCAGCCTGGAAATAACAAAAATTGTACATATAGTCTAGCTTGGTGGACACAATTTCAGACGTGACAGCAGAGCAGGGAAACATTTGACAGATAAATCAAATCAGCGCAGACACACAAAAACATGATCAGCATCCTTTACTTGCAGAGTTCAGACACAGTGATGTGTGAGAACAAGGATAATATTCCTTAACCTCGAGTTTGCTGCCATCTCACTTTACTGTAGAGCTGCAACAGTTATCAGTCAACGTGATCAAAAATGTTGATCATCACACACACACACACACACACACACACACACACACACACACACACACACACACACACACACACACACACACACACACACTGATAGGCTTAATCAGCATAGTGTGAACTCACAAAGCTGCTCCGCTTACGAAGAAAACCCTCAAACCCTCATCACCAGAAGCACAGGTCAGGACCCTGGACAGCTCCAGCTCCAGCTCCAGCTCCGTCAACTCTTTGTCAATCAGCCGAAGAAGAAAAACCGTCTGTCAGGGCGACAGCCGGCAGCTTTGGAGTTCATCATTAAACACTGATCTCTTACCCTCCGTGGATCCTAACCCTCAGCTTATATACATCCTTTCTCTCTGGCTGTATCTCATCTGTGCCTATGGGTCTGCCTAAGGGTCAAAGTTCATCCTGCTTTGTCTCTTCATCACACTTGGGATGATACTGTGTCGACCCAAAGATGCTTCTTTGCTCTAATCTCCTGGGGGATGAATTCCATCTGAATTAAAGCCTGCACTTACATCATTACTTTTTTTTTTTTTTCTCACTCTGTGTCAACTGAAGTCAAAAGACTCAGCACTGAGCCAAGTGTGTTAATAAACAGTACTTACTTTTTTAAATAATGGGATTTCCAACCAGCACAGACACATTATTCAGATTTATATTCCCGCTGATGTTCAGGAATGTGTGGAGTCTCTTCAAATAATAACAAAAACATAAACAAGAGAGATTAATCCAAGAATTAATGGTTAAAACTAAAAGATTGAAATATTCCCAATTAAAAGCCAGACTGAAAAGGTTGGTTTTCTTCTTGTTTCTCATTTTAACTTCACGAGGCTGCATGTTAGACATTTTTTAAAAGGACATAAAACCTGACGACAGCCTCGCCAACACTTTTACGAGTCACACATGGAACATTTAAAAAGGTAAGCTGGGGAGGGAACATAAAATGAAACAAGATATATGATATTGGGAGGAATGAGGTCATTTTAGAGCCTTCAAAAATGAGCTGAAGTAAAAGAAACACAAGATCATTTCTAAAAAAGATTGTGAACAAACTGTACTTTTCCTCCACTGTAGCTTGAGAGAAACCAAGTTAGTTTTTTAATGATGGTGGGGAAAAAAAACAGTCATTAAACAAAGTCTAATTATTTTCCTCATTTAATTAAAAAAAGGCATAAAATAAGCACAGAATAAAAGACGATGGTACTTTGCGTCAGCTTGTCCAGTCGTTAGTTGTAAACACGGAGGGAATTAATGAGGAGAGGTTTGAACGAGAGATGGATGGAAATATTAATATCACTCTGTTTAGCAGCAGCTGAAAAGACTGAACATTTAAAGGACTCATATTATATCCTCTTTCTCCAAGTGAACCAAGTTCCCTGGTGTCATAATGAACACGTCTGTGACATGATTTGGTCAAAATACCATAAGGATGAAGCACCACAGCAGTTCAATCACCCTGACAAAACAGCCCTGTTCAGAACGCTCGGTGTAGTAGTATCTCTTTAGGTCCACCTTAAAAAAAAAGTGAAACAAAACTTAAAGGACAGGAAATTAAATCAGCCACAGAGGCTACTGGGAGCTAACAGCAGTTAGCATTTGGGAAAGTGATCATTTTCAGGCTCTAACAGGCACATTACAGTCATATATAACATGTATCTACTGGACAGATAAATCCTCTGAGGCTGGAAGTGTGTGTAGAACTCTGTGCTGCACTGTGGAGCCAAGAATAGAACTTTTCGCGGACTTCCGGTTTTCGGATACCGTTGCCCTCGGCAGCACTCTCACGTGTTTTACGGACAAAGAGGAGCTTCTCGAGACAACAATTCCAGGAATTTAGCGCATTGTGACGTCACAGTGAGTGCAGAAGTCAACATCACATGTTTTATCTCCTGTATAAAACATGAGGAGGACCACAAAAACCCGAGTGAGTCATCTTTTTTCAAACTTTGCCAACTCATAGGGCCTCCAGAGTCCCAAATATAAGGATTTAAATGATTAAAAAGTTGATTTAGCATAATATGGGACCTTTAAGGAACAGGGAAATAAGAAATAAAACTCTCAACCCAATAATTAGATACAATATAGAGAATATTTACATTTGTGGAGATCCAGATAAAAGCAATAATCGTTGAAACAAACCATTTAAAAACATAAACTATATACCAATAAACTAATTTAGTTAATTTGAATTATGTACAGGATGTGAAGCTAAAGAAAATAAAAGATTGTGAACGAGCAGAAGTTTTTTTTTTGCCCCCAAAAACCAAATCCATCATAAATGATGAGAAATAACATGAATAGAAATGAAAAGAAAACCAACCGAGTTAAGCTCTTTTGAGCCGTCAAAGAGCTCCATGTACAACAGAGGGTTCTGAATGATGAAACATGTTACGGCTGATAAATAAATATACGGCAGGTTAACGAACGCGGTTTCTAATCAAACACGAGGAGATATTTCACTGCTTGTGCAGGATCGTGCTACAAGGAACAAAAGTGCAAAACGACAGCTATGAAATGCTTTTTTTTGAATCCGTCAGCTTTGGCACACAAACGCACCATCAGTCTGACCCTGTTCCAAAGTGATGAGCGTCAATAAAAGTCCAGTTTTTTTTACATCTTTAACAGCAAAAAAAATCAAATTGTACACAACACAAAAAAGCGGTTACTTTGAACGCTTTTCATGTCTGTGTCAATGGACGCGATTAAATACAAACACATTAAACTCAGGAGACCTCAGCAAACCTCCTGTCATTGTGTGTTATGTGAATAAGCCACAGAGTCTCCACCGACCCATCATGTCTTTTCTCTCTTTTTCGTGCCAAGGCATTTTTCTGGTAAATGGCTGAATCAATGACTTTCAGAGCAGGAGGCGAATGGAAGCAGGGAAATAAAGCTGAGCAGTGAAGAGAGAGAGAGGCAGAGCAAAGGCATTTGTGAGGAAGATTTAAAAGGTTGACATTGAAAATGCATAAAGGCAAAAGAAGGCTTCGCTTTGAACCTCGATTGTTTGGCCAAGGACTTTGAATTGGTTTCAACAAAAGGAAGAGAAAAAATATACTTTTACCAAAACTACTTTGAATATATTAGAGAAAATAAGTCAGAATATTGTCTGCTTTTGGAGTGTGAAGCACGTTGATGTTAGAAGCGTAAAACAACTTTACCCAAAAGACAAAAGACGCTCCGTTACATTATGGACTGTTTCTTCAATTTCTGCCAACAAATGTTGGTCACTGGACCTTTAATGTGATAACTGCATCATTAAAAAAACAGAAAATAAACTTCTTTTGGTCGTCAATTTCTGATTGAGAACAGCAGTGGGGAAGCAACAGTGTACATCAGCAATTGAAATGATTTGGACAGATGTCATACGGTCTCACAGCTGACACATCACAGCAAAAACCTGGACTCTGGAGGCACAGATTTAGGAAAAGTAATAACAAAAAAGAAGAAGCAAGAAGTGTGGGTTTTCTCTGGGTTCTCCAGGTTCCTCCCACAGTCCAAAAATCACAGCTAATATGTTGGGTTAGGTAAATTGGACACCGAGTGAACCTTAGCAACCTTAAAGGTCACATAGAGTGGTCCTGTTGCACATATATGTTAGTTATGGAGGTCTACTTACATACATTAACTTGTTTTTATGCTCAAAAACCTCCTAGTTGCTTTAAACGAGCCGATAGAAATCTCTCCTTACTGACGCTGTCCTCAGCCACGATATTTCAGACATAAATCTTAAACCCAGAAGACAGACTGTGTTGTGATTGGCCAGCCAGCGTAGAGCCTTCCCAACTGTCTTGTGATTGGCCAATACCGGAAGTGACATATTCAGCACACCAGCTCTCAGAAGCGCAGCTCCCCCCTCTGGAACGGTGGACGCACTGCTACTCATTATCAAAACATTGTTTTAACAGTGTTTAAAAATAGCTTCGTCACGACTCCCCGTTCGTTCTTCTTCTTCTGCGGTTCAATGTACGCAACCAGATGTACCCGGACTAGTGCCCGGAGCAGGATGATCCGCTGTTCACGGGCCGGGTTTTTTCAGAGATCTCACTGAGCCTGAGATTACAATAAAACACAGCGTTCTCAGCAGTGGCTGAACCGTTTGTTTCGAACCTTCAGGGCTTCGTAAACTAGGTAATGACGCAGATACACACTAAAAAACAGCGTTAATTGGAACTTCTGGTCTCGGTCCACTTTAATGAAGCAGTAGAGAATGGATGGATGATTGTCATGATTCAGTTCACCGAAAAACAACTGCACTGTAGTTCATGGAGTCATCTGTTTATTGCAGTCAACCCGTTAGACTTCACTCATTCTGACGCGCTGGCCCTTTAAAGGCGCCGTCGCGATGCCACATTAGCTCTGATCCAACACTTCTTATCTTTCCCGCTGAAGAAGGAGGTTAAATTATAAAAAGCGGTATTTACCACAGGTCACAAACTGGCGACAAAGACAAGGTGAGACGTCGTCGCTCGTCTCCTCTCTGTGACACAACGTCTTCTCACTTCTCCACTTTCACATGAATTATTCATGGCGGCCGAGATAAGGACTTATGTAAAAGAAGCAGCACATAAATCTCTGTGGTTAGGAATCCTTAATCAGAGCATCCCAAGGGGAGGTGATAATGCCACGGTGGATGCGGTTGAGACGTCTCCTCAAAGTAAGTTTTTTTTGTCTCTGCAGCTCATTGTGTGTGTGTGTGTGTGTGTGTGTGTGTGTGTGTGTGTGTGTGTGTGTGTGTGTGTGTGTGTGTGTGTGTGTGTGTGTGTGTGTGTGTGTGTGTGTGTGTGTGTGTGTGTGTGTGTGTGTGCTCGAGTTGGCTGAAGGGTAAAGTCACTCTTATGTTTAAGATTTAAATTCAAGACGTGTGGTTGGTTTACTGGCAGTAATGGATCATGATGAAAGTGACAGACTGTTGTGAGAATGACTAACCAGGTCATGTGACTCACCTGAGCGATCAATGATGTAATAACAGTCGTGCACATGGGATATAATCCATAGATCTGAGTCAGAGAGAAGGATATAACAACTTCAGTCTTAATATTAAAGGTGCATTATGTAATAAATCTAAAATCCTCCTAATATGTCACAGAGACTCAGGAATAATGTTCATATAACAAACTGAACTCACCAACAACAACAGTACAGACAAAATATTTGCATTAAAAAATATATTTTGCAGACTGTAAATCATGTTTATGTTTTGAAATCATGTTTTGGCATGTGGCGCCACCTACAGCCGTCTACCAATCATTGCAGTCAGTAGAGTCTCAGCTGCCGAGCAACCATGGGTTGCCAGTTACGTCAGAAAACAAAACCTAAAAGACCTCAGTATTTTGAATTTGAGTGTAGTAACTGTTTTTGGCCACATTCTTACATATGGCACCTTTAACAGCTTAGATTAAAACTGATATTGTTAATCATATCACACAAAGAAGAGATATGTAGCCACTGATGCATAAATCAGACCCACTCATGTTGACCTTTTAATAGCATATTTAAGTATCCTTGTCCTTTAAGGTGTGACTTATACAATATATACAAATATATATAAAATATAATACAATAAAAGCCAACACCTGCTCTGCTTCATTCTGCCCGTGGAAAGTTCTTCTGTGCAGAAACGAGGTGGATCACGTTGACCCAGAGTGACGTGAGTTACTGGAGCAAAGCGACTGTCAAAATGTGACAAATCTCTCGGTTCCCGAGTTTCCTTTGTCCGTCGTCGCCTCCATACTAAAGAGGCTCGACGCTCCACAAAAGGCAGCGCAGAGCTGCGGGCTATGGGAGATTGAACAACAACCAGGTGGTTTTTACCGGTTTACAGCGTGTGTGTGTGTGTGTGTGTGTGTGTGTGTGTGCAGAGGGTGAAATTCATCTCTTTGTCTCCCCTGGAAAGGTCATAATGTCAACATATAGTGTGTTGTGTGTGTGGACAAACTGTCCCTGAGGTGTGACGTCAGCGTGGACACAGGTCTGTCAGGTTGTGGACAGAGAAAGCGTCTCGTTGCACTGGTGTTAATGTGAGGTCACAAGGTTTTGCCAACACTATTTGTTATGATAGAGAACTTCATTTGGAAATGCATGATCAACCACACGGTAGATGTAGTAGTTACTACGTGGTTACTCTTGTCTTTGCAGCATTTAAGGGCCTTTCTGCATGAAGTTTGCATGTTCTCCCCATGTGTGTGTGTTTTCCTTGGTTCTCCAGTTTTCTCCATCAGTCCAAAAACATGCAGATTATAGGGGATTAGGCTAATCAGACACTATACACTGTAGAGGTGGGAAAAAAACGATTCACATAGGAATCGTGATTCTAATCATCCACGATTCTGAATCGATTCATAAACTTCAAAAATAGATTATTGAAAAAAAATACATATATATATTTTTTTCGTTTATATTTTGAAAAATCACACAAAACACCAGTTTGTGTTATTTGTATACACTATATTTTTGTAACTTGTGTCATCATATTATCACATTATCTTATACAAACTGTATTGTTTTGATGCCATAATTTGCCTTAAAACACTATGCATTTTATACATTTTTGAATCGAGAATCGTTTGAATTAAGAATCGTATGAATCGAATCGTGAGCCACCCAAAGATTCACATCCCTAATAAACTGACCGATGTGGTCTGTGATCCTTTCACCCTTTGTCAGCTGGGATGACAACAGTACCCCCTGTGACCCTCATGTGGAGGATAAAGTGGCAGATGAGTGATAATACAAATAAAACAAAACACTCTATTCCACTTTATTTAAAGTGGTAGATGTAATAAATGTATTATATTGTCACCACAGATCAAGGAAACAAGTTTAAATACTGGGTTCACTGATAGCAATGATGCAGCCAGTATAGTTTTGGTCTGCTGCGCCGACCACCGCCACCAATGTTGCATGCAGAGTTATTTGAACACAGCAAGCTGTGAGTTACCAAACCTAAAAAGCCTCAGTACACATCTTAAAAACGTCTGGACCAGAGGGGAAGAAAAATGAAGGTCTGGAGTTGTAAACAGCTGAAAGTGGAAGCAAAACAGAAAGCTCTCTCTCTCTCTCTCTCTCTCTCTCTATCATACACTATGTTGGTGGTTATTAACACATATTATAAGGTT
The DNA here is from genome assembly GCF_963457635.1 of Microchirus variegatus. NCBI lineage: Eukaryota > Metazoa > Chordata > Actinopteri > Pleuronectiformes > Soleidae > Microchirus > Microchirus variegatus. The sequence goes on from NC_139810.1 coordinate 29,961,632, forward strand.
TTTACAGCTCATTAGTGTTTCATTGTTGCCGACATGTGAAAATTCACTAAATAGAATAAAATAAAACAGACATTGAGGACTTGAAAACTTAATGCCAAGTATAAGTGTGACTCTTTATCTCCATTTCACAGCCCCAATCATCTTTTCTATATAAAATATTTAAAGAATTGTAATGCCATGTGTGTGTTAGACTCGTCTGTTGACTTTTTTGCAAGTTTACTTTGTTGCGCTCCATCTTTTAAGCAAACTCCAAACCAGGCGCCATCTCTGGTTATTTATCAATTATTCACAGCACAGGCTTTTTCTTTATGTTCCCAAAAAATAATGACAGTTCACAATATTCCCTGGTAAAAGGGATGCATTTACTGCACAGTGCGTGTCTTCAAAGCATCATGTTTTCACTCTTAAGTGCTAACAGTTGCCACACGAGTCATCTTGACTTTGAAAGAGGACACTTTGAACTGTACAAGTGAACAGTGAGGTGGAAATATCCAAATGCAATTTTTCTGACAGACGTTGTGATTTGATTTGGTGTAAGTCGAGTTTTAGTTCAGTTTAAAATCAGTTGTATAAAGTTTGAGTCCAAAAGAAAAGGTTCAAATGTCACATTCTTTTATTTTTTCGATGTATCTTATCGCCTCTATTCCTTTTATTTATTGTGTCCTTTATTTGTACAGCACTTTGGTTCACTGTGGTTGTTTTAAAGTGCTTTACAAATAAAGCTGGATTGGATTGGACTTTGTAAAAATGCCTGAACAAATCTAGTGCTTTTAACCTGAGATGCTTGTGGGGTTGACACAACTAAATCATCATCATTTCAGATCAGTCATCTTCACTTCACCCCAGCTTTGCTGTTTGACAAATACAAGACAAAATAAACATTTTTGCAGGAGCTGGATGATAGAGATTTAAAGAAGTGCTGGCTGTAGTCCAAAAAGGTGAAATATGTCCATCTTGGTGCAGCGTGGACACAAAAAAAACATTTATTTGTACACGGTAATGATGTCAGATCGGGCCCAGTTTTAACTCTAGCACTTATTTTGACACTGACTCCATGATGAGAGATGATTGGTGGGTTCTGGATCACCTGCATGTGCCTAAACTGTGTGTCTGTCAGCTGGGCAGCAAAGCCATCTTTCTGGATAATTAAAGCCGTAAGTTCAGGCTGACGCGTCCTGCGGAGACAGTGGGAGACGATCCAGTCCACTTGCATCCATCTTTGCCTGTTAAAATCCGGAACAGTAGACCTCATTTACTCTGACGGCTCATTTTGTGGATGACAAAACACTGTCACATAATTACAGATAATATTTCATACTGTAGACCAAAAATAACGCGCGTTTATGTCATTGTTCAGAGTAGTAAAATAAATACATTAAAAAAAATACTCTCGACGTGGTAATTTTTAAGCGTGAGCCGCGCAGACAAAACACAACCTGTAACCCTCCTGGAGTTCAATAGCGCCAACAAAACAGCAGGTGTAATTACTGTAGTTAATGGAAGCAGGACGATCAATTATGGAGCCATAATTGATCGTCACCACCGTAGCACGAGCAGAGTGAACGCAGAGACCGTTTCCCTGTTTGTTTCATTTCATCACGATCGCATCCACATCAGAGTTCTCCGTCGCTCGCGCTCTTCATCTTTGCTGCTGCTGCATAAACACTTCCTCACGTTCCCCCCCTTCCTTCCTTCCTTCCATCTCATTGTCTTCATCTCACCCTTACTCTCACTGAGAGCACAACACTAAAAAAGGAAAGACAAAAAAAAAATAAGAAAGTGCTGACAGTCAAAGGAACGATGCAGTAAACATGGACGCTTGCTCAGAATGTCTAAATTAAAAGTGTCCTTGTGCATCATTTGAATTATTCATACTGGTAAACTGGATACAGCAACTACCAAATCTGAGGTGCAGCTATGTTCCGATGATGGATTGCACCATTTAGCTTAGCAACAGGTTACATTATCAATTATAGGCCAGTGCAAGCCTTACATACATGGATGCCATCTGCACACACACACACACACACACACACACACACACGCACGCACGCACGCACGCACGCACGCACACACACACACACACACACACACACACACACACACACACACACACAGTAATGGGGTTTGTAGAGTAAATAACAATGAGTGCAAACGCACGCTAACATCTAATTGAAAACCAGGCATTCAAGTATTGTGATACATGTGTGGATCTAGTTTGTGGATTTCTCCTGCAAGTTCAAAGTTTAAAACAAAAGTCACATTTTGGCAAAACAAGCACTTGACGACTACAAGCTAAAAATAATCATCATATACCTCCTCACTAAAGAGAACCAGTCCCATTTATTAGGGTAGAGAAGTTAAATTAATGGGTTCAATAACATTGACCATTGCAGATGTTACAAAAATCTCAATGTCCCTTAATAGTAAAAGGTCCCCCATTCATTGGTTAAAGCTCTAGTGCAGAACCTTTTTTTTTAACACTTCAATTTGTCCAGTACGTTTGTTCATGATCAAAACCTGCAAAGCTACTGATATTCCCATTATATACACTGTGTTAAATGTTGAGTCCAAAACCTCCACGAGGATTCAAAAACATGCAGATTTGGGGCTGAGGCAGATTGAACAATCTAAATCTAAGTTTGCTTAACCCTCTTATGACCATCGTGATAATCAAGCCTCTTGGATTTATTTTGATTTTATGGCTGTAGAATTGTCAAAGAAATTCCAATGAGTGAGTTTCTTTTGCCCCTTTTTCTTCCGAGATAACTTTCACTTTCAATATCTGGCAGTTATTCAACTGTTTAGGAATTACGGCACTGAGAAGCTGGCGAATCTTCTTCGTTGCACGGACGTCCTGAGGGGCGACAGTAATGAAATAAGTGTTTGGGCACAGAGCTTCATTTCTTTGCTTTCCAGTATCCATCTATCTGTCTTCTACCGCTTTATCCTCCACATGAGGGTTGGGGGCGGGGTCACACCCTGGACAGATCGCCAGTTTACAGTTTTTGAAATTTTTTCTAGATATAGCAAAATGGTGTAGGAGTTGGGTTATAATGAGAAGTGTGGCATGATAAGAGACGGCTTAAAACATGACATTCACACACTGATCATATTGTGCTAATTAGTGTAAAAATAATCCTGGAACTGCTGCGGATCAGATAAAGTCAGCTCAGGAGGCAGAATCTGATCTAACCTGAGGACATGTGGCCCCATGTGTCCTCAAACCACCTCTGAAGGACACATTGGGGATGTTCAGACCTCTATGATGAGCCCCGCGATCACTCACGTCGTATGTCACGGTCGTGTTTCTCTTGCTTATTACTCTGCCGCTCATATATTAGACAAATCACCTGTGGCGTGGTGTCATACAGTGCAAATTAAAAGCTTTTAAGTGCTTCCCCCTCATGCTTATTAGCACAAGCACAGAATGGCAGGTTGTGCATAAGACAGAGATAACCTCCGTGAATGACAAGCCTTGAACTTCACCTCTCAAAGGGGATACGGCAGAGGGAGGTAGAGTGATCTGAGCCACCGTCTGAATGAGGGAACCTGCTGCGGGTCATTGTTTCCATCAACCTCCTCCCACTGAGGCTGTAAATTCCATCCACTTCATGAGAGTCACGTCTTCACTCAGAGGATGAATTATGGATCCCACCCAGAGTGATATTCAATATTAGATGAACCGCATATCTTCATTTGATGACGACGCCACCGCTGCCATGAGGGACAATCCCTTCTGAACCCTGATACAGTGGAGAAGCTCGTTGATATAAATATTCATGATGGGGACTTATGTAATGTGTGTGTTTAGTACATTTATGAGAACATGGGACAGTTTGTCTGTCTGAAATACATTAAAAAATAAGCTGAGCCACTGCTCATTTAAAGCTCACATAGAGTGGTCCTGTTGCACATGTTAGTTATGGAGGTCTACTTACATACATTTACTTGTTTTTATGGTCAAAAAACTCCTGTAAAAAAACTCTGTAAACGAGCTGATAGAAATCTCTGTTTTCTAATACTGTTCCTCAGCCGCAAAATTTCAGACTGAAATCTCACGCCCAGAAGACAGAGTGTGTTGTGATTGGCCAGCCAGCGTAGAGCCTTCCCAACTGTCTTGTGATTGGCCAATACCCGGAAGTGACATAATCAGCACAACCGCTCTCAGCGTTCTCAGCAGTGACTGAACTGTTTGTTTCGAACCTTCAGCGCTTCTTAAACAAGGTAATGACGCAGATACACACTAAAAAACAGCGTTAATTGGAACTTCTGGTCTAGATCCGCTTTTCCTCATATGGCATCAGAAATGTTTAAATATTAACAGTTTCTTAATTGATATAATCACAATTTAAGAGATTTAATGGATATATTCCCTAATTTAGCCCTTTTTAAATGAAAGGCATCACAAAACCACACATTCTTTTCATTATATACTGTATTTAGACAAAAAAAAATACAGCCCTGTGGATTTATAATGTATAGAGTATTTATAAAGTATAGATAAGGTTAAGTAAGTAAGGTTAAAGGTGCATTATGTAATAAATCTAAAGCAACTGGCCATAAAAGAGACTCAGGAATAATGTTCATATAACAGACTGAACTCACCAACAACAACAGTACAGACAAAATATTTGCATTAAAAAATATATTTTGCAGACTGCAAATCATGTTTATGTTTTGAAATCATGTTTTGGCATGTGGCGCCACCTATTGCCGTCTACCAATCATTGCAGTCAGTAGAGCCTCAGCTGCTGAGCAACCACGGGTTGCCAGTTACATCAGAAAACGAAACTTAGGGTAATTAACATAACCCCGGTTCTCTGAGTAATATGAGTGAGATGTCTCACTATGGGATGCACCCCCTGCTGCAGCCCTCAGAAGCATTAATCTCATTACGCCAATCCTGATTGGCTGGACAAGGTGTCCGTCTGTCACAGGTAGTCCCACCTACCATAAATACTGTGTGCGGACGGGACCACGTCATTCAAGATAAGCACCTCTTCTCACTCGCCCAAGCAAGAAGGGTTGTCTGGTGAGACATCTCACTCATATTACTCAGAGAACCGGGGTTATGTTAATAACCCTAAGTTCTCTTTCATAATATCTCGTGAGATGTCTCACTATGGGATATCGTAGCTCCCGTATTGCCAGACAAGCTTATCAAGCGTCCACCAACCCACAGGGAAGGTCCTCTGCTCTGCTCTACGAGGACAGTAAAACTGCTCGTGCTAACCACGGAGCGGAAACGTCCAGCATATAGAAACGAACAAAAGTGAGAGGCGAGGACCAACTCGCCGCAGCACAAATGTCCTGAACAGAAACCCCCCTGAACAAGGCCCAGGATGCGGCCAAACCCCGAGTCGAATGCGCTCGCAGGCCCACAGGCGGCTGCAAACCTTGACTCGTATAGGCTAAAGCTATCGCCTCCACCACCCAGTGGGACAGGCGCTGCTTTGTGACAGGTTTTCCCTTATGAGGCGTAGCCCAGGAGACGAACAGCTGATCACTCCTCCTGAAAGCCTTTGTCCTTTCCATGTAAGTGCGCACAGCACGAACTGGACACATGTGAGCGCCCACCTGGTGAGGCAGGAAAGGTCACAAGGTCAATAGGAGAACATGAACCAACCACCTTAGGCACAAAAGCCGGGTTGGGTTTCAAAATCATCCTCACATCGCCCGGGAAAAGTTGAGCACATGACGGATGCACAGAAAGTGCATGAATGTCACTAACTCGTTTAGCGGAAGCCAGCGCCAGCAGTAACACAGTCTTAAGAGACACGTGCTTTAAGTCTGCCTCCTCCAGTGGTTCAAACGGGGGCCCTTTAAGCCCCTCCAAAATCACAGCCAGATCCCATGGCGGTACCAGCGGTCTGGACACGGGAAGGAGCCTGCGTGCCCCCTTCATAAAACGGCAAACCAGCGGGTGCTGGCTCGCAGTTTGCTCCCCAAAACCCACGTGACAGGCGGCGATAGCCGCCAAGTAAACTTTGATTGTGGAGAAGGCTTTATGTTTGTCAATCAGCTCCTGCAGAAATGACAAAATCACTCCCACTGGACACTGAAAGGGAACGTGGCTGTTCCTGTGGCACCAACTCTCAAACACTCTCCACTTACAGTCATATAGAGACCTAGTGGAGGAGGCTCGAGCACTTTGTATAGTGGCAATCACACGCTGTGAGAGTCCCACAGCTGATAGATTGAGCCACTCAGGGGCCAAGCCCACAGCGCCATGCGTTCTGGGTGTGGGTGAAAAACCGCTCCCCCCCCCTGCGACAGCAGGTCCCTGCGCAGCGGGAGCTGCCAGGGCTGAGCGCGCAGCAACCGATAAATCTCCGCCAGCCAGTGCATCGCAGGCCAATTCGGAGCTATCAGAATCAGTGTGTGGCCGTATTCCCTCACCCTGGACAGAGTGGGGGGAACCAAGGCCAGCGGGGGGAACGCGTAAAGAAGCTTGTGCGGCCAGACGTGCGCTAGTGCGTCTACACCGAGGGGAGCGTCCATGCTGCGCAGAGAGTAGAACCGCGCGCACCGTGCGTTCTCTCCCGGCGCGAACAGATCCACTGCTGCCCGACCGTAACGGGCCCATATCTGTTCCACAACCTCCGGGTGTAGAGCCCACTCCCGGTACACCGGTGCGCCCCTGGACAACAGGTCCGCGCCCGTGTTCAGGACTCCCGGGATGTGCGTCGCTCTCAGGGAGAGGAGACGACCGCAGCTCCACAGGATCAGTCTGCGTGCCAGCATATGCAACCGACGGGAGCGTAACCCCCCTTGACGGACTACGAGAATGGCAGATGCCATAAGTCCGAGTAATCGAAGACACAATCGGAACTGAACAGATTTGCCTGGATGAAAGAGCGCGAGACATGCTTTGAATGTTTCCACTCGCTCCGCCGAAAGGCGCGCTGTGAAAGTCACCGAGTTCAGGGACAGTCACAGAAAGATTATGTCCTGAGCCGGAGACAGCATGCTCCGCGTTTATCACGAAACCCAGGTATAACAGGTGTTCCATGAGAATACGCGTATGCGCCCTGGCCTCCTGGTCTGATTGTGCCAAAAGCAGCCAATCGTCCAAATATGTGGCCAGGCGGATGCCCCGCCGTCTCAGCGGGGCTATTGCCGCCTCTGTGCAACGCACAAACACCCTCGGGCTTAATGACAGACCGAAAGGAAGTACGCGGTACTCGTAACAGATCCCCTGGAAAGCGAACCTCAGATATTTTCTGTGGGGCGGATAAATGGGGATGTGGAAATACGCGTCTTTCAGATCGACAGAAGTGAACCAGTCGTTCTGACGCACAAGACGCAGCAGGGATGCGTGTGTCAGCATCCTGAACTTGTATTTCCTGAGATATCTGTTCAGAGCCCGTAGATCCAGGATAGGGCGAATCCCGCTCCCCCCCCCGCTGCGAATTTCTGCCCGGGTGGACAGCGCAGCGGCGGGGACACCACAGCCCCCGTCTCGGGGAGGGATATGACCCTCTTCCGACGGAGGACAGCGGGCGTCGCCACCGCGCTGTTTATAGTGATAGTTTTGGCATTTTTTATTAGCTGCGCCCTCGGCACTCGGCCTGGATGCGGCAGCGGAACACTTTTTCTTTATGAAAACTTTTGCGTGCGTGCTTGTGGACATGAGAGAGGGGCAACCGCTGAACTCTCCGCTGTCAGATGTCCACTTCCCTCGGCTAGTTCTGGCATGGACCGCCGGGAGATCACGCTCAAAGGCCAAACAGGTGAAGCTGGAGAACAGGGAACTTCCAGCTGCATCACCAGAGGAGAGAGGGGCTGTCAGGCTGCTCTCTTCTTTTTCGTGGCTCGCTGTGTAGCAGCTGGCGCGGGCTGTGCCGGCGGAGCTGTCACCGGAGCCGAGGGTTTCTTGGACCAGCTGACCCTGCCCGAGTGGGGTTGCGGGGCTGGCTGGGGCTTCGGCAGTTTAGGAGACCTGTACCGTGAACCCTGGGAAACCGCATGCGCAAAGGTTTTGCGCTGTGCAGGCGGAGAAGGAGCTGAGGGCTTCCGAGGAAGGCAGAGCTGAAGAGCTTCATCCTCTTTCTTTTTGGCCTCACAGCGCCGCCGCCTTATATGCCTTCTCAGTCAGCGCTGACTGGAAACGGTCAGATTTGGACGGCAGGTTGGGACTCCGGGAGGACGCCACTGACAGTCGCGGGTGAAGGTGCGCTGCAACGAGTGGCTCCATCGGAGGCATACGGAGCAGACCCAGGCTCTCCATCGCATCGCAATCGAGGGAGGAGGCGCCAGGAATCGGGCTCCTGCTGCTGTAAGGACGGGCTCTCCACGAGCGCGCGACCTCATCCAGCAGCTCTGGGAAGACGGGGAGAGTTTGCCTCGTTGCGCTCTTAGCCAGGGGCAATTTCTTCCCCTCGTAGCGGGATCTGGTGGTCTCGGCTACGACAGCGGGCCAGGGGATAGCCAGTCGGGCAGCAGCGCGTTTACACACGTCGAGCATGTCCGAGCCGGGGAGGGGAGAAGCTGGTGTGCTACTCTCACCCCCATCCCGAGAGGCGACAGAGGCAGCGGGCTGTGAAGCCCGGGCCGGAGTGATGAAAAAATCGTCCTCATCTTCATCCTCTGATATGAGGAGTTCAGAAGCGACATCATCATCCTCCCCATAGTCCAAATCTAGGACGTCTTCCTCCGGCGGGGGAACTGCGGCTAAGCCAAGCTGGGAGCCCCAGCTGACGTTAACCCCCGGTGCCGCCGCAGCGACCTCCATCTCCTCTCCGTCTTGGACGGCGGCGCCGTCAGAAGGGAGATATGGGTCACGGCCAGACAGGCTAGCTTGGCGCGCAAGCCGTCTGCGGAGACTCTTGGCGGTGAACGCCGCGCAGCTCTGACAGGAGCCGGGGACATCGATAGGCAGCCGGGTGTGTTCCAGCCCCAGGCAGCTCGAGCAGACCTGGTGTGGATCCTTACTCGATATCTTATTCCCGCAAGCGACAGAGCCGGGCTTCAAAATCTCTGTGCCCTCTGGTGTGAGGGATTTTAGCCTCCATTCCGTGCGACCTGGTGCGCAGGCAGGGAGTCGAGGCTGTTAGCTGGTGTGCTAACTGTGAAAAACCGAGAAATTAACTGGTGTGTTAGTACTCGGTGCTCGGAGCGCCGTGGTGGGACGCCGAGCTGGGAGGTTATCTGGCGTGATAACCGCAAGGACCAAAGATTAGCTGGTGTGCTAATATTCGGTAAATTCGGTCTGGTGTGACCGACGACGCAAATAAATCCAAGGCAACTGGCGCCCTGCGACAGAAGCTAAATAAGATCCGCCTGTGGACAGTTTAGCCAGTTAGCCCTGGACGCGAGATATGCTCCGAGTGAGAAGAGGTGTTTGAATGACGTGGTCCCGTCCGCACACAGTATTTATGGTAGGTGGGACTACCTGTGGCAGACGGACACTTTCACCAGCCAATCAGGATTGGCGTAATGAGATTAATGCTTCTGGGGGCTGCAGCAGGGGGTGCATCCCATAGTGAGACATCTCACGAGATATTATGAAAGAGAACCTAAAAGACCTCGGTATTTTGAATTTGAATATTATCAATATAATATATTTCATATTCCATGATATTTTCTATTGATATTTCTTCAAGAAAATCAGACCCTTTTGTGGACAGTGTTAAAATGAGCTAAATGTTACTAATAGACATCAAAAAGCTGCATCATGGGAAGTGCAGTGCATTCAGTACTTGGCCCATTTTAGGGACGAAACGGCAGGACAGTTTGAACTGGGACTGAGCTGACTCTGAACTCACTCTTTTCGATTTTGTCACTTGTCAGTGAGGATTGGTGGTCGTGAGATACTAAACGACCAACAAACCTCTCTGCTGTGGAAACGTCTACGATAGGAAATCAAAAGTTCACATGTTTTAAGGGAATATTAATGCATGCAGTAAGTTTCATGTGCAAAATCTGCTAAACCTCAGATTTGAAAACGGAGAACAATAACCACTAACACTTTGGAGTTAGAAGGTGGTGAGTGGTCCTGACCTGTGGTCCTTACTCCTCATCTCTGCTTCAGGCTACGTTACTTGTAACATAAGAGAACTTTAATTGCAGACCAAAATGTCAACTTGAGCTGCATCGTTTGTAGTGTGAGCTCATGATTTAACAAGGTAGTTAAAAATATATATCTTCGCTTCTGCTGACACTACACTTTTGGTACAAAAAAAGAAGCTGCAATCCCCTCAAAAACCTAACAAGAGGCAAAAGCCTGATGTCCAACGTAAATTATTCAACAATCAGAAGCCTCAGTGTTTTACAAGAAGAGAAACTCTCTGTAAGATGATGATTGTCTTAGGCTACGTTTACACTAGCTGGATATTTTTAAAATTCACTCCATTTTCCAAAATAACTTTGTGCACACATCATCATTTTCAAAAAGTTTCCATTTATATTAACCCGCATAAATAAGCTGTCGAGAGCCATCATAACTACGCCAAGCCTGTGGGCGGCAGTGTAGGAAGAATCAGAAAGCCATACAAGCCAATCAGAACAACAACAACAACAACGACTGACCTCTAACCCTCAATGTATGGACGTAACTATACAAGTGACAGATTGACAGCAGCGATGATCACGACATCCTAAAATTGTCACTCCACTCCAGGACAATAACCTCATTCTCAAAGTTCTCCCACCTGACAGCAGTTGCCCACGTAATATAGGAGCTGTATTTACAAATGCAAACATGTAAAAATAATCATAAACAAATGTAAAAAAGGTTGAATTTTTGGAGCGTAGATTGCCAAAACTCTGTTTTTCTCCGTTTTTCCGAGTTTTCCTTAATCTCCACTTTTGCCTGAGTTTTTAGAAAGAATCGTTTTCAGAGGCGAAATCGCCATTTGTGTGTAAACGAAAGGCACAAACGCAGGAGAAAGTCTCCGTTTTTAAAAATACCCGTGCTAGTGTAGCCTTAACCTAAACACTCCGAAACAAACTCTCTGCTTAAAGCTAGTGTGTAGCTTTTGTTGTTTTTTTGTTGTTGTTGTTGATGTTATTTTGCCCGTCATTGTGAGCAGAAATTATCTAACATTATTTGTTTGCTGCCTCATCCTGAAAAGGAGCTCTTTCAAGAAATACTATCAGACCTGACTGAGGCAGCTTAAGAAGACAGAAGAGGCAGAAGTCAATTCAAAGGAGGGTTCAGTTTAATTGGTCAAAAAAAAACACCAGGAAGTGATGAATTCTGAGGTCAGATCAGGGAGAATACAAAACTAAGACATGTGTGCGAGCTTGACAACACAAGACAACCTGCAGAGGTAGAGAGACAGTGAGATTGAGCTGGTTTATATACCAGGGAACTAATGAGCTGCAGGTGTGAAGCAGTGTGAGTGTGAAACAACAGGTGAGGACGATGAACTGAGGATCTGAAATAACTCAGTATTGTGAACTGTTACCGTGTGGAAACAGCGGAACATCAAACTGCTGAAGGAACCGATTCATTTGTGCACTTACACGTCTGAAGATGTTCACAGGTGCTTCTTTGTGTTTGTCCAATGTAATCCAACTTTATTTATAAAGCACTTTAAAGACAACACAGTTGGCCCAAAGTGCTGAACACAGACGTGACAATTAAAAAATTAACCCTTTAAGGTACGACTCAACCATTTGGTCGACCACACTTTAAGTCACTATATCTCATTGAAAAACTCACTAACACTTAATGTCACTTGTTCTGAATGTTGTACTTTATGAATTATGCAAACCAGGTTTATTATGAACAGATGTATCAACTGTTTGGTAGAGGCCTGTATCTGAAATACTGCAGGGTCAAATTAAAATATATATATATATACATTGATTGTCGTTATTGTTATCATAAGTAAATAAAAAAAATAATAATAAAAAATGCAAAGAAATAATTGTTCCTTTGCGTTTTTTTGTGGTGTGTACATTAAAGGGTTAAAGGACAAAACCAAAAAATGTGTTTTATGACAGGACTTAAAAACAGGAAGTGAGTCGCCTGCCCTGATGCTTAAAGACAAACTCATTCCAAAGCTTCAGAGCAGCGGCTGAAAAAAACAACTTTAAAAACAAGACAAAAAATTATTTTAAAATCAATTCGGAAATTAACTTGGAACCAGTGAGATTCTACTAAAACTGGAGTAATGTGCGTAACTAACTTTTCAGTCAAACTCCAACCTATGAGCACCCGTCTCGCTTTACTAGCGCAACGTTGCTGTTGCCTTCATCAACAAATCCCTTCATGCGTGCAGCAAGGAAAAAGAACAAAACACACTGAGAAACTTAATTTACATCGTGTGAACTCATTTGACAAATAGTTTAAGCCCTTTGTTTATATTTAAATGGTTGCACGCTAATGTTTTAAGAGAAAGATTAGACATTTTAAAGAGTGTGCATGTATGTGTGTATGTGTGTGTTGCACTGTGTGGCAGCTGCAGTCCTCAGTCTGGACTCAGTTAGGCAGATAATTATCCTTTAATGCAATTACATTCTCTACCAGTTGTAGCAGTGACTACGTGTGTGGATCAAACAAACTAAAACTTGCATGCAGTCTGGATATCATGTGGATTTAGGACACTTATTGGCAATAACTCATCTTGGCAATACATTAAAGTGCACTATATGTATATATATATACATATATATGTACACACCAAGGCCAGTATATGCTTTATTATAGACTTCCTGTATAATATTATTCTAAACACACACACACACACAGCATCACAGGCCTTTTAAGTGACAAAGCATTGTCCTTGAACACTCAGGCACACGTTGCTGCATCGTATTGGAGCCTCTTTGCTGTCATGCTGCAGTAGTGTTGCTCATTATCTCGTGTCATGTGACAGCGTTTCTGAATCATTTGGCCCTGGGAGCTAAACCAAAAGAGAGGGAAGAGAGAGAGAGAGAAAAAAGAAAAACCTTGCAGCTGCTGCTAAACTCAGATGAGAAGAGAAAGCGAACAATAACAACGTCCTTGTCCGTCCATGGATTACATAAGAAATTCCACCAATGTCAATCACGCACTAATAGTCACTGTCCTCCAGAGACTCTGTCTGTGTGGAAAAATAGGTACAGAATGTAAAATAGTGCACTGAGTTTGTGTGTGTGTGTGTGTTTTTGTTGCAGATGTGAGCTCTGTTGCTGCATTTAGTGCTGAGAAAAACTTCAGAAATATCCACTCATCTCCGCTCTGATAAAGCTTAAGTCTTAAAAAAAAAAAAAACACCACAGGCATCATTTCTAACACCTTTTACTTGTTGTGCAGAGGAAAAAGTAGCAATGTGCTTCAAGAACAACAGGAAGAAGAAACACTGCCTGTGAGATATATGCAAGATTTAAAGGTCAGCATTAGAAAATAAAATAAATAAGTTTAAGTGAGAAAAATGTGTTTCAACAAATGTACCTAAGATCATTCTCTTCACTGTCACTATTAACTTGAAAGTTATTAGTCGGTGAATTTACTGCTAACAACCAATTACTGGCTTTGATGCCGAATGAAAACTCTCACAGCAAGTTAACATCCTGTTCCCTCCCAAAAAAAGAGAAGATAATTCTCAGCCAGTTTCCAGACATTTATTTATTTTTGATGGACAATCATTTTTGGCATAAACTGCAGCAATCTGGTTGCTGACGGTTTTTAAAACCAGGTCACCTTAATTGCTTCCATGAGCTGTGCACGACCAAGTTTGAAAACCCTCTGAGGAATACTCGGAGAATACTTTGTCAAACTTTTTTGTACCAAATTATTGGAACATAAAGGTTATGAATAATAAAAAAAATGAAAAGGACATGGGTAGAAATACAGTATAAGATACTACACATACTGTGTCCTGGTACCACACGAGCAGTGTTGTAATGTAACGAAGTACAAATACTTTGTTCGTATACTTCGATAAGATGCATTTCCCTTAACCATCTACGTTACTACAAAATAAAAGTTAAAAGTAATGCCTGTCTGTTGTCGCTCTTGTTTTTAGCGTCACCAGCTGTTACCCACTGAGTTTTAGTTGTTTAAAGGCGCCACATGTAAGAATGTGGCCAAAAACAGTTACTGCATTCAAATTTAAAATACCAAGGTCTTTTAGGTTTCAATTTCTGATGTAACTGGCAACCCGTGGTTGCTCGGCAGCTGAGACTCTACTGACTGCAGTAGACATGCCAAAAACATGATTTCAAAACATAAACATGATTTGCAGTCTGCTAAATATTTTTTAATGCAAATATTTTGTCTGTACTGTTGTTGTTGGTGAGTTCAGTTTGTTATATGAACATTATTCCTGAGTCTCTGTGACATATTAGGAGGATTTTATGATTTATTACATAATGCACCTTTAAACATTATGTTTTCTGTTCTGTGCGCAATTGTATATTATTGTATGATCTTCAGTGTGTTTTCACATTTGTTTTTTAAAGAATCTTTATTCTCTATTGCAGGGGTGTCAAAGTCAAATGACCTGGGGGCCAATGAGCGTCTCGTGTGGTCAATAGTGGGCCGGCCTAGAGAATAAAAAACACAACTTTCGCCAACTTTTTCAATGTGTCTAGCTCATTTACAAATGGTGCAAATCACCAAAATGGGGGCCAAAATTCAAAAAGGCCGACTTCCTGTTGAGATGAGACCATGGTCTTCCCACCAAGTTTCGGGAAATTTGGTGGAACTCAATCTATGCCGAAGTTATCGGGCACTTCCTGTATCGTGGCGAATGGTCGAAATTCGCCAAAACAGCAAAACTTTGGACAACTTTCCTAACATTACTAACAAACATATATTATATTATATTATATTATATTCTTTGACCTGACTGGCAGATGTGCCTCAGCTAAACACTGTGTTTAAAATACTGTGAGGTCGTGGGCCATGTTTTCATATATTAAATGGGGGGGCCGCATGTCATCGATTGGGGGCCCGCATATGGCCCGTGGGCCACCAGTTTGTCACCTGTGCTCTATTGTGTTTGTGTTTGTATTTTATTGTTATTGATGTTTTCTGCTCTTATTATTGCGTATATAACTGTCAGCTGAGCGGCCAACCAATACTTTTACTTTTACTTCTAATACTTAAGTAAGTTTTAGATCAGAAAAATACTTTTGATACATAAGTACAGTAAATGTCAGGTACTTTAACACTGTTACTCTAGTAATATTATAAAAGGTGTAATTTTCTGGTAAGATACTTGTACTTCTGCTCAAGTATCGCTTTCAAGTACTTTATACGAGACTGGACACCAGGGTCATGGCTGCTTTTTCCTTTGTGTGTCTGTTTCTGCATGTGTGTGTGTGATGTGCTGCAGCTGTGCATGTTTGATTGAATGACGTTTGTGTGTGAGAGTTCAGGTGAATCCTGGGAGCTGATTGGTCCTGCACAGGAGGTTCCACTATAAGAGGCCTGATCAACACAGCTGCAGTGGACTTCCCTTGAACCAAAGCAGACATTTTGTGCTTGTATTTTTTTTGTGCTTGTTAATTCTCTGTCAACATATGTAAAACTCTTCCTTCATAAATGCATATGCAGTGAAGGAAATGCTTCACAGTCACTTGTAATTGAGGGGTTGGTGTCAAGTGTTGCTGAAGTGCACTGATGTTCCATTGTTTTGATTTCCAAGTGACGGTGTGAGCGTCTGCCAATCATGTGACATTTATGAGTTTAGCTCAAACTCCAAAAGGCCCAAACTGAGCCTCTATCTCTATAGATGGTGTTTTTGTTAAAAGTTCACATCACCTTGACTTTTAGGCAACTATTGGGCTCAATCCCATTTCATGAACAGATTAGGGTTAGCTCGCCGTTACCATTTAGCTCCTCCCTCTCCATTTTGCATGTTGACATAAAGGCGTAGATTGTCCCCTTTGTCTGACAGTGAGGTAGAGTCACGGCTAACTAGCCGTTTTAAAAGGAACGCTCTCAGGAGAACAGACTCCAAGAAAGCTAACTGTAATGTTGGCTAACGAGTTGTGTTTAGCTTCGCTAGCCACAACAACACTTGCTTGCCGTCTCTTGCACGTACCATAAACTGGTGTTAGCAGTATTAGCATCCGACATGTCTCTGTTATGCTTCGCTAGACACAACACTTGTTTGCCGTCTCTTGGACGTACTGTAAACTGGTATTAGCAAGTAGTTAGCAGTATTAGCACCTGACATGTCTCTGTTTTGCTGCAGACAAGCACTTACAATGACCATTATCCAAGGAAACTAACGGTAATGTTGGCTAACGAGTTGTGTTTAGCCTCGCTAGCCACAACAACACTTGTTTTCCGTCTCTTGGACGTACTGTAAACTGGTATTACCAAGTAGTTAGCAGTATTAGCACCTGACAAACGCTTGATAATGCCCATAATCCATAACAGGACTATCACAACCGCTAATAGCATGATGTTACTTTGGCCAAAAATGTCGCCTCTGCTTAAGTGATGATGTATCACGTTCTTGAAGGGATCAGGGATCTCTGTGTCCGATAGCGATATCACAAACTCGGCTCAAACATGACTCAGCTAAAATGCTTTTGCTATTTCTTACCTTTTAACAGTCTATCCATAGGGATGCATGTGATATATAGAGGCTTTTTTGGATGGTATAATTTTTAACAACATTTTCATCTGTCCAGTACACCATCCAGTGATTTGGGCCAGTATCTGACCAATACTGACCGATACCCATCCCAAGAAGCGACAAGGGGTTAGCATATTTAACTGCTAACCGCTTGTTTCTCAGGACAAAGATAGGGTAAGCGAAACGGGACTGAGTCATGACAGAAACTGCTCTGCTGAGCTTCAGACTGGGCTCACAGTGAATTAAAGTGCCGTATACCTATGTCTCTGTCTTCCATTATCCCAGTCTCAGCAGAGCCGGGTGATGCCAGTGACGGCCGACTCACGAGCCACCATCTTAGGCCGAGGCGGCAATGACAAGGCACATGACACGGGAGGAAATGACAGCAAATTAAATGACTGCAAACAGCTTAGCGGCATTCAAGGCAACCGCACAGGCGTCACGCTGGCTGGTTACATCACAAACAGAGATATACGACACCAGCCTCTGTGTTCCAACAAGGACAAAAAGCAGGAAGCATGAGCCAGTGAGACACACACACTGTGGGAGGTCACAGGGAAGATCGAAGGACACAATTCAATGTGTTCTTTGATTAGAGTTTGTTTTAAAAATATAAAGGAATAAAACATAAATGTGTAACGGCACAAGCTCTTGATCGAGGAGTACGAGAAGAGGAGGATGCTAAAATGGCAGCACTCTCAAAATGATGCAGCAAGTTTACCAGGCTCACCGACACTGTGTGTGTGTGTGTGTGTGTGTGTGCGTGTGTGTGTGTTGTGATGCATTTACACACTGCAAAACAAGCGCTATAATGATTTCCTGCAGCCATGCTGTTGGTGCTGCTGTCGTTCACTCATAAATACTGTAGCGCAGGTGCATTGATGACCAAACCGCGTACGATCCGTGCACTTTCAGGAGCCTCGAGCACAATCGATCGCCTCTAATGTTGTCACAGAAACGTGGAGCAGCAGCCTCACGGTGTTTGAATAAACCTCAGACACTGTACATACAGTATACGAGTCTGTTTCATCGAGTGTGTGTTTTTGTGTGTAAGGAATGAATCACAGTGAATAATCTCAGAAGAATGGCAGCAGTGTCACGCTGACATTTCACTGATGTAAAAAAGAAACTATGGCCACTCGAAGGCTTTGTCACTTTCACATAAACATGTTATTTTGAGGCACTGCCTCGCAGCATCAGTGGCTTCAGTGACCCCAAAATAACACGTTAACACTGGTGTGACAAAGCCCTCCAGTGGCCACAATAAAGGAGCACATTTTTGCAGAATTTGAGGTGCAGAAAGTGGAACAGTCTTTTGTTTTCCACTGGTTTGGTTTTCAGGTTTTCACTTTCACCAAACTTTCCTGTTGTTTCCTGTCCTTCCCTCCATGCAATTAAGATGAACTCCTTCACCTGGTGTTTGTTTCCCTGCTCAGCTTCTTCAGCTGCAGCTCATCTACTCATCAGTTCACCAGTGTTCACAGCAGTGATCCACACTCACCTTACACTTGCCAGATCAGTCGACTAAGCCAAGCTCTGAAGCTTTTACAGGGTCTCTGCAGGTGTCAACAAGTCAAATTCAAAGGTGCCATATATGTAAGAATGTGGCCAAAAACAGTTACTGCATTCAAATTTATGAATCAATATTTACGGTGATAAGTTACAAAAGTAACAATATTACAATAATACTAATAATATTCCGTTATTTGCCAGAGGGAACATCCTGAGGGATCTGCAAAAGCTCAAAGATAAAATCTGCAAAATGGTGCAAATGAACAGTGGCCAACGTGATCACCTGTATCGTTTCACTACCGGAATGCACTGTGTGGCTTTTTCCACAGACAATGAATGGGAAGCAACGAAATCTTAAACTAAAAAGCATCAAAATGTCCTTCTAGACTTTTTTGCTTATTTTAACCATAAAAGGGCCAGAAAATGTGATTTTGCCATTTTTTGCATAATAACTGCATGTTAAAATGGTGTATTAACAATTTAAAATGAAGAAAACTCTGTAGTTGTACAGGAACACTATATGTATATTTAAAACAACATGTGTTTAAGTTTATGTCTCAATGTCCAAAAACAGGCCAACAAAAATACAGGCGTTTTTCCAACTCTTTCCTCTCTGGCGACAAAGACACGGATTCTCCTGCTTCCTGAAACAGCGGGAGTGAAATTACCGTAATAACCGCATGTTGGCTTTGACGTGCAACTTCCCAGCTGTCAGAAACAGTTGGGATTTTTGTGATAGCACAAACAGTCACTTTATTACAGTAATGCAAAGTGCCCTTGCACGCTTGAACTGTTCAGTAAAATATTGTAAAATATCTTTAAAGAAACCCAGAGTGTTACTCAAACACCACCTGTAGCCAAGATTGTTGACCCATGGATCCATACTCTACAAACTTCTGACCCAAACATCTGTGTCCCTGCAAATCTCTATACACTCATCTTTCTTTCCCCTTTGTTCCTCTGATAAAGAACAATCTTGCTCCTGAATTGTCACTTGACTTTAAACGTGTTGCTTTCTCAGGGAGATTTGTACAAACACCCTGTCATTTGTCACCAGGTAACTGACTCCATTCCGAGTTACTATATGAGCCTCCACTTGACCATGTCTGCCACAGCGAGTGACCATTGCAGCTGTGTGTCCTTGTGCTAAAGACAAAGCCCCTCGGAATAAGCATCTGCCAAAGGGGGATTCTGGAGGACGACGCCCGTGAGACGGCTCTGAACATCTTATCGATCCGTCAGTGAGATCAAGCGAGAAAAACCACCGTGTCTATGTCCACGGGAACAAACGCGCAAGTGTCCTCACGGGCAACGGACATGATAAAAGAGGGGGGATTTGTTTTTCCTTGGGGGGTGGAGCCCACTTAAAACGGGTCAATTTTCCACCACAACGTCTATGAAACCTCAGTCAGTATCAGTGACATGGTGCAGGATGTTTTTGTCCGTTTAAGGTTAGATAAATCTTACTCACTGTGGCAAGGTGGTCAAAGAAAGAATGCTTGATGAATGACATGAAGGCAGTGTCCTCTAACATGTGTTAAGCTTAGTGAAGCAGGGTGAGAATGTGTGTGTGTGTGTGTGTGTGTGTGTGTGTGTGTGTGTGTGTGTGTGTGTGTGTGTGTGTGTGTGTGTGTGTGCGCATGCATGTGTGTGTGTGTGTGTGTGTGTGTGTGTGTGTGTGCGTGTGCGTGCATGACTGGATATCCATTTCAGGTGAGCAGGGCCTTATGTATCAGCTGCAACCAGGCACTTTTCATTACTCTGGTCAGCCTGCTGTGAGCACTCCATCACACACACAACCACTATATGCTGCTGTCGAGCCATGCTGAAGCAAACACACACATGCACACACACACGTGCACACACACACACGTGGCATTTGGTAAAACAGCTTATCACTAAGTCGTTCATGCAGTGAGCCACTGTCAGGACGGCGATGAGTTGCATCAGTGAAGCTCTCACATGTGTCATGAGTGAAATCTTCATCACTGAAATGACACACACACACACACACACACGTGCACACACACACACACACTTGCTGCCGGTGCTGTCTGCACTGCAGAAGAGTGGGAATAGTAAACAGTGACTGCACGGTGACTAATGCCATAATGAATATAAATCATCATCATCTGACCGTTAGTACACATGTAGTTGTAATGAAAAGCTCAGGTTTAACTGGTGACATTATCACGTTCATCTAAAGGTCGACACATATGGGATGTTCTAGAGCCAATGGTTGATATATATAGTTTGTTTTTTTGGCAGATGTATAATCATAATAACAGTTTAATAACAATACTTGTTTTATCTCTACTAAGGCTGGGCTTTGGGCATATTTACTCCATAGTGAGGTTTAGTCGAGAGTTGCAAAACACAAACCACCACCAGCACTGCTCCAAAGATCACATGTAATCCACTCCAGGGACAATGCAATAAAACCTATAATTAAAGATCGTCAGGTGATTTTGTTCATGTGATTGTGTTGCATTGGAAAAATAGCGTAAAACTGTGTCATAATCATACCATGAAAAATGATAGTTGTTGCATCTCTACCCTAAGTACAGTATAAGTGATGAATGGGGCTGTATGCACTATCATTGCATACTTTTTGAAGAAGAAGAAAGTCACATTTCACACTGTCCTCACATTTCAAGTCATTCCGTGATACATTTTATTTTTTTGAAGAAACTCAGCTCACTGTCAAAGTGCATCAGGGAAAATGGATTCATCAAAAATTCGAGCGAGATCAGCTGTGAGGTCTGCGTCTCTGTTCCTTGTGCTTATGTCCCTCATATATGTCTGTAAAGTATTTATCGTGTGTTTATTAGCATGTGTTCTGTGTATTTAATTTAATTTGACCTCTAACTCACACTTTGGAACATTTTTTAAGCTTTAGACAAGTGGAGGAAAAGGAAAAAGTATTATTTTGTGATTCCGTGACTGCAGAGTCTGTGCTGCGAGGGAATAATCCCTGACATCAGCACTACACCAGTTGATCGCTTTAAAAAAAAAAAGGAGAAGAAGAAAAAACCACCACGCTGTGAGTCAGCTCACTGCATAGTTAGAGGGCGATGATTCAGATATACACTTCTGAAACAAACTAAAAAAAAAATGTGCGTGCTGTCTATCCCGCAGCAATGCTGATGATGAGCAGATTCACCGAGACGACAGGACGATACATTCAGTGATAAGTGGATTTTATCTGTCGCGTTGATAAGGTAAAGGAGTTATATAGAGTCAGGCTGTTTTGATAACAAAGCAATTAAGCAAGGAAAAAAAAACATCATCAAATATTCTGCACTTTTTAGATGATTATTATCTTTACAAGGTGACATTTTAGATTTGAAATAACGAACGGGGATCAAACAGAACGAGAGCAGCCGCGTCATGAATGTTCACAGTTACTGTTCCAAACAACAAGCGCATAAATAATGCAATAGTTATACTTTCTATCAAGGAGACTTCACACAAGCAGCTGTCAGTGTTTTGGATGTCTTTGGTACTGAAATGCTGAATGGAAATCCTGACCACATGTTGAGCCTGAGGAGGAGGAAGAGGAGGAGGAAGAGGAGGAAGAGGAGGAAGAGGAGGAAGAGGAGGCCTTGATCCCAGAAAATGGCCTCAATCAATAGCCGAGAGGTCCCATGAATCAAACCTGACCAGAACCAATGCTAATGACTTAAGGAGAATTGATTTTTGTTGTGTTTGCAAAAGCATTAAATCAAGACATCAAGAGTCATTCAGTAAAACTACAATGTGATTATTAACTGTTTAACAATGGACAGAGTGTTTGAAAACTGTATTCTCTTGAATGTGTGTGTAAGTCAATGTCTATCTGTACTTCAAATTTCATTTATGACATCAGTAAACATTATTCAGAGGAGTTTATGACCTCATTCACTAATATCAGGTCTTCTATTAGCAAATGATGGTCATATTCAGAGTAAACTAAACAATGCAGCAGAGCCTGATTGAGGGTGTGGCGATGGTGTGATGGACTATGAAACCATAGTTTTTACAACTTGGGAGAGCAAAATGTCGTCTTACCAAAGTCATAGAGGAAGAACTGGTATTTATTGTTATAGTGACATCATCAATTTGACTAATTTGAGTCAACATGTTCACCCAGGATAACAATAAAAACATAAGCTTATTTCCTCACATCTTTCCTAACTCAACCCACTATACTTTTTATTATTCTGATAAGACCAAGATGGCGCCAGGTTACAATTTGAATATCGAATAGTAACTACTGGACTCCTGCATAAACGTCTACATGTTGGGACTCCGGGAGAATAACAAGTGTTGGAGATGGTACATGTGTTTTATGAATGTGAGACCTTTGGTTGGCTGTTATCCAATGATCAATAAAGCATTGAAGGTATAGAGTTTATGGAAGGACCAGCTTTATCTGTTCTGGGCGTTTTGCCAAGGAAGTCCAGCCAATCCACACGGATATACACTTCTGCAACAGGAAACAGGGCAGACCTAAGACACTGGAAGTGGAGAAGAAAAGTTTTAAGGAATGGAGAGATGAATTTAACCAAGATATCTTCTTCTGAACAACTTATTTTGAAGATGTGGGCTCCTTATCTGGTGAAGAATGGTAATGATTGGAATGGGAGTTCCAATCATTCCATAGTCTTCATCTATGAAGGTTCAATGAACTTTAATATTATTTAATATTGTTTAGTGAAACATTTAACTGTCAAGAATGTGCATATTATTATTTATCATTCCATTTTGTATGATTTATTTGATGTTTTCATGGTTATTATTAGTTTTTCTTTTAAATTAGATTTTTAACACTTGTTAAACTGTACACTATACACTAAATACTATATAGTAATGTTATATACTGCTATATTTGCACATATTTTACCCAGAATGGTGCTCACCATCATTGGGGCGACAGTAGCTCAGTGTTAGAGCGAATCGTCTTTCAACTAGAAGGTTGTGGGTTCTATATGCCGATGTGTCCTTGGGCAAGACACTTAACCCCCAAGTTGCTCCTGACGACTGTCCCGGCAGCATGTGAATGGGTATGAATAGAACATGTGGCCTGTGAATGGGTGTGAATGGGTGAATAGCAAAACTGTCATAAAGACTATAAAAGCACTATATAAATACAGACTGACAGTTCACAACTATAACCTTTAACAACACGGAAAGGAAACCATTACATTCAGACATAACCCTGCTCAGATGTTTAAGCCTGTGTCCGGTTTCATTAGCACCAACATCAGCAGCATCCTTTAAATCAGAAATCACAGATACAAACAGAAATTAATCACAAACACGTGAAACGTCCTCCTCACCACGAGCACAAGAGCCATTAATTCAGCTCGGTGCTAAACCACACTCACCTGTTTCGACCGCACACTCAGCCTTAAAGGTTTCAGCTGGTGACAAATGAGCTTGTCCTGCACCTGCTTTACCTCCAGGAGCTGCTAACACCACTCATTTCAAACCAAGGCCTCCCTCGTTTTTAAATACATTTTCTCTCGTAGGTATTTATTTTCCCATCTTTCTCTTTCTCGCAAGACTGTTTTCATCAGATACGATTTATTGATTTAACTATATGAAAGATTCACAAGAGTTAAATTACATTAGACTTCTGTTGCAAACTTAAAGGTGCATTATGTAATAAATCTAAAGCAACTGGCCATAAAATCCTCCTAATATGTCACAGAGAATCAGGAATAATGTTCATATAACAAACTGAACTCACCAACAACAACAGTACAGACAAAATATTTGCATTAAAAAAAATATTTTGCAGACTGTAAATCATGTTTTGGCATGTGGCGCCACCTACCGCCATCTACCAATCATTGCAGTCAGTAGAGTCTCAGCTGCCGAGCAACCATGGGTTGCCAGTTACGTCAGAAAACGAAAACCTAAAAGACCGTGGTATTTTGAATTTGAATGTAGTAACTGTTTTTGGCCACATTTTTACATATGGCGCCTTTAAATTCACAGTAATTGGAGTACACATATTGTGAGCCTCTTGGTTTCCTATAATTGCATAAAGCAAAAAACTGAGGGAGCAGACAATGCAATGAAGGGGAGTTATGGGAGAAAAAAAACTTCTTCACTTCAAGAGTTCACTGACAAACAAGCTGCGTGTCAACCCGTCTGCAGGCTGTGGTGATGTGACAAAGAAAGGCAGGAAGCACTGGTGGTTTTTTTTATACTGTCTGTTTATGTAACACAGATTATTCTAGGGGGGGAAACATGTGCAGTCAACTTTTGGGTTTTCTGGGGTTATGTCGGGGGCATGGAAACCTCGTAGGAAGTGTGAAACGGTCAGCAGAATCATAAGGAGGAAAAGCTTCCACGAATAAGTCACATAGCAATGTCACATGTCTGAATATCTCTCGGGAAAAATGCAAGGACAGCATAGAAACAGTAATGACATGAAGCGAGATAAAAATATTTCCATTACAGGAGCCTCATGTGGTCAGAGGAGGCAGGTGAGTCACAGCCATCGTCTGTCATCCACTTGTCTGTGCAGTAAATTTGTTTTCTGTATCATTTTGATTATTTTTATGATCAAAAACCATCACGTCACTGCCCTCGTTACATCAGCCCCACTTACATTTTGTTGTTTTAAAGGACTCATATTATATTTCTCCAAGTGAACCTAGTTCCCTGGTGTCATAATGAACATGTCTGTGACATGATTTGGTCAAAATACTTTAAGGATGAAGCACCACATCAGTTCAATCACTCTGACAAAACAGCCCTGTTCAGAACGCTCGCTTTTGAGTGTCTGTCTCTTTAAATGCAAATGAGACAAATGAAACTACTTCAGCGTCACTGAGGCTAACGGCAGCTAACATCAGTTAGCATTTGGAAAAGCCATCATTTGCCAACTCTAGCCGGCACATTGCCGTCATATATAAATGTAAATCCTCTGAGGCTGGAAGTTTGTGTAGAACTCTGTGCTGCACTGTGCAGCCAAGAATAGAACACTTCCGGATACTATTGCCCTCGTCTGCACTCTCTCATTTTTTTAGGGACAAAGTGGAGCTCAGTGAGACAACAATTCCAGGAATGTCTCATTGTGACGTAGCAATGAGTGCAGAAGTCAACATTGTGTGTTTTATCTCCTGTACTTAGACTGAGGACCACAAAGACATGACTGAGTCATCTTTTTTCACACTTTGCCTCCAGGGTCCCAAATATAAGTATTAAAATGATTAGAAAAGTTGTGTAACCCTTTCTTTTACAGTCCCCTAATTACCAGGTATTTACCTGGTAAATTCATGGTAACACAACTGTGTTACTCTGTAATTACCAATGGTAATATGAAAGTAAAGAAAGTACAATGAAACTTTGGGCAAAATACTGGGCATTTACCTGGTAACTATACAGTAAATTATAGTGTGTTATTGGGTAATTACTGCAGGTAATAAGAAGGTAAATACAATGAAACTATGACCAAAATGTTGGGTATTTACTTGCTAACTATATGGTAAATTTCAGTGTATTATTGGGTTATAAGTTAATAAGCAGGTAGCTACAGTCCCCTAATTGGTAGCTATTTACCCAGTAAATATACAGTAATAAAACTGTGTTATTAGGTATTAACCTGTAATAAGAAGGTGAGGACAATGAAACCATGGCCAAAATAGTGGGTATTTACCTCGTAAATGATAAAGCATTATTGGTAATAGCTACTGGTGATAAGTGGGTAAATACAGCAGAAATACAAGGTATTCATCCAGTAAATTAAATTGTGTTATTACAGTGGAAAATGACCACTGGTAATAAGTATTTCCCTGTTATATGTTTGGTAAATTAAGATGTAGATACAGTCCCTTTGCCAGTTAATAAGCACAAACTTGTACCATGTAGGTTCTGATATATTACTATGCAATACATGATCATGCATAATATGTCCACTTTAATCAAAAGTGACCATTATATATAAAGCCTCTACCAATGAAAAGGACGGGGAGGAGACAACACGAGTCAAAGTGAAATTTGAGACTCTCAGTGCGACAGACTTGGTGTCAGGATGCCAAGAACATTAAAAAAGAAGGAACAGGGAGTAACAAGGGCAGAGACAAGGAGAAAAAAAGTCGAGAACGCAAACAAATGAAGAGACAACATTTAGGTAAAAAGAAGAAAAAAACTGCCATCAGAGGACAAAACTGAAAACAACCATACAAGAGGAATGAGAGAGTGTACGTGATGAAGTATAATGCTGATGTAACATGTCCTCATCATGTATGGTGACTCTTATTGAGCAGCGTCCCGACGCATTATCAAAAAACACTGAGACAAACGTGTGAATATGTCTCGCTGTGAGCAACACGAGGAACAAAAATGCGGTGACACCGTCTTCGAGTCACGCCTGTAAAAAAAAAACCTCTCTCTCCTGTGGCGTGCATCAGATGGAGCAGACGTGAGGGGGGGGGGGGTCCACGCAGCCATGACGACCCAAATGTGATGCCTCAAACGTTAAAGCCTCGCTGTGAGGCCCTCAGGTGTAATCACAGCACAAACAAGGCGCCCATTGTCGAGCCGTTTTTTTTTACGTAATATGAGAGGAAAAATAAATGCTCTAATTATAACTTCTATGTAGCTGTAATTGCCGGGTGCTTCTTCTTTTTTTTTTTTTAGCATATATTGATTGAGCTGATGAGGCCGAGGAGGCTAAAAACAGAACGTTGCATAATCAGGTGACTGTTTTATCTGTTTTTTTCATGGTCTCAATAGTTTGTGCTAGTTTTGGTTAATAGTGGACTTACAAACATGTTAGTCTGACTGAAATTGTACTAAATTGAATTTCTTATAATGCAGTTGAACGTCTAACAACTACTGCATGTAAAGACCTTCAGTTGGACCAGATTCTGCACTCCTCCACCTTATACACTGAAATAATAGACTTTCTACTCCTGGGCATTTTAGCGCGTTAACGGCAGTAAATGACGTTAATAGCTTAAAGGTGCATTATGTAATAAATGATAAAATCCTCCTAATATGTCACAGAGACTCAGGAATAATGTTCATATAACAAACTGAACTCACCAACAACAACAGTACAGACAAAATATTTGCATTAAAAAAAATCTTTTGCAGACTGAAAATCATCAGAAAACAAAACCTCAAAGACCTCTGTATTTTGAATGTAGTAACTGTTTTTGGCCACATTCTTACATATGGCACCTTCAAATGTTAATGTTGCACATTAACCCATGCCACATTTCCATGACGACTTAGCGGAAAAAGACGCGTGACGTCATGTTTACGTGACTCCCGATTGTCTAAAACCCCACCTTTTGCCCTATGTCAGCTGGGATTGTCAACGTGGCGTTAGAGCAAAGTTAAGTCCATTAAGACCCAGGACGGACAAAGGACAACAAATATCTGATTGCACAGAAGAAGATATTCAAACTTCTCTCCTCTTATCTCTTTCTCATACTCGCACAATCCTCACTTCCTTCCATTCTTCCCCATTGTACGCCTCACTTTGCCATTGTCGTCACCCTGAAAGGCTGAGGCTGCAGTGAGAGGTGGTTGATTGAAGCCTGCTCGGCTGTGTTGTGATTTACTGTTTTTGACAGTAAATCACAACACAGTTGCTCAGTAAATGGTTTGCTGGAATGAAACAAAAAAAAAATCATTTGCTTTTCAGCTATTTTTTATTTATTTTTTTGCTTGACAGGCTTAAGCGTCCAGAATGCTTAGTCTCAGGTTTATTTATACAGCATGATATTACAATTTCTGACAGTTAAAAGGAAAGCTGTAAACAGCTGTTTTTGAACAGGGTTAGAGGTGGATTTCACTCTCATGTGTGTACAGTTAGTTTAACACTCTCTGCCTGACTCACTTATGTCTGAAAGTGAGTATTTCCCTAAAATGTCACTGTTTCTTTACGTTAATGTAAGTTATGTGAAGTCCATGTCGACAGCTCTGGCTCCACCCACTTTCATCAGAGGCATCATGTGGGATCCACAAGTCAGTGTGAGGTGTGACGGACATAATCCAGAGGATTATACAGGTGCGATGCTATGGTTCTCTTGTATCACTGTTTATTATTAGGGCCCGAGCCTTGAGGAACCTTATCCTTCAGATTATTATTATATATATTATACTAATACACTATTATATATCAGTGGATTTCCTGTCATTTTTTTAGGGGGTTAAAATACATAAAAACTCCTGAAACTTGGCATGGAGGTCAGGTCCCTAACCTGTGAGTTGCTAAAGGGCTCTATAGCGCCCCCTAAGGTGAAAACATAAGCAAAATTAGTTTCGCCGAATTACCCGAAACTTGGTGGGAAGATGTTACAGACCAAGACGAACAAAAAAGTTGAGTGTAACCATGGCCTCAACTCAACAGGAAATCAGCTATTTTGAAATTTGGTGTCCATTTTGGCGATTTGCACCCTACACAAATGAGCAAACTCGTCCGAAAGCGTTTGATGTACTGACATAAAAAGGTGCCAATATGTACTAGACACATCAAAGATGGAATGTTGTTGAAAGGTTTGGCGGATTCAAAACGGTGTGACCACGGCAACCCTCGCTGTTTTGGCGAATTTGGAATGTTTGCTACAAAACAGGAAGTGCCCTATGACTTCCACATACATTGAGTTACACAGAATTTCCAGAAACTTGGTGGGAATGTGATATAGACCCAACAAACAAAAAAATCAAATGTAATCATGGCCTCAACACAACAGGAAGTCGGCCCATTTTTTAATTGTTGTGTCCATTTTGGCCATTTGCAACCTACGTAAATGAGTTACATACATTAAAGGTGAAAAGTTGTAGAAAGGTTTCATGGGTTAGGGAACTGCTGCACTCCCCACCTTGTATGCGGGGGCCCATTCATGACTGCATACAGTCCTAGTTATTATTATTATCTATGTACAAGCAATCTCACACTCCATGTCATGTTTTCCTTTCCCTCTCTCCCAAGCGTTAGCCTGTCTAAACATCTGTTTTGTTTTTTTACATGTTAGGTGTCGATACAAGTGTCAGCATGCTTCTTTTTTTTTCGCTCTCTGTGCCAGTTTTGACCTTGGACTGTACCATATACATCACCACCTGTGAGGCCTCTGAAGGAGACGGCACAGTGACTGCCAGAACTGTCAGAATAAACAAACAAAATGTGCTTGGCTCTCAAGTGCATGCATCCAAAATTAGATGCAGAAAAAGGAAATATGCTCAAAAAAATATTAAAAATACATGCAAGAGTCCACTTTTACTCACAATCCCTCTAATAGTGTAGTACATCCCTTAAATATTCAAAATGATGATACAGTTCATTGTCACAATGTATTATAATATGGGGTTTTATGAATGCAGCGATGACGTGCATTGGTTTCCTATACTTAAGTATGCATACGTCTGTTTGCTTCAATCATGACATAAAGCGTTTGACGCTTGCACGTTTCTGTCATCCCTGGGCTGAGATGAAGCTGGCAGCTTCACACTGGCCAACCAGGGATAATGCGGCAGGCAGGCGAGCAGCTTTATACGACTGTAGAGGCATGGCAGGTCCGGCTGAAGGAGAGGCACCGACACCCATACTAATGAGACTGTGTACGCAGCGCAGTGACCAGGCGTACGCAGGAGGATCACTCAGCTACACCCTCTCTGCCTCCACCATTCAGAAAAAAAACACCCAGAACAAAGTTATTTGCTCTCCTCTCTTTTGACAAATGCAGCCTAAACATTCACAGCAACGACAACACAACAGCAACAAAGACCACACATCAATCTTGTCACCACGCGAGGACAACAACAACAATTAGCTGAAGAATATGCCGCACACTGACAAATTCCTCAAATGTTATTGTTGGATATGATTATTATTTATACTCAAGATGCTACTTTGATACAACGGCATAGAGATAAGTATTCTTTTTTTTATGTATAGAGCGCAGAATATCCAGCAGATTTCATTCAGTAGCTGCTAACATAGACCATACATTCTTCTGGTTTTCTCAGTGAAGTCAACCAGGAAGGGAGAGTATATTGAATGGCCACCAGAGGGCAACGTTGAATGAAAGTCTATGGAAAAATGAGCTGACTTCTCACTTGGTTTATTAAAAAAATAATTTTAAATGTTTTTCTGAGGAGTTAATGGTGTCACTCACTAGTTTCAGATCTTAAATTATGTTCCTGTTTAGAAACAATAAAAATACGGCACAGGAATGGACTTTTCCACTACACAGTACCTGCTCTGGCTAGGTTCCAAGTGAACCAAATGTCAAATAAATCCCAATGTCAAATACAATTGTAGAGTGAAATGATGCTCCCATAGATCGCTTTCATCACACATACACAAAATCCTGTTGTGCAATGTGTTTCGTAGCCAAAATAATTTGAAAATGGTGACATAAATCACTTTATTATGTACAAACTTTGTTCTTACTGATTAACTTTAAGGATTAATTGTTATTCTTCTCAGATAACCATGTGCCAAAAAAAAACCGGTAACCATCTATTATATGGATGCAAAGAAAGACAGAAAATTGCATTGCAACACTTATTAAATAACTGCTGGTCCCAGACGTGATAAGGATGGATTTTCCTTGCTTGCAAAACAAAGCACAACCACATTATCATTGATGGTATTTACTGCAAGTACTGTACACCTCTGTGTAGCACACACATTAACATAGAAGAGGGGACGGATTAGATGAAAAAGAAACAAGCAGGAAGCGATGACCTTTGGGAGCTCTACCAAAATCTCCAGATGAAATTCATTAGCAAACCCAACAGATTAATAAAGAGCGAGATTGCTTTCCGATGACAGACAGATGCTCTCCAGAGCAGGTGGAAAATCTGAGACTCAGGAGCATCTCGATGCCCATTACCTGCCACTCTTCAGGAACAGCTGCCTCACTCTTCCCCCCCCCCCTCCACCACCGCCCCGCTGTGAATTATGCAACAGTGGTGTTTACAGTAAAGCTGCACTGCCTGTGGAAATACAAACACAAGAATGTGCAACCTCAGGACGACGGGGACTGTGACTGTGTGACAGACTGTTCCTGCTGTTTTACACTCAGCAAATAAGAGTCAGGCTCAAGACAATCAGACTGGAGGTCAAGTCGTGTCGAAGAAGCTGATACAGGCGTCCTGTTTTGGGACCGGCAAAGTTTTCTGCTTGACAAACTAACTAAACAGAAGTGGAGTCTCTTTCATAATAAAATTAACAGGTAAATCTGGGTGAAGCCACTAAAAACTATTGGCCTGTGGTGTCACCGGAGGGTTGCCGGTTCTAATCATGACAGGTCAAGGGCTTAGGTACCTCTGAGAAACCCAATCCTCCCTTGATTGGATTAATTGGACACTTAAAGGTGAAGTAAGTAGTTTATAGTGACATCTAGAGGAGAGGCTGAAATTTACAACAACAAACTGCTCCTCTGCTCACCCCCTCCCTTCCCTGAGCGCTACAGTATCCTCAGCCGGTCAAATGTCGTCCTTGTCGTCTTTCTCCGTGTCAGCAGATGATGTTCTAGTGTTTATTCAGACAACAAGAGGGAGAGGGAGGGGGAGAGGGCGAGTGACAGCTCTTTGTGGCCGTGGTAGAGATTCAGAGGCCGGCGAGGGAGAGGGAGAGGGCGGAGCTACTGCGGCCGTAGCATACGAAGCGGAGAGAGTGGAGGCGGGACTTCAGCTACAAGTAAAGAGACACTTGATTTGTTCTCTCGCGTTTGTCTTTACAGGCTCCTGTAGAAACATGGCGTCTCTCTGCTAACAGTGGCTATGCAACCGCGGCCCGCGACCATGTTATTTTACATGACTTTTTGAAACACTACGAAAATGAAACAAAAACTATTATACAGCGACTAGACAATGCAGGAGCACATAATATGTATAAAAAAGTGGATTTGGGGTTATATAAACCCTACACAGTGTCCCTTTAAGTGGACATTAGCCACTGGGTTGTCACATCCAGTGCGCCCCTAGTGCCGATCCCTAGCTTGGATAAGTGGAAGGGTTGGGGTAAAAAAAAATCCCAAATCAAATATACTGTGGGGACCCCAAGAGGGAGAAGCCGAAATAACAAAAAAACAAAAATATTAGTCACAATATATAAATAAATCATTAAGATCAGGGGTTCTCAAAGTTTTTGGCTCGCGGGCGGCACTTTGAGAACCAATGATTTAGATGGTTTTGATTAATGAAATACATGATATTGAGTGCGGCCCTGAACATTAACACTAATGGCGAAAGAAAAATAGAAACAAAATGTGTTCGTCTGGGTCTAACATTCAGAATGTTCCTATCCATTGGAGCCTTGGCCAATTAAAAACCCTGTGTGCACCTGAGAGGAAAACGCTGCTTAAACCCATTCTCACTGGTGAAAACCCATTTAAACACGGGATCAAATGGGGTTTTTTTGATGAGGGGGAAAGGGTTAGTCGTGTTACAAAACCTGCCGCAGATTTATTCTAATAAAACAAAAATCACACACAGCTCAGATGCCCATTAGTCCACATAACAGGGCACAGAGTCATTTATTGCTGCAGTCAGTTACTGAATCCTTCTCTGGTTTTATCTGTTATCGCCAATTTGTTTTGATAAAAGTGACTATATGAAGACACGGCGGTGACATAATGAATATGTAGTTTTAATGTGACGGGATCTCGTGGAACTGTCTATTAGCAATTATTCATGTGACTCTGAGTGCTCCTTAAACACAACAAGCTCCACTTTGTGCAGTGAGTGGGAATGCACATGAATGCGTGATGAATAATATATAGGCGGCAAACTGCAGCGTGGAAAACGAAGGCAGCCGTTGTTTGCGCTGTTTGCTTTAATGCTGCCATTTATTCTTTAAGGGTGAAGACGTGAGCACATTGTCATGCAAATTCATTTTTAATGCTAATCTCGAAGATACAACAAGGGAGCACTAGATTATGCATTAACCTTGTTTTGGGAAGATTCACAACTGAGTTATTGATAAAAACTAGAATGTAGTGCATGTTAATTGTTGATACTGACAGACCCGATGCACATGCAAGTTCCGTGATAGATTTAATTGTGTACACAGCATGTGCAGACATCTGAGAATTCCAAGCAGCAAAAGAAGAGCTTTATTTAGTCTATATTACTATATTTCACATATCAAATAATCCTGCAGATTTAGCAGATTTTGTCTAGATTTCAAGTAGTAAATGGCGGTTGTTGGTCTTTGAAGCTCATTTCAAAGACCAACAACCGCGTTATTGTATCAATAACTGGGCCTGAAATGTCGCTCGTGAAACACCTCCACAACGGACGTTATTCTTCTTCTGCGGTTCAATGTACGCAACAGGATGTACCTGGACTAGTGCCTGGAGCAGGAGGATCTGCTGTTCAGGAGAACCGCTGTTTACGTAACCGGACCGGTTTTTTTCAGAGATCTCGCTGAGCCTGAGATTGCAATAAAACACAGTGTTCTCAGCAGTGACTGAACTGTTTGTTTAGAACCTTCAGGGCTTCATAAACAAGGTAATGACGCAGATACACACTAAAAAAACAGTGTTAATTGGAACTTCCGGTCTAGGTCCGCTTTAATGTGGAGGCTTCTACGGGAATACAAAAATCACGTAAGACATATGTGATAAACAGCTGATTCTGAACAGACTAGTTCAGATCGCATTCTAGTGCATGTTTAGTACTGAGGTGTAAATACAACAGAACATAATTTGACCACATTTTAGAGCAGTTGCCACTGGTGTACATGTTGATCATGTTGTGAGTCCACCCACAGGAGTCACTGTCTGGTGGATATTCAATATACTTCAATGTTCTATATCGGTTTGTACGAATAATCAGTGATTTAGACCAGTGCTCAATAATTTGAGTAACATCATAAAAAGGTAAACCCTGCGTCATGTGGTGAACTTTTCTATTCAGCTTCAAGGTTATAGTGAGGGTGAGTGATCATGTTTGTGTTCAGCAGTCACCAGGGACATGTTGCATCTGTCTGTGAAGTGGGAGACAGGCTTCAAATTGCCTCACAGCTGAGGATGACACTGTGCACTATCACTCCTTCCAGCTACAGTCAAAGTGTGTGTGTGTGTGTGTGTGTGTGTGTGTGTGTGTGTGTGTGTGTGTGTGTGTGTGTGTGTGTGTGTGTGTGTGTGTGTGTGTGTGTGGGATGAAGGGATGCTGGTGTACGCTCTGTCACGGGGTTGAATGTTGCTCTCGACTCTGACTGTGAAGGACATTTGTGTCCGAGTGTCTCTCCTGAGCAAATGGCTAAACATGACGACAGCTGCTTATTGAAAACACACGTAGTAAAGAGCACTGGATTTTGATTCCTTCAAATTATTAGCCCACTCGCTGCGAATCTTAATCATCCTCTAACTCTGTTTGAGTTTTCTGAGCAAACATTACTCTTGTGGTTCCCTTCCACTGCTCTCATTCCATCATTTTTCAGATAAAAAAAAAAGCTAAATGAGAGTTTTCTCTGCTGACAAAAATGGTTTCTTGACTGCAGTGAGCAGACGTTCCAGTTTCTGGAGACTGTCCCAATTTCAAGCGTTCTCAGGTCAAACAATGAAACACTAACGTGTCCCAGTTTTCGACTTTAACAACTAAAATGTCCCAGTTTTTCACTACAACCAAAGTAAAAGTTACATTATCACTTATTTTGCTGCTGGACATTTGTCTTAATGTGTGTCAATCAATCAATGTGTTGTTTTTAAGGCTGGATGTTAGCTGTTTGGAGGATATCTTAGCAGTTAGCCGTCAAGCTAAGTACATTTTTAAATGCTGGATTTTGTTTAGGTTTTTTTTTTTTCAACTTAAGTTGGGTTATTCCACTAAAATGAACTGAAGTAATAACTTAAGTTTAATGATGAACCTGTAGCATTTGGGCTTGATAAGTGAGCAGCTATGCTAACGTTGGCTATGCAGCAGCAGAAGAAAATGTAGACAATAGAAAAAGCTAATGACGTTTTTCAAATGTTAACTTATTATCATTAGGGTATTTACTGTTTATAATTATTAACTATAATCTCAGATCAAATATTACTTAAACTCCTTAAATTGGACGTATGCTAACAGTCTCTAGCCGTCAAGCTAAGTACATTTTGAAATGCTGGATTTAGCTTAGTTTTTTTTTTTTTTACTTAAGTTGGTTTATTCCACTAAAAAGAATTTAAGTAATAACATAAGTAATTAAGTTTAATGATGAACCTGTAGCATTTGGGCTTGATAAGTGAGCAGCTATGCTAACTTTAGCTATGCAGCAGCCGAAGAAAATATAGAAAAAGCTAATGATGTTTTTCAAATGTTTACTTATTATCATAATAAGTATGCTGTGTATAATTATTAACAATAATCAAATATTACTTAAACTACTTAAATTGGACGTATGCTAACAGTCTCTGGTGTCACGTCTTTCACGTTGGATCACCCCATTATCCATTTATTGAATACAGTGTAAAAACATATAATTACTTCATTAAAAAAACATTCTAACTGAACAAAACCCAGACAAAAAATAATATTAATTTAAAATTGTTTTGGAATTCATAATTGGCTTCATAGAGACTGAGTTAGGAAGTGATGGTTTTGCACATAAAACGCAAAACTTTTGCAAGTTATCCCCGGAGTTTTTCAAACTTTTTTTGTTATCTTCGACGACGACAGTGACTTTACATTATTATGCAAGATTGTGACACTGCACATGGGCGAGATTATGTCAAAGCAAAGCCTTGGTGTGATTTCTCAGTCTCCAGCTCAAGCTTAGTTTAATCTGCACTTCTCAAAAGGATACAATATCCGTTGTGAAATCCTCTGACTGAAAGAATTTGTATACGTGTGTGTGTGTGTGTGTGTGTGTGTGTGTGTGTGTGTGTGTGTGTGTGTGTGTGTGTGTGTGTGTGTGTGTGTGTGTGTGTGTGTGTGTGTGTGTGTGTGTGTGTGTGTGTGTGTGTGGACATGTCAGTGAAAGAGTACATCAGCCCACTGCAAATTCTATCAGTGAATAGGAACTGGAGGAAAGTACTTTTTTGTTGTTGGTTCAGTTGTTGAGCTTAGGAACGCTGTCGTACTCATGACAGTTACATTGCACACATACATTGCTGTCTGTGGATGTTTTAGATAAATAATTGAAAGAAACCACTATACAGAATGTCATTACTGCTCTTGCAGTCGAGGCATAGCGATATATAAAAGTCAGTGTCCTATTTAAGAAATAGGGGGATTGTTTAAAAGTAAAGGCCTCATAATGAGAGTGCAGCTCTGATCTAGGTTCTTCCCTCATTATTCATTTGAAACAGGTGATGATCTGTTTAAAGGCATAAGGAGTTCTCACATTAATGATATTGAATTGCTGTGTTTCCACTCTGGGAAGAAAAAGGTCATACTCAAATTTAACATCATCAAAATTCAACATAAACGACCCCCTAATTTCTGCATTTACTTCCTATAATGTGTTTTTGTTAGACATTAAAGGTGCCATATGTAAGAATGTGGCCAAACGTTACTACATTCAAATTCAAAATACCGAGGTCTCTTAGGTTTTGTATTTTGACGTAACTGGCCACCTGTGGTTGCTCCGCAGCTGAGACTCTACTGACTGCAATGATTGGTGGCACCACATTCCAAAAACATGATTTGCAGTCTGCAAAATATTTGTTTTAATGCAAATATTTAGTCTGTACTGTTGTTGTTGGTGAGTTCAGTTTGTTATATGAACATTATTCCTGAGTCTCTGTGACATATTAGGAGGATTTTATCATTTATTACATAATGCACCTTTAACACACGTTGTGGATAGTTAAACATGACTTGTAGAATATTTTGACCATGCATAGATCAAATGCAGCTGAAGTGACAAAATGAATATTCATTATGCAGTTTTTGTAGCAGAGTCCCAAATCACCCATTTCCTCAGATTTCCTCCTTAAGAACGAAAGGTTATTATGTTCTAAAACATTTTCTATTCTACTCCCTTTTAAACCATATATTGTGTCAAACAACGGAGCTAAACTCAGCCTCCACTTTAAATTAAAGGAATTAATTTGGCAAAACAGACCGACTACAATCATTTAACAAAGACGACAGCTATTTGAATAATGGAACATCCAATATCGTGAGCTGTTGGCTGTTCACCACCAATTCCACAGCAGGAACATTATCCTTGTTGCTTCATGAAATCAGGTTCCACTTATTATTGATCACCACCTTCATTAAAGTTCTCGAGCCTTGTTTTGTTGTGTTGTAAACAGATGCAACATCTGGGTTGACTTTGAAAGACGACTGACAGGTAATATAAGGCCAGTGAAGTTTGATCAAATAACACAATAAATTATATCATTATCATTTCAGAAGTTTAAGCTTTAGCTGTGATAATGTATATTATACTTTATGTTTACATGTTATTGTGTAAAAAAAATTTGTGGGACTTTTACAGACAAAAACTGCAAAACGTGTTGTCAATTAGCAATAATCTACTACAAGACAGTAGTAGTAAACAGTAATTTAATGTTAATCGACACCCACCTATTTGCTGTGAAATGAATGCAACTCGTAGCCAGTAATTTATTGCGAATGTTCAGTCAAATGTTTTACAGAGTTGTGTTATTATTGTTTTTTAAAGCTGACAGACAACTTGTGATGATGGGTGAGCGGTGGAGCAGTGGATGTTGTGCCCACATGATGCCCAGAGCCTGGGCAGTGACACAGGCTCACCTGAGTCAGGTCTGGGTTTGGGTGAATGTAATTGGTGTCAGAGGTCAGAGGGATGGTGGTTAATCTTCCATGAGCTCAGATCTGCTCTCTGACTCCTAATCAAACTGTCTGTGCACAGGAGTAAAAATCTCAGCTAAGACAACCAATCACCAGTGCACAGAGTTTAGGCAAGAGTGAGAAATCCAGAGCGGTGCAATTTTTTGGGCGCTGACGAGGACACAGAATTTCTGCTGTCATCTTATAAATCTGAATTTCTAACTTTAAAAGTGACATTGATTCTCAACCCTGGTTCTGCGTGTTTTAGACGAGTCCTCGCTCCAACACACCTGATTCAAATAAACGGCGCGTGATCAGGCTTCAAATTCAATTTCTCTGTCTCAGAGCTACAACTGTCCATCACCCTATACCTGCCCAACATGGAATACCAGGTTCTTTGTGTATAGTGTATTGTATATTGTGTATTCTGTCTCGCCCAAACTGACACCTTCCTGCAACATCCACAGGGAGTTGGCTCCCCGATACCTATAGTAGACAAAGAGGTGTGAAAACACCGCCTGGAATGGCAGACTCTTTGTCTATTGGAGGAATGTGAAAGGGGAGTTGCTCAGGTATAAATGTGGATACAATGCTCTGGGTCTTTCTCCAGCTAGGATCACTCCTGTGAAGACTGACCTTTTCCTTGCAACAGAAATAAAAACTTGTCGGCCGGGCAGAAGTTCTCTATTTCATTCTTCACTAGCAGCAGAGAATTTCCACAACAGACAACCAGGAAACAGGGGGCATATCGCCACCTAGAGTACCGGCTATTGACTGTATACTGACACAAGGCACAATGTCCATTACAGTCAGTATAAGAACATTGGGTAACATTTTATATTAGGGAACACATCACATAAGTAGCATACTAGCCCTTTATTAGTAAATATTAAGCATGTATAATAAGGTTATGTAGAACAAGGTGCTTAATGATTACTAATAAAGGGCTAGTACGCTACTTATATAATATTAGCAAGCACCTAGTTAATGGTGTGTGTTCCCTAATCTAAAGTGTTACTGAAAATTGTTATTTTTCTTTTCAGTATAATAAGTGTGGAAATACATGCGTTTGTTTTGGACCGACCAGAAGCAACATTTTCCAAAGGCCAAACTCACCATCTTTCTTATATTCACACAGAAGTAATTAAAGCCAACTTATGGCTCAAGGGCAGAAACTACTACTACAAAAAAAAGAAAAATTGCTACAGTATGTTGTGCACAGAAGCACCAACAGGCACAGTGACTGCAAACTTCCCCAGAAACCCAAGGGAAGGTTACAGAAATTTAGTCGCAAAACAAAATATCCCTGAGCTTTTGACGATCATCCTGCATTATTTTTCTGCAGCATCCTCAGCACCGCTTCTTCGGTAACGTTAAGCAGCTTCTCCATGAAAGAGTGATACAAATATTGCAGAGGAAAGTCTTCGTCAATTGTTTATTTATCCATGTTAAAGGAAAAATGGAATTCCTCGCACGCTGGCTGCAAAAATATGGAAAAATAAAAGCATTGACATGAACAAACAGCTGTTGCTGGGTTCTTCCCCGAGCTCTGGACACATGAGACATAATTAATCACCGGGGGACATCGAGTCATTAATTGCTGTGTGCTGATAAATGGTCTCTGGTGAGAAATGTTCAACTTAACATGCAAATCTGTGTCCTGGGATCCATTTAGCGACAGAGCTCAGGCAGGGAATTATTGTAAAATGACACATGCAGGGAGATAACAAGACGCTTGTCAGGAGCCTATATACTGTAAAACAGTTGTTTCTATTTTGAGCTCCTCCTGTTCTGGAAGTGCAAAATGTACGATGCCTGCGAGGACTGAAACGTAAGGAGGTAAGAGGATGGATTTTTTGATTTGTTCTTTTTTTTTGACGCTGATAAACTGTTAGGAGGAGAGAAGGTTAAACAGTGTGGAGAGAGGGCTATAAAGGAGGTGAAAGCTAATACAAAAGAAAGAGGGAGAGGAGAATAAGGACAAGTAAAGAAAAGACACAACAAGTCGAGGCAAATAAGTTGCGAAGGAAAAGAGATGAATAGAAAGATAGACACGACGAGAGGATGACGATGGAGGAGGATGAGACAGGAGAGGACACAGGAACAAGGGAGGAAAAAGGAAAAGACTGCAGAGTAAAAGGGAAGAACATGGCAGCATATTAATATCACTCTAGCAAAAGCAAAAATGAGTGAAGTTAACACATGACAATGAGTCTCTAAAGTAACACAGTTAGAGTCCACGCACCGTTTAGCAGTTAGCTCCGTTAGCTGCGTTAGCTGCGTTATCGCGCCTAGAGTCGAACTGGAGCGGTCTGTTTACTAAACGAAAAGAGCAGCGCTACAAATAACTAGCGTAACCTGTGCACTTTGTATGTGTGCCTCGGTGTATGGACGTAACTATACAAGTGACAGAGTGACAGCAGCGATGATCGCGACATCCTAAAATTGTCACTCCACTCCTCCGGGACAATAACCTCATTCTCAAAGTTCTCCCACCTGACATCAGTCCGCCCAGGTCCAACCCAGAACCGGTGACACGGTCTGGTTCACCTCCGAGCTCTGACACGTCTCAGCTCCTCTACGTAATATAGGAGCTGTATTTACAAATGCAAACATGTAAAAATGATCATAACCAAATGTAAAAAGGTTGCATATTTGGAGCGTAGATTGCCTAAAACTCTGTTTTTCTCTACGTTTTTCTCGGTTTACATACAAACGCGAAAACTGAGTTTTCCAAAATCTCCACTTTTTCCAGAGTTTTTAGAAAGAATGGTTTTCAGAGGCGAAATCATTTAGGCGTTTGTGTGTAAAAGAAAGGCACAAACGCAGGGGAAAGTCTCTGTTTTTTAAAAATACCCGTGCTAGTGTAAACGTAGCCTTAGTCCCACTTTACATTATGCTTTTCCGGGCGGTGTGTCTAAAGACGTCGTGACAGCGGGAAATTTAGCCACTGTCGCGACGTCTTTAGACACACCGCCCGGAAATCTGGCAGGACACCTATCACAACTTTCCTCTTAACTTGCTTGACTGTACGATCGTAGTCGGCCTTCGCAATCCGCTGTTGAATTTTTACGTCGGCCATCTTGTTCCTGGATGACTCCAGCTTCTTCTGGATCTCGTCCTCCGACCAGATACTGATCAGGCATTTGGTTTCTGAGGTGCTCCACGTACAGCGTCCAGCGCCCTCCTTCAGTTTGCTAATAAGCGCGTGATATATGGCCTAAACCCTGACCTCCCGTTGTTCTCTTTATACTCACTTTGCAGTTGTCGGGAGAAAATTTGAAGACAGCCGGACTACGGCAGTGGGAATTCTCTTTATGTCGCCAGTCCCGCTGTTGTGAAAAGCGTAATGTAAAGTGGGCCTTAATTTTCTCACTGGAGTGGCATTAATACGCTGCCATAGAGAATCTGCAGAAGCATGACCAACACTGGGAGACAAGAGTGATCGTCAAGGAGGCTCGGATGAAAAGAAAGGAGACAAAAACAAGTGAGGAGGCGAAGGAGGCAAAGAGAGACAAGCGAGGAAATGAAAGGAGAAACATAAACAGGAAGTAAGGAGAGGAAGTGGATGGACATAATTGTGGCGAAGAGGAGTGAGGAGAGCAGCACAGAGGAGACGAGGTGGTGAATAAGGTGACAGGAAAGGTCACTGACTCAGCAGCACAGAGCAGCATCTGTGAAGGCAGAGTTTAATCACCTCCAACCACTTCATCAGCTCATGCGTGAGACAGAGAGAGAGAGAGACATCGTCACCAAGGTCATGAAAGCCTCTCTCTCTCTCTCTCTCTTTCTCTCTGCTGAAGACTGTAGCAGGAGATGAGACTCTCTCCTCCATCATTGTGTCTCTGCCTCTCAGTGTCTTCATCTAAAAATGTGAGAGGAGGACGAGTGAAACAATAGCCGAGCAGATGGAGAACTGAGACACTTCACTGAGGCTAAGGAAGACGTGGATACACACTTTCTCTCTCTCTCTGAACTGCAGTTGTACTGACAGCACGTTGCTATGGCAGATAATCTTTAGAGAAACAAAAACCTGACTTCATATTCTTCACTGTGTTTATTTACTTAGACAGAGCTCAGCAGGGCCTCGTCCTCGTCCAATGAAATCACGTTCATTCAAAGCAAAATCTTGCCTAAACTGAAGATAAAATAATTGCTTTTGTCGTCATAATTAAGCCTTAGAATGCAGAGCTTTTTTTCCATTACTATGTTAAAATGTAGAGTTTATACAGAGACTATTATAAGTATGTGCAATATAGAGAATCTTATATCTTAAAGGTGCCATATGTAAGAATGTGGCCAAAAACGGTTACTACACTCAATTTCAAAATAGTAAAAATACTTTTAGGTTTTGTTGCTAGGCAGCTAAGACTCTACTGACTGCAATGATTGGTAGACGCCGCTAGGTGGCGCCACATGCCAAAACATGATTTCAAAACATAAACATGATTTGCAGTCTGCAATCGGTTTGAATTTGTGAAATTTCGGAAAGAACATCACAGTTCAAAGTTCACTCGGCTCGTTTTTTCACGACTAAAAAATGTGACATAAAATGAATCATAACTTTGACTCAAAAACCTGAATATGTGGCCTATAAACACACACACGCCCAGGATGTCCATATAAGGAGTTGTGTGTTATTCCCCGAGGCAATTTACCATAGTCGTACTGGAGCACATATAGCTTTATATACCACAGCAGAGCTAACACCACACAGGCTCTGTTACAGAACCACAGATCATGATTTGAACGCGATGATTGACACAAGAGGCTGGCGAGTCGGCTACGTATATTGTAATTACCTTGTGTGTGTGTGTGTGTGTGTGTGTGTGTGTGTGTGTGTGTGTGTGTGTGTGTGTGTGTGTGTGTGTGTGTGTGTGTGTGTGTGTGTGTGTTTGTCAGCTGACCTTAACACCCGCTGCTATGTTGGACTGATACAGTAGAGCGGAGACACTGTAGTAAGTTAATAAAAAAAACAGACGGACGGAGACAAAAAGCCCAGACTCTGTGGTTTACAGTCGTTGAAAAATGCTCGCTGAAAAAGCCAATTAGGCCGATGCCATGTGACATTTGTGTACTTCCACATCCCAGTATGTGAGGTGAACATCACTGAGGCTCTGACATTAGTACACTTGTTCTGAAACACACCTCCTTATAGTGTATTTAATGTTTTCAGTGGTAATAGAAGCATTCAAAGAATTCTTTTAAATTGAGTGAAATTAGTGGTACACGGCAGTGAAAAAAATACACTCACAATTAACGCAGTCTTGCATTCATAATGAGCCTCTGAGATCCTGAACACATCGCTCCTGTGGGTTTTCTGCTCATCGCGAAGCCTGCGAGCTTTAGCTTTGCTGTTGTGATTCGCTCCCATCGGTCTCTCATGTCATTTTCAGCCGACAAAATTTAAAAAATAAAGAGGTCTGCGAGAGCCCTTAAGACACGACTGCGAATGAACGGTGATGTTTCTCTGTACTGGATGTGTAAATACTGTGGTTTTCAGTCTGTTTCCCAAAATGATCAGTTTAAAGGTCCAGTGTGTAACATTTATTATCCAGAATTGTGTTTGTTTAAGCGTGTAATTGCTTTAAGATAGAAACAAATAAGTGTTTTGTATGTTCTTTGGTCACTTAGGGCCTTGCTTTATAGAGACTGCCGTCTTGCGCCCCCATGTTTCTACAGAAGTCTGAATGGACAAATAGTGTTTACGTTCTTTTTTTGGCATGTGAGGGCCACCATAGTTCCCTGACGCTCTTTGGAAAACGGTAGGTTTGAGCGTAATCTCACCTTTAGATGTGACTAATTCTTACACAGTGGATCTTTACAATTTAAAAGGAAGATAATTCATTGTCAAAGTGACACGACCAACATGAATTCTCTTAGTTATTGGGACAGTTTTCCTTGAAAAACACTGACTTCACTTGTGTCGCTGTCGATTACACATGTACAGACGTGTATGTCAACGTGATGGTATTTCCAGGATATGAATGTGGTTCAAGCACAGTGAGATAAGTGAGTGGTTAGGTTAGGGCAGCGATGTCCAAAGTCCGGCCCACGGGCCAATCACAGCCCTCAGGCAGATTTTGTACGTTCCTCAGCTTCACTTTTATAATGTCTTATTTATGCTAGGGACAAAGTGGGACAGAAATTTGACCCCCATTAGTTCAGCTGGTACACTCTTAGAAATAAGGGTTCCAAAAGGGTTCTTCTACTATACAAGGGCTAATGTTCTACCTAGAACCATTTGCTTCTGAAACCCTTTCCCAAAGAAAGGGTTTTTCAACGGTTCTTGAAGAACCATCTTGATCCAGAGAACCCTTTAAAACCCCTTTCCTGAATAAAGGGTTTTCAAAGGGTACTTGGTGGAACCCTCCAAAAGGGTTCGAGGTAGGTTCTACCTTCATAAAAAGGTTCTACCTGGAGCCAAAAAGGGTTCTCCTATGAGGACAAGCCGAA
This sequence comes from Microchirus variegatus, assembly GCF_963457635.1. NCBI lineage: Eukaryota > Metazoa > Chordata > Actinopteri > Pleuronectiformes > Soleidae > Microchirus > Microchirus variegatus. The sequence goes on from NC_139810.1 coordinate 30,005,833, forward strand.
GAACCTTATGTGGTTCTACTTCGTACTTTTATTTCTAAGAGTGTTAGAAGTTGTGCTTTGAAACTGAGGACCTGAATTACTGATATATGCATTAATCTCCTATGATGTTATCTTAGTTTTTCATTTGTTCGGCTTAGATTTGGTTACATTGCCATTTAAAAATGACAATTGTGACAATGAAAATACAATTATTATAAAAACAGTACATTTGTATGCAACTTTGACTGTTCAAAAAAAGAAATCTTCACATTATCTATTATATTATATATATATATTATATTATGGTTTGGATCATAGTTGTTCCCTCAAAATGCTGCAGCATCATCTCCATAAAAACACGCTGGATCGTTCTCTTAACGTCATTATGACACAAGTATGAAACCATTTGCCCAAATGTAACATTCAAACATTTTAATCTGTGTACTAATGCTTCCCACAATGTGCAGACAATTAAAAAATAACAAACGTTATTTGGTTTTTTTCAGTGACACCAGCCTCTGTATTATATAATTACATAAATGAATAAAGCAGACAAGTAGCTTCAAGTTGTACTTAAGGGTTAGTAACAGGTAAAACTAGAAGTAGAAAAAGGAGAACACAAGGACACAAATGCTCATGGAGACAATATGCATGACATCAATCTTAATTTTCACCTTAATGTATTCAGTGTGACAGCGGTTCAGCTGTAGCCTAATCCCACAGACTCCACAGTGTGAAAAGACTTCCAATGCTCTGTGTCCTTCCACGTCATAGCGATGATGTGTGTGTGTGTGTGTGTGTGTGTGTTACTGTACAGTATCTCTGCAGCACTCTGACTAAGCCAGTTTAAAAAAAAACTAAAAAAACACCCACCACCATCCTGGATCAGAGCCAGCTGGGTCTCTTTCAGACTTGTTGGAGTAGAATGGTGGTTGTTGGCTCCCCTGGCAGCTGATATGACACTGACACCTAAGTGGGAGCCCTGCAGTCACTCCATCACCAAACAGATAACTAACTGCTCTTGGACCGTTTCTATCCCTCTACAGTGCCTCCATGCATGGCCCATGGAAAAAGCAATAACGTCATAACACAGCAATCCTTCCATAATTTAAATATCGCCTATAGTGCAACGCATCTGTCACACTGAAGAGTACAAAATGTCCTTAAAGAGGTTAAGAGCAGGATTTGGAGGAGCCAGTATCCCATTGTTCCTACTTCAGCAATCGCCCATTCCCACTGGTCAAAAAAAACCACTTCAAACCCACGTCAAACAGGTTTTTAATCAGTGGGAATGTGTTAAATTGGCATTCTACTGGCCGCTCAAATGGCGCGAAACATATGGCTTTATAACGAGCATTGGTGGAATGCGACATCGTTAAGGGTGGATTCCAATTCCTTGCTTAATCCTCAATCTCAGAAATGTGAGCTCCCTCTAGTGCAAGTTCTGTCCCGATTCTCAGAAAAATTAAGTTGAGGGTCAAGTTTAAGATCTGTATCGCCCTCAATATTGAGATTTTCCGAGACCAAATGACAGAAAATAGCCACCATAACACTGTCAATGAGCTCCAGGTGTTGTTGTTGTTGTTTTCTTCTTCCTCCGTCGTGTTGTGTTTCGGGGGCACATTTGTGATGTCACACTTCACGCATAGATGAAAAAAACAAAAACACCACGGGGCAAAACAACCACTGGCAGTCAGAATGGTGTTGATTGTCTTTTTTTTAACAGGTTCCCAAATCGTGGGTTTACTCACACAGGCTTATCTCACGATACGATACCAATACGATCGCGATACAACGATTCTGTGATAATCAGTATATCGCAAGGCAATCACAGAGTGATACATTTCGATATCGGTCAAACTGAAATGAACAAAATGTTAACTTGAAAAAGTTAATAGTGCAGGATTATATTTACTGATGGTGTGTGGAGCGTCTCTTAACGTAGATTTCTCCGCTGATTAGAACTCCCTCTTCTTCTTCTTCTTCTTCGATTATCGTATTGCACGAGGAAGGACTACGATACATCACCAAATCCAATTACACATGGTGATCGGATTATCTTCAGTTTCTCAGCTATTACGGAGTTTTTTCAGGATATATGATGGTTAGGGTTAGGGTTAGGGACAGGGTTAGGGGATATAAAGCATCGTCATGTGACCACAGCTCCGTGGCGAAAATGACGTGCGAAAGCATACGTGAATTACTTTTCTTAGTGCTCGGTACAAATTTTTGATGAGAATAGGCTGTCATGTTAGTAACTTAAAGATCCTGTCTTAACTCGCCAACATACAGTCCGAGCGATTGTGATTTATTTCCGGTGCACTGCATCTGTTCTCATGACTCATTAGAATCTATTTTTCTCACACTAATATGTGTCCTATCTGTGATAATTCACCACCCATTCAAGTTTAAGAATCTTAAAGGTCACATAGAGTGGTTCTGTTGCACATATATGTTAGTTATGGAGGTCTACTTACATACATTAACTTGTTTTTATGCTCAAAAACCTCCTAGTTGCTGTAAACAAGCCGATAGAAATCTCTCCTTACTGATGTTCTCCTAAGCCACGATATTTCAGACATAAATCTCACACCCAGAAGACAGACTGTGTTGTGATTGGCCAGCCAGCGTAGAGGCTTCCCAACTGTCTTGTGATTGGCCAATACCGGAAGTGACATATTCAGCACACCAGCTCCCAGAAGCACAGCTCCCCCCTCTGGATCGGTGGATGCATTGCTACTCATTATCAAAACATTGTTTTAACAGTGTTTAAAAATAGCTTCTTCACGACTCCCCGCCTCAGTCCCTTTGACGACCTTTGACCCGGAGTCAGACCCAGAGTCAGAAGACACTGTCGCTCGTGAAACACCTCCACAACGGACGTTATTCTTCTTCTGTGGTTCAATGTACGCAACCGGATGTGCCCGGACTAGTGCCCGGAGCAGGAGGATCTGCTGTTCAGGAGAACCAGTGTTTACGTAACCAGAAGGGTTCTTTTTTGAGCCAGAGATTACAATACATCAAAGTGTTCTCAGCAGTGACTGAACTGTTTGTTTTGGAAACTTCAGAGCTTCATAAACAAGGTAATGACGCAGATACACAATAAAAAACAGCATTTATTGGAACTTCCGGTCTAGGTCCGCTTTAAAAAAAAGACATATCGGAATTATATTGCGAATTGCAATTATTTGTGTGTCAGGATAATCGTGACGGTTTTGTATTGTCCCATGTGTGGTGCTGATCTAATCCCAGCTCTATTGCTGCTCACCACATCATTTTATTCTACAGCTGGTTATAATAAGAGCAATCAGGCCATGCCATTCTGTGCCATTCAGCCCACATTGTACCTGTCAAGCTGTCCGAGCTCCCTCAGTGTGTCAGAGGCAGAGCACACATACACACACACACACACACACACACAGAGGCTGCTATGCTAACATCCTCCAGAGTGCCATCCACAGATCTGTGATCCCACCGAGCTGAGCATGAATTAATAATGAGCCACTAACAAAATGGGCTTTTAATTGAACAGACTCCTGTTTGACAACAATAACTGAATCATGGGCCTCGATACAAGCTGAGTATCGATCCATCAACCATCCCGGCATCAGAGAGTGTGAAGCCTTACAGGGAACCAACATGCTGCAGTGGAGCCATTAGTTGTTGTTGTTTTTTTGTTTTTTTTAACACCAAAAAAGAGACATAAGTGAAGACACAGTTTGCAGCTGTGGTTTTGCTGTAGTCTGTGGATTTTCATTAGTTCACAGCGAAGAAAAAAAACAAATGAAGTAATTCAACCAGCAATTCAGTGCTGATGAATTCAGAATCTGATTCTGTGCCGAGTTAAAAACCGAACCTAACCTCTCAGAATACATGGTTTTTACTTCCCAGGACTCTAAAATCTAGCAAACATGAGGGAAAACAAAGACAACAAGATCTGACAACAACACAAAATGCACATGTTCTGCACATGCATATGACTGTAAATGCAATTATTAGTATTATTAGCAGTAGTAGTAGTAGTGCAATGCCAAGTGACTCACTGAGTGATAGGGCTGGGGAAAATATGGAAAAAAGTTTTCTCACGATACATTACATAACATTTTCACAGGTCACTGCATATCAAAAAAAAATGATCAAAACAAATGTCATAGAAATACAGATTTGGGTTTCGACATGAAAACTTGATAAACAGGGAGATATTTCACACATATATGGTGAAACATTATATATAATGTTTTATGGAATATACCTATTTTACTGTGCACTGACCTGTAGATGTACATGTGTGTGTATGTATGTTTTCCTTTTTCTCTATTGCAGCAGATCTCTGTTATCAAATCAACTTTCATTGTTCATTATCTGTTTTTCTGTCTAAATGAAGTTTATGTCTCTGTCTCAGTAGAATGTGACTTTGTCAGTCTGGAGCTCAGCTGTAGTGCAGAAGCATCCTGAGATGAACCATGCACAAAAACAATAATTAAAAAAATAATCTCAGTTATTTTGTCTGCTGTTGACAAGGACGCGACACTCACATATTATGGGATCTTTGCACTTTCCCCATCACAGAAAGGTGAAGGTGAAGGAGGCAGAGAATCCAAGTGCAACACTGACGATGCAACAATGCAGACTGATGATGAGCCTCGATCAGTCCAGACATCAGGGTTTGTTTGTTTTTTATCTGTGTGTTTTTTTTCCCTTAAACCCGCAACATCTGATCTCACAAATCCATGTGAAAAAAAAACAAATCTTACCTTATTTTCTCCTGATCTTGTGAGCAGCAGGAGGAGCAGATGATGATGATGATGATGATGATGATGATGACGGGTGTCGGTGACACAGGAATAGTTATCCAGCTCTTACATGTCGGCCGAGTAATAATAAAATCACTGTCACCGGCTCTTTCTGTGTCTGTGAGGTAAACAAGACGCTCCTCTTATTAAAAAAAATAAAAAATAGAAACAAGAAAAAAAATTGTATTTATGATCCTTTACTCAGCCTCCAGCCGCGGTCATTGCTCGGTTCTTATCCCCCTCCCAACCTCACAGAACAGCGGTCCACTGACAGCAGCTCACCGGTTTACAGGAAGATCCATGACGGGAGGAAAACGCAGTGTGGAGACGCTGCTGCTGCTGCTGCTGATGCTGCTGCTGCTGATGATGCTGCTGCTGCTGCTGCTGCCGGTGATGATGCAGCATCAGCGGCGGCGGCGGCGGCTGCGTTTGGTCCGTGGAGACGCGGGATGAGAGAGAGGTGCGGGTGCGGGAGGGGGAGAGTGGGGGGGCGCATCCGATGGCCCACGACGAAACAGGCAGCAGCGAAAAATGAACTCACGATGCGAAGACAGACGAAGATGAGCAGCAGCAGCCTGATGATGATGATGATGATGATGATGATGATCAGAGAAGAGAGGAATTCTTTCAAAACAATAGATCTTTAATTAAACTTCATAATGACTCACAATGAGTCAGGGCTGTAAACACCCAAAAAACATTTTAATTGTGTGTTTTTTTAAATGGAATTAGTTAAAGCTGCAGTGTGTGACTTTTTGTTGCTATGAGTTCTTGTTGATCTTGTTGTTTTTCTGCCAGAAACGGACACAATGTACAGCAGCTGTGTTTCCATCAGGTAAAGCAGGGCCATGGTAGCTCAGTGGTCGAACAAGTAGATTGTGGGTTTGATTCCAGGCTCCGCTAGTCTACATGCCAATGTGTCATTGGGCAGGACACTCAACCCCACATTGCTCTCAAAACTAGACTATAGACGCCCATCCTCTACTCAAAACTCCACTGCCATCCTGGTCCAAACCCTGGTCACATCCCACCTTGACTATTGTAACTCCCTTCTCATTGGTCTTCCCCACAAGTCCATCTATAAACTCCAATGGGTTCAGAACTCTGCCGCCCGCATCATCACCAGGATCCCATCTATCAATCACATCACACCTGTTCTGCAACAGCTTCACTGGCTTCCGGTTAAATTCCGCATCCATAACCTCTCTCCCCCATAACTCTCTGACCTCCTTCACATCAACACATTTACATTTAGGGCATTTGGCACTTGACGCTTTTGTCCAAAGCAACTTACAATAAGTACATTTGTCACAGGAAAGGAACTTTCCATTAGTGCTATGATACAAGTTCTGAAGGTAGGAACCTATTAGTACTTTAGGTTAGTGCTATGTACCATGTACCCCTTCCAGGACACTCAGATCTGGCTCATCTATCAGCCTCATTGAGCCTCCTGCCCGTCTGACCACCAGGGGGGCCAGAGCCTCTGGAACTCTGGAACTCATCAGGATCATTGTCTCATTCTCCATCTTCAAATCCCATCTGAAAACCCACCTTTTTAAACAGGCCTACTCCCTCTAACTCTCTAACTCTTGACCCGTTGTTGTTATTATTGTTATTATTATTTTGTTGTTGAAAGGTGACCTTTAGTGTCATGAAAGGCGCCTCCAAATAAAATTCATTATTATTATTATTAGAAAAACGACAACAACGAACGACATCAACGTTACCGTGCACAACCACAAGATCATGGAAATATCATGGATTTTATCCAGCCATTTAGTCGAGCTCCAGCTAGATCACAGAAAGTGTTTTTTGTACAATTTGACCAATCACATCATTGTAACAAAAGGAAAGAAAAAATTGTAACACACGGGGGCGACATTTTTAATTTCCAAGTATTTCAACGACTGCCATTTAAAGGGTTAAATGGAAAGTATATCACAGTACACTCTTAAAAGTGCTCAGTAGAACCATATAAGGTTCTTCGGCTTGTCCTCATAGGAGAACCCTTTATGGCTCCAGGTAGAACCTTTTTTATAAAGGTTTTACCTGGAACTCTTTTGGAGGGTTCCACCAAGAACCCCTTTAAAACCCTTTATTAAGGAAAGGGGTTTTAAAGGGTTCTCTGGATCAAAATGGTTCTTACTGGAATCATTAGTGTTACCAAGAACCCTTGAAAAACACTTTTCTTCGGGAAAGGGTTTTTCAGAAGCAAATGGTAGAACCTCAGCCCTTGTAGAAGGACCCTTTTGGAACCCTTATTTTCAACCCTTTAAACCCCAAACCATTAAATAATTGACAGAAAATTCAAATTCTTTGAAACTGGAGCCTTTATTGGTCCTTCTGAACAAAATGCAGCAATGGAACCGGCAGCATGGAAGTCTGAAGACATAACATTACAGTTATTTTGACTCATTTAGCAGTTCACAACCTTTTTATTTTGAGTGATGGTAAGGTTGAAAACAGTTGTTCATACAAAGATGTTCTCTGTCTTTCTCACAGGACACATGGGCAAAGTGACAGTGTTTGCATCTTTGTCGGTTTTCCCATCATTTTATACATCGGGTTTGTCAAGGAAAAGATTGTCACATTGTTCATGTGAGGGATCAATAACTCATGTATCACATATGATACGTTTAGGGTTATAGGGTTAAGAATGTATATCGTCAGGGACTCTTCAGAAAAAGGTTTACTGATGTTGTAAATTGTAAGTGAGTGTTTTTTGCAACCAGTGGATTCGCCCCCTGGTGGCGATTCAATATATTTTCCTTTCCTGACTGACTTCACTGTGGAAACCAGATCAGCTGAACTTGGAATCAAACCCCAACACATCTATCACTGAACATCCACAGGTTTGGTCAACTGTTTCAACTGTCATCCTTTCACTATCCCACTTTTTAGTGGTTTTCAACAACAGCGCGTGTGTTTACGCTGAAATAAAAGAAAAACAATGTGATTTATGAATTCAAGAACTTTCTGAATCCAGTGAAGAATATAATGTGAGACAACAGAACGACAGGGGGAGGAGAGCATAATAATAAATAAAAAAACAGAGTTTCTTCTTTGCATTCAGAAATACTAAAAAAAAAAAAAAAAAGCCGATTAGTTGAATACATCTCGCCAGCTTTAATGTGGAACATAATTTTCTTCTTCAATAAAGCTTTTCCTGAGACGCTTACTCCACAAGCAGAACATGTCTAATTAGTTTAGCACCAACAGCCTCTAAAAGTCAAGATGGATGTTGTTGGGTAAACACAAAAACAAACCAATTCCTGTCATTTTAATTGTTTTCTAAATATAATAGTTGATGATATATTTGCCTAATTATGACCCTACAATGTCTTTTTTCTTCCTCTTCTTCAGTGGGATTTTATGTTTATCCAGACGGAGCAAAAAATTACGAGTTGTTTTCGTTCATTTAATTTGAGCGGTTCATTTAGTCCACGCGCAGACATTCTAAATTAAAATAAAGCATACACACTTTTTTTTCTACTGTGAAATTATACAAGTAAGAAAAAAAAAACAAGTCGTGCACAAACGTCACAGTTTGGTCAGGCAGAGTAAAAATAGTGGGATGATTTCTGCTTTGTCTCCGGTCTCTCAGTGAGTTGTGAATGATATAGAGAGTGTTTCGGAGGAGGGAGAAAGCTGTTCTACCATCAGCTGCCAAGCTCTGTTGTCAGCTTAATCAGAGAGGTCGGTTCTGCCTGTTAGGATTCAGCCAACCTCCTCCTTCATCAATGACTTCATGTATTTCTGCTGATTCTCTGCCCTTGAACAGTATGTGTTCATGGTCTCTGTTCATGGTCCATGTTTTTGAACACAGACACATTCTGTGTGAAGCCGAGCATGGACTCCACAGTCAAACTGAGACAGAAAACAACGACACCTGTTGACAATGACAACGTCATCAGAAAAACTACCGTTCAAAAGTGTGGGGTCACCTATACAATTTTGTGTTTTCCATTAAAAGTCACACTTTTATTCATCAAAGGAGTTGCAAAATGAATAGAAAATATAGTCAAGACATTGACAAGATTAGAAATAATGATTTTTAACATCATTGCACAAGGGTTTTCTAATCATCAATAGTCTTCTAACACAATTAGCAAACACAATGTACCATTAGAACAGTGGAAATAGGCCTCTATACACCTATGTACATATTACATTAAAAACCAGACGTTTGCAGCTAGAATAGTCGTTTACCACATTAACAATGTATAGAGTGTATTTATGATTCATTTAATGTTATATTCATTGAAGAAAAGTGCTTTTCATTCAAAAATAAAGACATTTCTAAGTGACCCCAAACTTTTACGTGGTCGTGTATGTGTAACTGAGGACGTGGAAAGGTAGGAATAAGGGTTTGACTTGACATGCTTTGGACACAACAACAAAAACTCAAAAACATCCCAACATGACTCAATACAGCACCTTCATGGTTTATTTTTATTGTAGTGTTATTGTTATGTATTAATGTTATTTTAAAGGGAAATTTATATTTTTTAACTTAATTACTGCCCTAAAATCCATACGTCAGCACTGATTGAATGATTGTTGGTATATTTATGACTTATTTTATTTTTTTATCACTCATCTTCTATCCCTTTATCCTCCACAGGTCGCCAGTCCAGCACAGGGACACACCAACAGTCAATTTGGAGTGTCCAATTTCCCTAATCCCCAAATTTTTAGACTTAGACTTTATTGATCCCTTGGGGCTATGACTCCCTTAGGGAACTTAGATTTCCAGCAGTGTACAGTGGTGAGGACATGGAGCAGCAATATAATGTAATAAAATAACAATAAAATAAACAGTACACTCTTAGACACAAAACATACAAATATAGATAGAATAAAATAACACAAAACTAGAAAAGCACTCAGGGAGTGCAGACCTCCACCAAGGCAGCTCAGTGCCTACAAAATACGCCCTACCAGCATGCAGCGTCTACAGGTCACGGCCAAAATGTAATCACGTGTTCTTGGGCCCATTGCGGACATTACCCGAAAATTTCACTTTTTGACTTTCCGAGTTATGTTGCTAACAGACAAACAGACGCCGGCGAAAACATATACCTCCTTGGCGGAGGTCAATAAGGTAAGATAAATAAATAAGATTTTGGGCTGTGGGAGGAAACCGGAGAACCTGCAGAAAACACACGCATGTAAAACTCCACTTTCTCACTTAAGGCCACATTATACTTCTCCGACTGCGTAATGCGTTATCCGACTGCGTCACCACGGAGACGCCTCGAGCCTTTATACTCCTGCGTCCTGGTGACGGACACGCTCTGCAATTTCCCGCCCGATCAGTAGGGGTCGCTGCGCAAGGTTGTTGTGCTTCTGGCTACAGTGAGCAATGGCGTCCGAGAAAGAAAGAGAGAGAAAGACTGTTGTTGTTGAAACAGTGGCCGTTTCTCACTTTTCTGTGTCACTGAACGCAGTTTTAAGATAATTTGAGGCGAGAAATTGACCATTTAGAGTCTAAACATGTGCTGTGTGTGTTAAGATATGACGTATTTATAGTTTGGCAGCGGCGTGGGATCAGCTCCGCCTCTGTGGACGCTCGGTGCCACTGTGAGCCGGCACAAGCATCGTTAGCTCGGCCTGTCCTGAGGACCAATGACAGCTCTTGCCGTCTCCGTTGTCCCTTGACGGAGTGACGGACACTTAAAAAATATTTCGTGCAATCGGAGACGACGCAGAGACTCTACAACAGGTTCTGCGTCGACGCAGAGGGTTCTGCGTAGGTTATGCTGAGGACTTTACGCAGAAGTATAAATTGGGCTATACTCACTCATCTTCTACTCCTCATGTGAAGGTTAAAGTGGAACCAAAAGGCGTGGGTACACCCTGGACAGGTCGTCAGCACCTTAATTCCGTTGTATATTCTTAAAGGACAATAAAGTATCTATCTATCTCACTAAAGTGGAGATGCAGAGCTATGTAAAGTGGGACCAAATTTCCCCCTAAGCAGACGTGAGAACAAAGCCAAATTCCCCGTGCAACATCGCGATATCTGCAGCTATAGTTAGACCTGCAGACCTACAGGGTCACAGCGAGAGGTCACACATGCCCTCACAAACTGTCCAGTCAGGAACCAGGAAGGGGGGGCGCAGAGTGTCTGTGACTCCCCGACTCTTATTTTAAGAGGTTCTTCCACAAATAGGTTGCTCCCAACGGTGACAAATAATTGGTGTGATGTCTCGGGGCAACAAGCATGAGGAACAGGCTGCATTTTAATGCCAAGTCCTCCACAGGAAGAACCAGTTATTCAAGCCACGAGGAACGTTCTCTGGACTCTGTGTGTTTGGGAAAATGCATGATATTGGAATCAAGCTGAGAGAGTAAGTTTCATATGTCACCTTCAGTGACCTTGGAGGAAGGAAAGGTGTTTTTTACATGGAATACACAGGTTTTACATACACTCTTAGAAATAAAAGTAGAACCGTATAAGGTTCTTCAGCTTGTCCTCATAGGAGAACCCCTTTTGGCTCTTTTTATAAAGGTTCCACCAAGAAACCCTTCAAAAACCCTTATTCAGGAAAGGGGTTTTAAATGGTTCTCTGGATTAAAATGGTTCTTACTGGAACCATTAGTGTTACCAAGAACCCTTTGGGAAAGGATTTTTCAGAAGCAAATGGTTCCAGGTAGAACCTCAACCCTTGTAGAGGAACCCTTTTATTAATTATTATTATTATTATTATTTAATCTATAAGAGTGTACTCATTGTATGTAAAAAAAAAATATATTTAGTAGCTTTCTAAAACAAGGTTCTGTCATAACAATTGAAAACATTGGAAAATATTGGTGTGAGAGAAAGATTCCAAAACACAGAAACAAGGATCTGTACTTATAGCCAATATTTAACTGTTCATACTGTACATATACACACACACACATGTATATATATACACATATATATATATATATAGGATTATTTTTTTTTATAAAAAATAGCAATGCAAAGGACTCGGAGACTAACGAATTCCGAGAAATTTTACCCATTGACTAATACTATATGTGCTAAGGAAACTGCATGGTATTAAAATCAAGCTTATAGAGTAAGTTTCATATGTTACCAATGGTCACCATGGTGGAAGGAAATGTGTTGTTTTTTACATGAAATACATGAGTTTTACATAATATATTTCCACTTTACTATGTAAAATATTTACAACAGCGTTTTAGTAGCTTTTTAAAACAAGGATCTACTATCCCAGTTCAAAACATTGGAACCCTAACTTTAAATATACACATACCTGTCATACTATCTGTTTTATCTTTATAAAATGCATGGATTTGTTTAATGTTGTTGTATCAACACTAGCTGGAAATTCCCTGGGAAGCTGCAGTAAAGACTTATCACATGACAGGAGAAGAAACAGAGAAACTGTATCACCTATTACATCACAGCACATATTATTGTACAATTTACAGTGCGGGAGAATACGTTTGATTGTATCCTTGTCTCCTTTTTCTTCTCCCGTACAGTATAACAAGCTAAAAAAAAACAAAAAAAAAAAACAGCTGAAGACTGAACAAGGATCCGTTGAAAACATTTGCAAAGCTCTTAAGGAATAGTTTTAATGAATTTCTGAAATTCAGGAAATGATCCATTTGCCCTGATGCACTTTGACAGTGAGCTGACTTTAGTCTCAAAAACAAAAAGTAATTTTGAACATCAGTTTACACTGTATTTTTCATTCACAGGACAAAACTGTAAATTTCAGTGACAGTAAAAACATGTTAATTTTACAGTAATGGCAACCCAGCTGCCAGTTCTTTACTGTTTTTTTTACAGGAACATTTCTTACAGTGTATATTGGTTGCACCTTTATCACGGTCATTGTATCACCTATTACATGACATCACATATTATTGTACCTTTATTTATTTTATTGTACATATTATTGTACCTTTAAGGTGTACAATTTACAGCGCGGGAGAATACGTTTGATTTTATCCATTTCTCCTTTTTCTTCACCCGTACAGTATAACAAGCTAAAAAAAAACAAACAGCTGAAGACAGAAACGGTGAATCCAGATCACAGTGTTGCAACATCACACCGCTATCATTACACAGGCGTCAAAAGAAAGAAGAAAAAAAGACATCCTGCACAGCTGACAAGAGGATGTCAGGTGGGCGAGTGGCATCTCGTCATGCAATCTGTGTACAGTAATCAATGACCACTCAGTGGTGGAGGGGAGAGAGAGAGAGACATAGAGAGACATAGAGAGAGAGAGTGGGCATGTCAAATAAAAGCAGTGGAGGAGAAAAACGGAGCAAGGAGAGAATACAGTGAATTTGATGGTGGTGGTGACGAGGGAGGGGATAGAGGATGTGCACAAGAGTGCAACTGTTGTGAGAATATAGTGAGATTTAAGTTATGTGAGCTACTGCTTTGACGAGAGACACACAAAAGGACGTCCTCTTCTCTGTATAATCTCTTCAGATTAAAACAACAGGCACTTTTTAACCTAATAATCATCTTTTGTGACGACTGAAGCACTTCATGTGCAGCTTTATGTGTTTTTCATTTGACATTGCTCACTCTGGGGATCATTTAGCGTAAATGTGTGTGCCGTTAGGGCCACATGGTAAAAAAAATAATAATTTAGTATAAAAATAAACTAAATTAAATAAAAACTACAATGAACAAAGCAAAACTAACTCAAACTAAACTGAATTGTAGATAAATTCAGTTTTACTTTTGATTTACCTGCAGGAGTTAAAGGCGCCATATGTAAGAATGTGGCCAAAAACTGTTACTACACTCAAATTCAAAATACAGAGGTCTTTTAGGTATGTGCTTGGCAGCTGAGACTCTACTGATTACAATGATTGGTATACGTCGCTAGGTGGCGCCACATGCCAAAACATGATTTCAAAACATAAACATGATTTACAGTCTGCAAAATATTTTTTTAATGCAAATATTTAGTCTGTACTGTTGTTGTTGGTGAGTTCAGTTTGTTATATGAACATTATTCCTGAGTCTCTGTGACATATTAGGAGGATTTTATCATTTATTACATAATGCACCTTTAAAGGTTAAACAATGAAATTAAAGGATTTGATCGTCCATATTTGGTGTCACACATTCTTTCATCCTTTTGAAAAACTAAGACTAAAACTAAATAGAAACTAAAGGGAAACTAGTCAATTCCTCAAAAATAAAAACTAAACTAAAACTACTTAATCACAGTAAGCCAAGCCTGGCAGCGTTCAGGCAGGACTGCAGATGGTTTTTTGTAAAAGCTCGCTCTGTCATCGACTGCCTACATTCATATGAGGACGGAGAAAATAGACGAAGCCCTGAGACAAAGTGCTTTCAGAATAGCTGAGTTCCATTTCTAGCAGTTCAGAGGCGATCAATCGAGAGAGAAAAAACACCGATTTTGAATCCATGAGACTGAGCCAGGCATGATTCATGAATTGTGCATGTAAACGAGTAAATCACGGGTGTGTATAGACAACAGTGCTGCTTTTATAAAAGATTAACAATGCAAGGAGACTGGAAACAAATAGCAAGCGATTGCAACTATCGACTAATGGTATTGTCTGCTGTGATGTGCAGCAGATTAATGAACATGTGCTGAGTGAGTTCAAGCAGAAAACTCCATCATCCAGAGCGTGGACACATGGTTAAAGGGCTGTTCTGTTCTGTGTGTGTCTATCTCCTCTCAATCATGAAGGTTTTATACATTCTATTATTCTAATACAATAACGTTAGGATTCTAACTGTACAACACACCCACTTTGATCGCCTCCTCCGTCATTCAGAATCAACACGAGCAGGTCATTTAGATCCACGTTCGTTCCATCAATCATGTGACAAAACAACAGCCTCGCAACAAAACAAGGCAATTCATCACAAAGCGGGTCATGAATCATAATTTAGGTATTGTAATTTAAAAAAAAAAAATAATAATAATAATGAGGCTGAAGTTCATTATTTTCAGGGCAAAGGGGTCAATTTGTGAAGTCTCCCCTGTGAGAATGTGGATATAATCTGCCAGCTCTTCAAATATCACCAGGAAACAAATCCTGCAGCCGCAAACTGCATTCTACCACAAGTGATTCTTACAGGAGAGAACACTCTCGTCTAGATTTATTAAATATCAACCCGACAGACAACTACAGCCATATTGATATGGTTTAGTTAGTGACCAGTTGTCTCCTCTTAGTCACTGGTATTGGATCACACTCTTGCCTTTGTGTGACTCACAGTTTTAACACTGTAATACAATAAATAGACTTATTAGCTCATATTTAAACCCACTGCTTAGTAACTGAAACCAAGAACCCACAGTTGCTCTATGAGGATTGATATATATACACATATATATACATATATATATATGTATGTGTGTATATATATATATAGAGAGAGAGAGAGAGAGAGAGAGAGAGAGAGAGAGAGAGAGAGAGAGAGAGAGAGAGAGAGTGCTGACTCATTCAACAAAAAAAGTCCTGGAAGGGAATGAGGATTTTCATCTTAACATATTTTTTTTTTTAAGGGCCCAAGTGCTAAATGCTTCAAATTCACCTGATTTCCTTTCCTAACCTGTAAGGTTAGAAATCACCAGTCAACACATTCAGCCTGATTTTTTATTTTACTTTATATTGTGGAAGGTTTAAAATATGTTCTATTTTAAAGGCGACTGCAAAAAAAAAGGCTGAATCCACAGTTATGACTTTACTCACAGTGCTTTTGTGCCATCTGTTGGATGTAGAGGGAACTGCAGCAGTGTGTCATCAGCAGGGACATTCTGAGAATCAACAAAAAAATATTGTGTTAGAATTGTTTTCTTCTATATTTCAATCATCCAATCATCAGCAGCAACTTTTAATGATATCTATTTAAAAAAAGAAATGTTCATTAGGCATTGACTAATAAAGGATTATCTTATCAATAATATGTTCTCTATAATAGCGTGTTGGTTGAACACATCCATATTTAATCTGCAAGATCATGCTATGATGTATTTCATGTTGTTTGACCTCTAACTATCAACTGATAGTTATATTTTAAAAACATCTTATATATTTTATTCTTCTTTAGCACAGTACATTCTTATGTTTTATATGTGACGTCTATTCCTGCTGTAACATAACCATTTCCTGGTCTGTGATCAATAAATCAAATATCTACTTTACTCCTGTGATGGAACCATTGCTATGTTACATTACGTTTTCAGTGTTTTAATCAGTTGGCAGTGAAAAATGTTAATAATTATCGATAAAATACATCTTTACAACACCTGCACAATCGGTGTACCCATTAATATTCTATATAAGTATAAGTTTGTTTAATATAAATAACTGTAAACAAAAAAACTGTGTCCCTTTCATTAATAATTTCTATATGATTATTTATTTTAGAACAATTATTTTCATCATATATACTGTACTATCCTTGTACCACTTTTACATTATATTATTTATTCTGTTACTGCCTATGCACTTCAGGTGAGACGCAATCAATTTAATCTAATATAATCAAGTCAAGTCAACTATATTTCTAAAAACAACCAAGGTTTGACCAAAGAGCTTTACAGAGGCACAAAATAATTCAAACAGTAAAATCGTAACATAATACAATTATAAAAATAACCTTTTTTTTATTGAAAATGTATGATTTAATTGAATATTCCTGTATTTGACTCTTCATGTGTTGATTATTTGGGGGGGCGGGGCCATATATGGGCGGGAATATCTATGCAGAGGGGCGTGGTCTTGAGGAGGTCAAAGTTGAACGCATTTTGTCTTTTGTGCTAAGCAGAAGAGTGGAGTCCGATCGAACCGCGGCGTCGCTTCCCTCTTCCCCGGATCCTTTTAAAACTCCCTCCCGAACCTCTCCCCTTCCACCCTTGCCACCCTACCCACCCCCTGAACACTCTTCAAGGGACGGTTCTGGTAAGACTCCATAGATACACCTTTGTTTTTTTACCCCCTCTCTCCCAGGATGAAGGACAGCGGTAACTCCTGTGTACCTCAGCGCGCTTCGTAGGCCGCGGGGCCCGGCTATTCACTGGAGCGCGCGATGCTAATGCTAAGCATAGGGTGGAAAATTACTGAACTGTATTTAGCTTCATGGTCAACCGAGGGTTAGCGGCTCCTTCGCTGTGTTTCGCGTGTGTTTTATTAACGTGTTTACGAAATAGTACAGCAGATAAGTTATTGGGGAATGTTACAGTGCTAGCTAGCTTAGCCTTTATCGCTAACTTGCGTGACTGACTGTGTTGCTCTTTCCAAAATAGAACAGTGTTTGTGTTGTTAACGTGGTTCACAGTCTTCAGTAGCCTCTGTCGACTCACACGCGGCATAAAGTTATTATTACACAATTACTCCTTGTGTATCTTAAATTAAAACCCCAAATTGGTATGTCGCCACAGCTATTTAGTGCCAGGAAATAGGCATGGTAACATGGGGACAGTGGGTCATTGTGCTAACGTGAGTTAGTGGACTCGGGCCAGTCTAATGTGAATTACTGGACTGAAGTGGTTTGCTTTTATTATTATTTAACCACACGTTAAGTCAACATGGTGTTTACTGCCTGCGTTAGCTGTAGCTCTGTACTAAATGGTAGGTTCCAGTTTCTCCATTTGTCTCTAATGCTCACGTTTTCCACTGTTACAGACTTTCAGCAAGTGACTAAAGACTCGCTTCGTTGGCCAGTTTAGTGTCTGGATATAGCTGCAGCAATGGACTCAACTCTTGTTGAAGGAGGACTTAATGTCACCCTGACCATCAGGCTACTGATGCACGGGAAGGTGAGTGTGACTGCACACACTGTTCTCCTTTTAAACATTCATAATCACCGTCATCTTTAGCTACATTCGTGCTCATCGGTTCATTAGAATGAGTGTTGTTCGAATAAATACACATCTGCGCCTACGCCTGTATACCTGTAATTGCACATACACACACATGTATTTGCTGCTACTGTATATACAGGAAGTAGAGTCTGTACTTGTAGCTGAAGAATGTACAGGCTTGCATTTCCAACATGGGTGTGTAGGCTCGGCCACAATAGCCGTGCCAGCTATGAAACTAGCATTTCATCATACCAGCAAGACACAATTTAGTCCAACAATAGTAGTAATGAAGAATACACACTCATATTTGCCAATATATCTCTTATCCCCTAAACTTAACCCGTTTGGCACCAGACCACGGTGCATTGTTTCCAAAGGTCTCTGTCGGTCTGTGTGTGACAACTTCAAACTTCTTTGTTTTCTTGGTTTATAAATGTTGTTGTAAGACAGACGGCAGGTGTGTGCGTTTAAATGTAAACAGAGCAGCGTGGATGTACCCTAAATAAAAACACACTAACATTATCGCATTTATTGTTTTAACATGTATGTTTGTTCTCCCCCTCAGGAAGTTGGAAGCATCATCGGAAAGGTTAGTTTTTGTTTACTAGTAGAGTGATGCTATCCACTTTTTGTCTGTTGGCATATTTTGTAAATATTGTGCACATGTGCTTGACTTTTACAGAAAGGAGAATCAGTGAAGAAGATGAGAGAAGAGGTAAGATTGTTTTTTAAGTGTGATTTATTCTAGAAAAGAGATGTGCATAAATTTAGTTGGACTGACTCGGAGGGGTGTCACATGATGACACTGACTAATTTGTTGCTTCCTCTATGGATTTATTGTCTGAGCAGAGTGGTGCTCGCATCAACATCTCAGAGGGGAACTGTCCGGAGAGGATTATAACCCTTGCAGGACCCACCACCTCCATTTTCAAAGCCTTCTCAATGATCATTGAGAAACTGGAAGAGGTAAGACCAAAACAGCCCTAATACTCATTTAAACTCCTAGAAAAAAACTGTCTCTTTTTTGTGAAATGACCATGGTGGCTTTGCATAACTTTGACTAAATTAAATGAGGGCCAGAACATGCAACTACATGTACAGCATTCACACACTGCACTTTCGGACATAGACTCCTGTGTATTAAACAGCACTAGCTGCATGACTTCTGATTACCTCTGTTTATCGTAAAGGTGATGATGATTATAATAATGATACATTTTATTTAAAAGTACCTTTCTGTCACTCACGGTCACTTTTCAATTAAAAGAAAACATGCACATAGTTAAAAGCGGACACCCATTCAATGTACACAGACAGTAAAGTTAAAAAGATATATTCAGTTGTTCTGGTAAAAACAACGCAATTACAAACCAAAAGCAAGTTTTTAAAAAAGTGGGTTTTGAGTGAGGTTTTGAACTGAAGGGAGATTGATGATGTTCAGGGTGTCATGTGGGAGAGAGTTCCAGAGTTTGGGAGCAGAGTGGCTGAAGGCCCTGCTCCCCATGGATGATGCCATGTATGCGAAACCACATTGGTGCACTACTGCATATGACAGCGAGAACTTCAAGTATGAAAACCGAGTACGGAAGGAGATATTTGTTTTCTCTTGTAAACAAATGCTGTAGTTTTTTCCCAACGTTTTGTGTGTATTGTGGAGACGGGCATTTGATTACATTTTCTTAACTGATTGTCAGGAAAATTGACGAGTTATCGATTAATCATTCATATTTTGTATGAAAAAGCACTATTTACAGACTATATTGAAAATACAAAAAGCACAGCGTGTTTTGCTCGACAAGGTCTTTTATAACTCTCGTGGCAGTAAAACCGGATCTGTTCAATACTGAAGATATGCGCTGCTGTGCTCTAAAGCAGCGGAGCCTGCAGCGAGAAGCCGGTGCTCTTTAACTCGTTTTTTTCCCAAACAGACCGTAGTTAGAGAGTGTTGGAGAGAACACAATGTTGTTCTCCAGGGCTGAAGAAGTAGGTTGACTCACTTTGCTTCAGGTTCAATGATCCAGTTAACTCCACATGGCAGGTAAACACATGCACGGTCACCTCTTGCCTTCTCATGCATAACCCAAACAATTCTTCCGGTACAGTTATACTCAATTTTTGCCGTCGCTCACACTGATGTCATCACGCACCTTCAGGTGTCTTAAAGGAATACACTTTTAACTCTCAGCTAACGCTTGTGAAGCTATTGGTTTATTTAAGATTTGTGTACTGGGCCACAGTTATTAGTACATTTCTATCTGTTCATATGTTTTAAAGAAATAGGAACGAAATTTTTTAGTTTCATTTCATTCCTATCTTTTGGAAATAGGACGTTGCCTTGCACAAAAGAACGACCCCAGTTTTTTCCACAGAATGATACGTACCGCTTGTTACCACAATTCCACGTTGCTTTTCTGTATCGCAGTCAGGAATTGTCTGATTCTAAATGTCAAGGTATCGTTATCTGTGGTGCAAAAAGTAGATCAGTGCAGCACGAGCTAAAACTTACAGCAAATGCACAAGCACATTGGTTTGCTACTGTATATGACGGCTAAAACTTCCACAGAGAAACCCTAATGAAACAGAGTAAGGAAGGAGAATTTTGTTTTCATTAGTTATTTTTACTAGATTGTATTGTGTGTATTGTCTCAGATGGTTCAGAGCTGCTCTTTGCCATTTACTTTGCGTTTTTTTGACGAGGTTTCAACAGCTCCCATGGTTCCACACTGCTTCTAGACATTGAAAATTAGGTTTTCTCTTATTGTTTTGATTGAGAGGTCCCTCTTGGGAAATGTTACTGCAGTACAGTGGCATGTGTTGGAGCAGTAGGACTTTTCAATGTCCCATACGATGCAAAATCAACCTTTTAATCATTTAAATCCTTATATTTGCTACTATGGAGGCACCACCAGTCGCCAAAGTGTGAAAAAAGATGACTCGTGTTTGTGGTCCTCCTCAGTCTATGTACAGGAGATGAAACACACGATGTTGACTTCTGTGCTCCTTGGGACGTAACGAGACGCTACGTTCCTGGAATTGTTGTTTCGCGGAGCTCCGCTTTGTCCGTGAAACACAGAGAAGTGCTGGCGAGGACAACAATATAAAAAAAAAAAAGGGAAGTCTGCGGAGTCTGTGAAAAGTTCTATTCTTGGCTCCATAGTGCAGCACAGAGTCCTACACAAACTTCCAGCCTCGGAGGCTTTATTTGTCCAATGGATACATGTCATATATGACTGCAATGTGCCTGCTAAGGCCTGCAAATGATCACTTTTCCAAATGCTAACTGCTGTTAGTTCCCAGAAACCTCTGTGGCTGATGTCATTTCCCATCCCTTAAGTTTCGTTTTACCTCGTTCTGAACAGGGCTGTTTTGGCTGCTATGGTGCTTCATCCTTAAGGTATTTTGACCAAATCATGTCAAAGACATGTTCATTAGGACACCAGGGAACTAGGTTCACTTGGAGAAATAGGGTATAATATGGGACCTTTAAATGTTCTCATCTACGTTTTTTTTTTTCTTGTAGGACATCAGCAACTCAATGACTAACAGTACGGCCACCAGCAAACCGCCAGTTACCATGCGCCTCGTCGTGCCTGCCAGCCAGTGTGGCTCACTCATTGGCAAGGGTGGCTGCAAGATCAAGGAAATCCGAGAGGTTTGTTGGCACATTTCTCTCCCCTGTTTTGTAAAAGTTTTACACACGACTCACCCCCTGATGTGTCCTGATTCTTGTTGGCTTTTGTTTCTACAGTCAGCGGGAGCTCAGGTACAAGTAGCAGGGGACATGTTGCCCAACTCAACAGAGCGTGCCATTACCGTTGCAGGGACCCCACAGTCCATTATCGAGTGTGTCAAGCAGATCTGTGTCGTCATGCTCGAGGTACACTCGCCATATATATTGTGCTATTATGAATTTATCATGACACTCATGGATAGACTTAATGAATTTCTTATTGTAGTGTTGCTATTGCCTTGATAGTCAGTCGTGAATGTTTCTTTTTCTTCTTTTTTTTTTTAGTCCCCACCAAAGGGAGTAACCATCCCGTACAGACCCAAACCCTCAGGCTCTCCTGTCATCTTTGCAGGTGGTCAGGTAAATGACAACAATCTATTGTTTCATTATCTAGAAGTGTCACTGGTATTGTCTGGCCACTAGAGCTGCAACTAAAGCCCAATTTATACTCCTGCGTAAAGTGCTCTACATTGATTACGGAGAGCCCTCTCCGTCGTCTCCAGCTTCATGTAATATATTCTTATATACCCTCACGGCGTCAAGGGACAACGGAGAAGGCAATGGCCTTCTCCATTGAGAAGGCAATGGCTGTGGTTGGTCCTCAGCCATTGCTGAAGCACAACAGTGACCCCTACAGATCGGGCGAGAAATTGCAGTGCGTATCCGGCACCCCGATGGAGAAGTATGAGGGCTTGAGGGATCGACGTGGTTATGCAGTTGGATAACACATTACGCAGTTGTAGAAGTATAATGTGGCCTGACGATTTATTTTTGTAATCGTTTAATCTGTCGATTATTTTCTCGATTAATCGTTTGGTCCATAAAATGTTGAAACGTTGATCAGTGTTTGTCAAACCTTGAAATGACAATGTTTTCGAATGTCTTGTTTTGTCCACAAACAAAATGATTCAGCTTGAATGATTTTTTTGTTACGTGGAGCAAAGAAACAAAGAAAATATTCACATTTAAGTAGCTAAAACAATCATGAAAAAAGCCTCAGACGGATTAATCGATTATCAAAATAGTTGACGATTCATTGTTTCAGCTCTACTGGCTACACAGTGTCCACTTTTAAGGTTCTTTATCTGGCAATGATGTGATGTTTCCGCTTTGTCCTGAAGCTGTTCTGGTCAGAGGAATTAAATTATAGATGTGCATTGTTCTGGCCACTGCTGTGCTGTCTCCACCATGTCTGGTTGTGTTTTTGTAGCCGGTGAACTGATGGATATTAGAGTTCAGTGTGTGTGACACCGTCTTAAGTGCTGTTCTCTCCTTGCAGGCATACGCTGTCCAAGGACAGCACGCCATTCCACAGCCTGATGTAAGTGAAGGGCCCTCTGTAAGTGATTCAATATATTTGTAACTTCGGTCCTGGGAAGCCATGCCACCCTCTTGTCATCTCTCCGATTCCTTTTTTTCCCAACCACCTTTTCTTGATAGAAGCATCCATTTTTATAAATAAATAATCAACATTTATATTCCCCCCTAAATACACTGTAGGCTAAATCATGGCCCCCTCATGTTTCATTTCACATTTTCCTCTCATCATCATCATCATCATAACAACTATTTAAAAAAGGGAAATTTTCTGCTTTTGATGAGTAAAAATAACTTTCCTCACCTGTTTTTTCCTCCCTCTCTTTAATTGTTTCCACAGCTCACCAAACTTCACCAGCTGGCCATGCAGCAGAGCCCCTTCCCCATTGCACATAGCAACCAGGGCTTCCAGGGTAAGTAAACGAGGGATTTTGATTGCTGTAGATTTGTACCCTTCAAACGACAAACATTTAATAGTTTTAGCCAATTAATCTGCTCTGATACATTATATAAATATATAAATATATAAATATATTTAAAAGCTGCTTTTGCTGAAAATATCTGTATATGTGATTTTCTTTTGCTAAATAGTGCTGGGCGCGAGATTAACGAACAACGCGCTTCCATGACGACTGACCGGGAAAAGGCACGTGTGACGTCATGTTTATGTGCCGCGACACCGGAGTCCAGGCACCGTTTACAAGTTAGCTGCGTTAGCTCCGTTGGCTACTTTTAGCGCCGTTTAGCGCGCCGACAGTCGAACTGGAGCGGTCTGTTTATTAAACGAAAAGAGCAGTGCTACAAATACACAGCGTACCTGTGTACTGCGTATGTGTGCCTCTGTTTTTAAAGTTTAGCGTTACTTTCGAGACTCATTTTAACAATCCCTAGTCACGCGAACATGACGTCACATGCGTCTTTTTCCGGTCAGTCGTCCTGGAAACGCGTTGACATTTGTCAACGTTGGTGCCGTGAAAGCGCCCAGCACTAATAAACAACTGTATGAAGACCCTGACACTGCAATATAAATGGAGATCCCAGCACCAGTCTTCAAAATAACTTCAGAAAAAAACCACTTAAAAATATCAAAGCATGTTCTTCTATTAGCCTTAAACAGTCCACTATTGGTCGACCTCTGGCTATTTTCAGCTTAGTCAAGTTTAATGTGGTTTCTCTGTGGTTCTGCAGCTGGGATGGATGCCTCTGCACAAACGGACTCTCACGAGCTGACCATTCCAAACGATGTAAGTTGTTAAGGCCAAATGTTTTGTCCCCCTTTTTGGGATCGAAGGAGCTGATGTTTTCTCCTCGTTTCAGCTCATCGGTTGCATTATCGGCCGCCAGGGCGCAAAGATCAACGAGATCCGTCAGATGTCAGGCGCTCAGATCAAGATCGCCAACCCTGTCGAGGGCTCAACTGACAGACAGGTCACCATCACTGGCTCCCACGCCAGCATCAGCCTGGCTGAGTACCTGATCAATGCTCGGTAAGAAAGTCTGCAGGCTACTCTGATACGTCCATCCCATATCATGTGGACATATTACTCTGATGTCTAAAAGTTTTAGTTTTTCCCTAAAACTAATCGAGTTATGACTTTTTAAATCCAAATACAATCAGCTTCACTGCCTTCGTAATCTTCTGCAAAACTACGTCGGCCGTCATTTATTATTACTCAGAAGCTCAACACCTTTGCATACTAAAATGTATTTTATAATATTGTGTCGTGTCTTTAGCGTTTTAGTAAAAGAAGGAAAAATACAGGAAGTTCTAATTCCTCCAATTATGATGGCAGACCAGAGCTTGACTTGTTTGCGTATTCTTCTTCTTAACTCCATGCATTGTCATACGTTTTTCTTTACATTATTTTTTTAATTGAAGGCATTTATTTTTATTGCTTTAAAAAAATGTATTTGCACAAAGTATTTTTTAACTCAACAGAAACCACAGCTCTTCACACACTCTCTCAGATTAGCGTCTTTTCCCACGCCATCCCGTCACTGTCCAAACGTTACATTTGCAGTGTTTTTAAAAACGAAACGTTGACGTGGAACTCTCTTTTCTGTTTGTGCTCGTCAGGCTTTCTTCTGAAGCTACTGGACTCGCAGCCAACTGACATGGAGGATCATCATCATCAGCACCTAACGTAACCCCTTCCCCTACTTTTTACCAAGAGGTCCCTTATTGAACTTAATGCAAAAACCAAGTACTATAAACTCAGTTTTCTCCTCTGCTTTGGTTAGACACCTAATGAGTTGTAATTACACCATCATCATGGTATTGGTATTTTATTTATTTATTGTTTTTAAAATTCCCTTTGCATATAGTTTTTTAAAGGACTTCCTTCCGTTGTATTTTTTCTTTTCCTCCTTTTTATTTTGTTGTATATCTGTATGAATCTTTTTTTTCTTGATATAGGTAAAAAAAACGTTTTAGAAAAATCTGAAAAAGGCATAAATGTTTTTTTCTTATGTCAGATTTTTCTTAGAAAATGTAAAAATGAAGAAAAAAAAAATAACATTATAGATGGACTGTTCTTTCCCTTCCTTTTTAAATATCTATTTATTTTTATTTAATACACACGGCTCCTTGTAAGAGTAGAATGTGTTGATATTTGCCACCTTCAGTTTGAAACTGTAAGCTCTGTGTGATAAATAAACAGGTTTCAGTTGGTGTAAATGATCCCGGGTTGATGATGCGGTCGGAAGGAAAATGTAATCCCTCTCCATGTGTGAGGGTGCGCAAAGGAGAATTTTAAGCTACACTATGTCTCACCTCTAATTTTTTTTGTAGATGAATTGTTTTTTTTGTGTCATTCCTGTTTCCATCGGTTTTTATTTCCTGATCAGGACTTTTTGAGCATTATTGTATATTGGATTCTGATAATTGCGGGTGGGCCTCTGTGACTATAGGAGCGGGCCTGAGTGAGAGGAAAATATTTTCATTTCCCTGAAATTACGAAGACCATAGTGGCGACGATGAAGATAATAACATTGAAATGTTTGTTTTAAATAGAGAAAATATTTTTTTTAACTGCAGGGCTGGGGAATGCTGCAAGGGGCAACAAAAAAACTACAAGACATATTGGTCTTTATAAGTATATTATGCTGAGGTATTAAATTATGACTAACTAGAAGGAAAAAAATTATAGAATTAACACTAGTTTCCTGCTATCCTTTTTGCCTGGGTCAGATTTTATTTTTTATTATTCTTTGCAGGATGAAGAAACTCACGTTTTTGTGCACGTTTTCAAACTATTGTAGATCGGGGTGCAATTAAATTGTTGAAATGAAATGCAGAAATAAAAAAAAAAAAAGAGATGTGAAATGCTTAACGGGTTGTTGGTCGTTATTTTGGCAGTTATTTATTCGCTTGTTGTCGGTATCTGGATCTAAAGCTCACATAGAGTGGTCCTATGGCACATTATATATTAGTTATGGAGGTCTACTTACATACATTAACTTGTTTTTATGCTCAAAAACCTCATAGTTGCTGTAAATGAGCCGATAGAAATCTCTCCTCACTGAAGCTCTCATCAGCTGCGCTGTTACAGACTGAAATCTCACCCCCAGAAGACAGACTGTGTTGTGATTGGCCAGCAAACGAGAGCTTCTCAACTCTCTTGTGATTGGCCAATACCTGGAAGTGACGTAATTTGCACACCAGCTCTCAGAAGCACAGCTCCCTCCTCTGGAACGGTGGATGCACTGCTACTCATTATCAACACATTATTTTAACAGTGTTTAAAAATAGCTTCTTCACGACTCCTCGCCGCAGTCCCTTTGACGACCTTTGACCCAGAGTCAGACCCAGAGTCAGAAGACTGTCGCTCGTGAAACACCTCCACAACGGACGTTCTGCTATTCAGGAGAAATGCTGTTTACGTAACCAGATTACAATGCAACGCAGTGTTCTCAGCAGTGGCTGAACTGTTTGTTTCGAACCTTCAGGCTACATAAACGAGGTGATACACACCTAAAAAAACAGCGTTATCTGGAACATCTGTTCTATGGGAGCTTTAAAGGATGGATGTGCTAACCCAGGGCCTCACGGTTGGTGTAGTTGTTAGCGGCTTCCATGATATTAGGGTGTTTGCATAAGTCTTGGAAGTCTTTGAGTGTGAAAAATGGAAACCTTTTTTATGTAAAAGTCTTGGGGAAATAGTTGAGCTCATAGTAGAATTGTAGAATCTGCACAAAGCATTGATATCCAATAAAAGCTCACTTTTCATGTTCAACTGTAAGTCACTTGGGGTGGGAATTGTCAGATTAGTAAAGTAAATGAGTGCATTTTATTTACTTCACAGGGCAATGTAAGTAAAATACTGACGGGGTAAAATCACAATAAAAGAAAAGTCCTTTTTACTGCTTTTTAAAAACGTCAGCAGTGTCGAGGCAGTGAAGGCAAAAGCGAATCGCGTCTCGAAAAGGTTCTATGTGACCTCAAGTGACTGTATTTGAAGGGTATTTTTGTGAAATCATACTGTATATTGTGATATACTCGCACAACAGCTCGAGTGGGAATGAGCACTTGGCACCATCTAGTGGACTGAAATATCTATAGATTTTTTTTTTATGTTAATCCACAAAAACTGTTAAATGTTACTAATTTATTTATTTATTTTTTAAATCAATCATTGGTGTCTCGATAAATGACCGTGCAAAAATATCACAATATTTCACTATCGGAAATAACCATCTCACTTATTTAAATATTGTTTTAATAAGTGAGATAAAATGATAAGATAAAGAGAAATTCAGTTTAGGATGTGAGGGTTCATGTGAGGAATTCATGCTTTTATTGTGTGATTTACGTATGTTTTTGGCAGTAAAACAGTTTACTGAAGAAAGTCGTCACAGCAAGTATAAAACAACATAAAGTCGAGGTATTTTTCTCTTCTGTTTCGAAAAAGTCTGCAAGTTTTATTTGATATATCGTGACTTTGAAAAATGAAAATAACTTTGTTCTCCTTTTATACAGAATGCACTTTAGGCAGGAGCCTCCATCTTGTATATGTTATATATACACAGATGATCCATTTCCTGCCCAGAGATTCAGTCCTGGTGAGAATTCAAACATCTGTTAAACTGCTCTGGTTTTGTTGTTGTTGCACATTTACTCATTAGATTTCGCTTCACTGATTCCTAGATGAAATGTGCTTCTCTCATTATGATTCACTCTCGCACTGATGCGGTGTTTTTTAAGGTGGAGATAAAAATGTATTAATTCATGTAATAATTAGGGCTGTCAAAATTAACGCGTTAACGCAGGATGTTAATTTTTAACGCATTAACGCACTTTCTCACTTTCATCGCGCTACGGGTAGACGTGCAGTTTATGAACAGGCAAGGCTGCGGACAACTGCTTAGGACCCCACGTCTCCTCACGTTAACCTGTGTGAAGCTGAAGGAAAATGAAGAGGAATTATCAATCAGGAAGTTAGAAGAGGAAGAAAGAAAGAAAGACACACAGTTGTAAGTGACGCTACTGATGCAGATAATGATATAATCATAACATTAACAGTCACTGTCTAACTAACGGGGACACAGACAGCAGCTAACATTAGCGTCAGAATGCTAGCTGATGCTAACGCTAACTAGTAGCAGCAGGTGCTTCAAAGTGCTGATGAGGAATTTCCTGCTGTGAGTTTAGTAAGAAAACTATTTAACTTCTATACTTTATATTTTGTTTATAATGTGAGTTATTTACAGTGCAATGTATAGGTTTTTTATTTAATTTTATTTATTTAATTTATTTATATTGTCTTATAATGTGGTTTTTTTTACAATGAAATGTTTATTTTTTACTAAGTTTGTATAGGTTTTTACAAGTTATTTACAGTATTTTATTGTTCTTTACATTTATATTTTCACATAATTTATTTATCTCTCTGTTCCTACAACAATATAAGGAGAAATTTCTTTTTTGGCATATTTACAAATGGTAATTAATCGTGATTATTGGTGATTAATCCACACTACCCTGTGATTAATCTGATTAAAAATGTTAATCTTTTGACAGCCCTAGTAATAATGTAATAATCTCACGTGTCTGGGCTTTCTTTTGAGGACAATACTTTATACACAGACCCTGTAATTGTGAAGATATACTATTTATATACTTGTTTTGAGTAAGTCATTTCAGACAGGAAGCAGAAAAAATAGGCCTCACATGGAAGAGGTTAAGTAATTCCCGAAGTTTAAACAAACTGGCCACCCAAAAATGTGTCTTAACTGGACTAAAGAACCACTGAACTATTTACAAACTCATTTATTTGAACTGTCTGGCATGAAAGCACACATAAATAATAACACTGGTCAACACCAAATTTTTAGCTGATTTAGGATCATTTTGATTTGCCGTTTTGCTCAATCAGGTCAACTTTCTGAAGCTACATCACATGTACGGGTATTTTCACGTCATGTGATGCAAAAATTATTTTATATCTCTTGCAATAAACAAATTCTAAAGATTTTGCATGTGCCAACTTACATGACCAATTGTTTTTTTTACAAATGGATGAAATGGCTTCGACGAGAAGATCTTGCAAAAATAAGCCTGACGTATTCTGCTACGTCTGCGGTGAATGCACCGTTGTTCCGCACGGGAATCTAGTCACAAGTTTCAAAAAAATTCACTCGTCTTTGATGACTATTTTGTCGACATATTGTCGTTTCAGAGGAGTTGTTGTACAGAATTATGTAACTTAATTCAACAAAAATAAGTCTTGTAAGGGTCAAATCAATTTTTCAAAACAAGCTCTACCAAACAGTTGACTTGTCATTTTATGGTAAAGGTAGAGAAGCTAATGTAGATAACATTAGGGAGAAAAAAGGGTTAGTGTTGTTAAAATGATTACTTTAATTTACTGATCAAGAAATTGCACTTAATGTGACTTCTCTGAATAATGTACTTTTATTATGAACAGACGTCTCAACCGTTTGATAGAGGACTTTATCTGATATAGTGTAGGGTCTAATTTAAATAATATATATATTGATTGTCGATTGATTGTTATTTTTTCCTTTACTTTTTTCTTGGTGCGTTCCTTAAAGGGTTAAACTTGGTGACCAGGATAAAACTCGGGATAAATGCAATCAATTTAGTCAGAAGGTCAGATTTTTCAAAATCAAATTAGCACAAAAACCTGATTGAAATAAGAAATGACACCAGATGGAGTTTGGACATGCTTAAAGTCAATTAAAATAGTCATTTATTTCTCATTCAGCTGTCGTGTGTGTGTGTGTGTGTGTGTGTGTGTGTGTGTGTGTGTGTGTGTGTGTGTGTGTGTGTGTGTGTGTGTGTGTGTGTGTGTGTGTGTGTGTGTGTGTGTGTGTGTGTGTGTGTGTGTGTGTGTGTGTGTGTGTGTGTGTGTGTGTGTGTGTGTGTGTGTGTGTGTGTGTGTGTGTGTGTGTGTGTGTGTGTGTGTGTGTGTGTGTGTGTGTGTGTGTGTGTGTGTGTGTGTGTGTGTGTGTGTGTGTGTGTGTGTGTCCACAAGTCTCCTGAAACAAACGCACTCATTTTGTTGTCTTTCTTTTTTTTTCTTCTTTTTTTTTTTTTAAACCAATACATTATTTATTGTTGCTCCTATTATTCTCGATATAACTCCTATGTTACAGGTACAATGTGCAATGCTGTATAAAAACAAAACATCTCTATTCAAACCCAAAGGATACTTACTGTTTGTACTAGTAACCACCGACGGAGAAGAGCTCTCTATTCTTTATCGTCCGGCTACTTCTGCAGTTACATTTAAAGGGTAAAAGGTGCAGGTGAGGTTTTTATGAAGCCTGTCGACTCGTTTTGGTTCGTCACGGATAAAGACGGCCGTATATTCACTGTCTTTTTAATATATATACGTCCTACAATCACAAAGACGAACAAAAATCCTGACCGTTTCACCCAGTTTCCAGTTTATTAGGTACGCCCATCGAAAGCTAACGGTCCATTACAACAGTGCCACGATTAATCGTGTGTGAGTAGACGGCATAGAGCAGGGGTGTCAGACTCATTTTCACTGAGGGCCACATCAGCATCATGTTACCCTCAAAGGGCCAGATGTTACTGTCATACAGAATAAATGTAACTAAATGTCACCAAATATGATGTAAAATAAAGGTAACTACTCTGTAACATATTGCTAAATAACTTTTTGTATTTATTCAATTTCACTCATTGCATGATGCATTTACAATGATACACTGCGATCTAGTGGCAAGATGGCGATGGCCACTTTGCGGGTAACACAATCGCCATGCATTGTGGGAAATGTAGTTTATGGTCAACGCATGCCTTAAAGCAGCATAGACCTATTTTAACACAGATTTTTAAGACCAATTAATCACTCGCGGGCCACATTAAATGAGGTGGTGGGCCACATCTGGCCCCCGGGCCTTGAGTTTGACACGTGGACTAGTGCATTCAAGTGGTTCTGTTGGTGTTATTCTGTTTTCACTTCCACTCAAATGTGAATTCAACATTACTTCATAAATTGAATGGAAGTGTTCCATCCCAGACATGTAGTGTGTGGAAAATCAGTGAAAGACAACGTTACCCTTGGCTAATAATCCATGCAGAATCTGCATTATTTTCCACAGTCGAGTGAATAACGCCGCGTTTTTATTAAGAATGCAACACCGTTTAACAGCATGCGCTTGAATCTGTACCTAGGAAATGAGACTTTATAACCATTTGTGAGTGATTACTTTATTGCACGACTGTTGTATCAGACCAAGCTGGCACCTGAGCGTTTATGAAATGGTTTCCCGTCGTGACGCAAATACGGACAGGCTTAATAAAAACCTCCTTGTGTCTCGTGTATTATGTGGAACTCAGTTGTCAGAGGGTAAAAAAAATATCACCTATCAAGAACCCTAATTTATGCATCATGATTCATGTCCTTGGTGAGGTTTTTTTTATTTTTTTATTCCATTTTTATTTTATTTTTTTCTTACTTAAGTGCTGACATTTATTTATTATTTATTATTATTAACAAAAATCAAAATAACTCAAGTAATACTTTCAGGATTTTAAAAAAGTGTAAACTTTCACAAAATATAAAACCGACACATTCAAACCATAAATTATAAACATGTAGTCATGCATTTGTTCACAGGGCTGCATATCGTTTTAGTCTTACTCTTTTTCTTTTTTTTTTATCTTACAAATAAAATAAAGTTAGATATTTCTCATGTGGTATGTAATGAATATTTACATTATTATTCATTAGTATTTGATGCATTAGTGTGGTGGAGTGAGTGTTAGAGTGTTTAAAGGAGTGTTGATATCTTGTTGTGCGTGCGTCTGTGAGCAGTGGCTAAGGTTACGCCTGGGTAACTAATCCCTGCCTACTGAACTTAAATGGTATTTATCTGATGTTAAAGCTGCCAAAATATTGAATGTCATAGTCTGAGTGTGGTGTGGGTGTGATTCCCTCATAACAACAGTAATGTACTGCACTGACAGCTCGGTGTGTTTACATCTGTGGTGATTGTTCGCGAGGTTGAGGTCGTTTGCTCGTGGCCAGTGATGGATCTACGGTGGCGGTCCTGCATGTGGCACCTGTGGAGACCCCTGGTAGGACTGTGACGGCGGCACCCAAGCTCCAGCGCTGGGGGGACGACTGGGCTCCCCGCTGCCTGACTGGTCCAGCTCGGCGCTGTCGCAGTCAGAATCGTCGCACAGGGCCCGACTCTAAACACAGAGCAGAGCAATCTTTAGTTGTAGACTGCTCAGATCCAGAACGTGGCAGCGTGCCTGGTCTTCAATCAACCTAAAAGGGCCTTTGTTCATTGAGCTCCACTGGCTACCCATAGCCCATCCATCCATCCATCCATTTATCCTATACGGTCAATTTAAAGCGATCCCCTCATTGCCTGTTTTTGGACTGTGGGAGGAAGCCGGAGAACCAGGAGAAAACCTGCACACACACAGGGAGCACATGCAAACTCCATGCAGAAAGGGCCTTGTTCCAAGCGGTCCTTGCTACCCATAGTCACCCGCATCAAATTCAAATCAATGATGCTAGCCTCCAGATTGCTTCATGGGTCTGCTCCCACCTACTCAAATGCTCACCTAAAGGCTTATGTTACCCCCTCAACTGCTCCATTCATCAGAGGATTGTCGTCTGGTGGTGCCAACACCCCACACAAGACAATCCAGACTCTTTTATGTGTCGTTCCACACTTGTGGAAAGCAGAAGACATCCACGATTTGGA
Source organism: Microchirus variegatus (assembly GCF_963457635.1). NCBI lineage: Eukaryota > Metazoa > Chordata > Actinopteri > Pleuronectiformes > Soleidae > Microchirus > Microchirus variegatus. The sequence goes on from NC_139810.1 coordinate 30,038,698, forward strand.
AAAACCAGATCAGGACTGAAATCTTGCCAATTCTCCTCTCGTGTGCGGATTAATTTATATATTGTGTGAGGAAACATGGACTTAATCGTTATATCTCATGAAAACATGTCTCATACTGTACTTGTATGACTGACTGACTGATTTACCTCATTAGGAGTCTGTCCTTCGCCCCCCTGCTGAGCTTTGGTCTGGCCCGTGTCGCCGTCTCTCTCCGACAGGCCGTCAGAGGCCTGCGTGGGGTCCGTGTTGTCCGCCGGGATCTCCGACCCCTGAGAGAGGAGGTCGTCGCTGCGGTCGTCCAGCCTGTCGTCAGTGTTGGTGCTGACCACGTCGGGAGTGCCGCTGTGGGAGTGATCCGTCGTGTGACCCTCCTCGCCGTCCGACACGGACAGGTTCTCTGAGCTGAACGTGGACACAGACTGGCACTTGGTGATGCTGGTCGGACGCCTGGAGAGATTAGAAATCTAAAAATAATCACGCGTTTACTTTAAAGTAGACCCTATTTCTACAAGTTGACCTAGTTCCCTGGTGTCCTAATGACCATGTCTGTGACATGGTTTGGTCAAAATACCTTAAAGGTGCCATATGTAAGAATGTGGCCAAAAACAGTTACTACATTCAAATTTAAAATACAGAGGTCTTTGAAGTTTAGTTTTCTGACGTAACTGGCAACCCGTGGTTGCTCGGCAGCTGAGACTCTACTGACTGCAGTAATTGGTAGACGGCGGTAGGTGGCGCCACATGCCAAAACATTTTAATGCAAATATTTTGTCTGTACTGTTGTTGTTGGTGAGTTCAGTTTGTTATATGAACATTATTCCTGAGTCTCTGTGACATATTAGGAGCATTTTATCATTTATTACATAAAGCACCTGGATGAAGCACCACAGCAGTTCAGTCACTCTGCCAAAACAGACCTGTTCAGAACACTCACTTTTGAGTGCCTGTCTCTTTAAATGCAAATGAGGCACAGGAAACTACGACGTCAGTGACACTGAGGCTAACGGCAGCTAACAGCAGTTAGCATTTGGAAAAACCATAATTTGCCGACTCTAGCCGGCACATTGCCGTCATATATAAAATGTAAATCCTCTGAAGCTGGAAGTTTGTGTATAACTCTGTGCTGCACTGTGCAGCCAACAATAGAACACTTTGCCGACTTCCGCTCTTACGGATACTATTGTCCTCGTCTGCACTCTCGCGTTTTTTAGGGACAAAGCGGAGACAACAATTCCAGGAATGTCTCATTGTGACGTAGCAATGAGTGCAGAAGTCAACATCACGTGTTTTATCTCCTGTACTTAGACTGAGGACCACAAAACATGACTGAGTCATCTTTATTCTCACTAAGCTGACTCATAGGGCCTCCAGAGTCCCAAATAGAAGGATTAAAAAGTTGATTTTTGAATAATATTTCCCCTGGACAATTGCAGAACTGGTGACATGGGAGAGTGATGCAAGTTGGAAATAATTTTAGATCCTGTGAGTAAGTTTTCCCTTTGGTGACGGACGTGAAGTTACTCACCGTCTCCTTGGTAACTCGACCTCGCTGTCAACTTCACCCTCCTCTTCTTCTGACGATACTCCACGCCTCTGTAGTCAGAGGAGAGAAAAAAGGAAAATGCAGACGTCGAAATGTTAAATCTGCAGCTCATAACAGATTATTATTATTATTATTATTATTATTATTATCTCTGTTTGGTCTCCATGAGCAGAAATGAGATCATTTGTATGTTTCATCCTTCATCTGAAAATGGGGTCTGTCAAGCAAAACTATCAGACATGACTGGGGGAGCATATTTGTGTATACAGCAGCAGTGCAGGGGCATTTATTTAGTAGAAGAAGTAGAATTCACTTCTGAAACATGTAATGCTTTCACACTTCCTTTGGGCAACTAACTAACTCTAAACACTGCTTTACTAACAAACAGAGATATGCATGGGTTCTGCATTGTGGGAACTCCTTGGTTTAGTGGTTTGAATGTAATTTGTTTATATTTAAAAGTTTCATTTTACATTTTGAAGATTAGAGATCCACCAGTTTTTCTTTGGGCCAATACTGATCATTAATGGCAGCTAATGGCTTAACCATAAACAGCGTAGTATTCTTTTCCCCTCTCCATCTCCTCTACATATACCAGTTTAATACACTCTTAGAAATAAAACTGCTAAGTAGAACCATATAAGGTTCTTCGGCTTGTCCTCAGGAGAACCCTTTTTGGCTCCAGGTAGAACCTTTTTATTAAGGTTCCACCAAGAACCCTTGAAAAACCCTTTCTTCTGGAAAGAAGCAAATGGTTCCAGGTAGAACCTCAGCCCTTGTAGAAGAACCCTTTTGGAGTGTAATAACACACACACACATATCCCCAGTCTGCATATTCTTAAACTTTGTCCATTAAACTTTTGTATAAAAGAAATAAAGTTATACTGACATAGTTTCAATGACAAAACTGTGTTAACTTAAATTAACTTCACTTAAAACCTGATGCTGATTATTAAAAAAAATAGCACAAATCTGCACAATCAATAGGTCAGGCCTTCCACCTCTATTTAAGATCACTCTAAGAGAAATATATATATACAGATATTCAGTTCAGTACCTGTTTGCGTGTGATAGCTGCCCTGTACAGAATGGCTGAAGGTGTCAGGTGCTGAGTCCCAATTCCCCCTGATGCCCCTCGGGGCAGCCTCACAGCACCGGCTCCCTCATCTTTGTCCTCTCCGTCCCCGAGGCGTGGCGATCCCAGAGATCCGCGACCCGCCGCCGCCCCCCGACCGCACGGCGAGTCTGGGCTGCTGGAGAAGGGGAACGACGCCGCGTCCTCACTGGGAGTGTCGCTGCGCGGAGGAGTCTCTGTGAAGTCGTCGATGCAGGCCGCGCCGGCCTCTGACCCGCCTAACCCTGCAGAGGCGCTCAGGCTGCCTCCTCTCTCCAGACCACCCACCGTGGACTCTCCTTTCCCCTGGGCCTCGGCCTCCAGTGTGGTACAGATGAGGTCAGGGCTGGAGGAGGAGAGCTGCCTCTGCTGCTGCTCGTGGCTGAGGCTCCGCAGAGCAGCAGACGGCTCCAGCAGCTGCTTGCAGGTATTAGTGGTGGAACTGTTGGCCTGGGCAGTCGAATCCCTGTTCGGGGAGGACTGATTGGCCTTAAGTCCGGCCAGATCCCCACTGCTGCCCTTCCCTGGCTTGCGATGCCGGGTCTTTACCCTCCGAGAGCGGTTGGGAGAAGTGGAGCTTCTGTTGGGGCAGGCTGGGATGGTGACTTGCATTACAGAGGAATCCATTTTTGGAATGATTACCTCAGACTTGAGGATGTCTGGCCTGAAAGAGCGGGGGGGGTTAGTCGACATCTATAATCCACAAGTCAGTGTGCATCACAGTGCAGTGACACCATGGTAACAGCAGCAACATTTACTAAAAGAGGGGTAATATTATGGTAAAGGCCTTCATATCTAATGAATTAAAGTAACACCATGTTATTTCCAAAATAAAAATATTATTATTCACTACCTTTCAAAAGTTTGGGGTCACCTATATATGTTTTCCATTAAAAGTCACAATTTTATTCATCAAAAGAGTTGCAAAATGAAAATAAAATATAGTCAAGACATTGAAAAGATTAGAAATAATAATAATAATAACCAGCAAAACTGTTTTCAGTTGTGCTAACATCATTGCACAAGGGTTTTCTAATCATCAATAGTCTTCTAACATGATTAGCAAACACAATGTACCATTAGAACAGTGTAAATGTGCCTCTATACACCTATGTACATATTCCATTAAAAACCAGACGTTTGCAGCTAGAATAGTCGTTTACCATATTAACAATGTATAGAGTGTATTTCTGATTTTATTTAATGTTATATTTATTGAAAAAAAAATGCTTTTCCTTCAAAAATAAGGACATTTCTAAGTGACCCCAAACTTTTGAACGGTAGTTTAAATGTGGATTTTATCATCCATTGTGTTCCATTGGTAATCATTTTTAAAAAGTTATTATCCTGCGATTGTGAATAAAATAAAATAGTATAAGCAGTACCAAAGTTCTACTGTATTGTTTATACTATAATGTTTTTACCAGAAATCCTTGTGGATCTTCATTGATCCATTTTTGAATTAAAAAAAAAACTAACTGTGTCACACCTCTTTCCTGAAGGCAGTTTCTGTGGGACGTTTCTCTTCTTGATGAGTTTGTCCATGGAGTTGGACGAGCTGCTCTGTCTGGAACTGTGGTGCTTGAACAAGCCCGGATACTTCTTATCCAACGACTGCTCCCTCCTAAAAGTGTGAGCGCAAGCGTGACTTATTATTAATTTTTCGTGTAAGAAGTGTCAGCATTTTTTTTCTTTTTTACCCCAAAAATACACCCATGGGTTTATTTTGTACCTCTGCAGCTCTTTCTCTTTGAGCTCCAGCTGCAGCATGACAGCGCTCAGCTCCATGTAAAGGTTGTTGGCTCTCTCCAGTTTCCTCTCATAGTGCTCACGGATGTCCAGCGCGTGCCTGCGACGAAAAGGAGGCCTCTGATGAATCAATAGACGTGCACGCGATAGACTTATTTCATCCAGAGAAACAGGACAGAAGGAAAGTGGCCAAAAGTCACGTGAAACAGGTTCTATGGATTCAAAAAAAGTACATACCTGAGCTCCTCCCTGCGTCGGTTGATCAGTTCCTCGTCGAGTCGGTGGAGACAAGTCCCTTCAGATTTAATCTTCTCAAAGTGCTGCTTCACCTCCTCTCTCCATTCAGCCTGATGACAGCACATTTACATACGATATGAACCACACTGTAAATTATTTCCAGGATTTCACAGTGATAATACGCTCTATACATTATTAATGTGGTAAACGACTATTCTAGCTGCAAACGTCTGGTTTTTAATGTAATATGTACATAGGTGTATAGAGGCACATTTCCACTGTTCTAATGGTACATTGTAAACTCTTGTGCAATGATGTTAGCACAGCTGAAAACAGTTTTGCTGGTTCTTTGACGAAAGGGCAAAATTATTATTTTGAATAAAAATCATTAATTCTAATCTTGTTAATGTCTTGACTATATTTTCCATTCAAGTTGCAACTCTTGATGAATAAAAGTGTGACTTTTAATGGAACACGGTAGTGTATACAGTAAAATACAGTATTTATACAGTACATATTGCTAAAGTGCTATGTCATTTCTGCATGTGTTCCAATGAAGTGATTGAAATGTAGTTATACTGAATTGCCATGATAGCATTTGCTAAAACAACACATTTAATGGTGGTCTAAGACTTTACTGTGATGTATACACATAATAATTTGCTGGAAAAGTAATGCAACTAATAGCCAGTAATTTACTGTGGATGTACAGCCAAACATTTTAATTGGTAATTTGCCACAGGAATAATACATAACTCCTTATATGGACATCCTGGGTGAGTGTGTTTAAAGGTCACATATTCAGGCTTTAAAAATGTTTTGTTTTTCCCCCATCTTTTCATGTGTTGTTGAATTTTATGTCGCATTTTTGGCAGTGATATAGTGATAACTGTGCAGTAGTCACAAAAATAGACCCTTTTTCTTTTCTTTTGGTTCATAAAAACGAGCCAAGCGAACTTTAAACTGTGACGTTATTTCCAAATTTCACAAAGTTACTCCAATTTTAACATTTTGAGTACTTTTTGTTCAGATGTGTTTATATAGTTGGAGGAAAAACTAAACTTTATTTTAATCAGACTGCCTCGGTTGTGCTGAATAAAAGGATATAAGACACTCTATATTGTACATTCTTATAACCTGTGAAACAGCCAAAATGCTCTGTGTTCTAAGGGTTAATAATGTTTCTTTATTATGTGTGAATTTGCGTATGACTGTATATTTGTTTTTGGTTATTTTCCACATATTAAGATGGAACGAACCATACCTGAGACTTGAAGTACGTCTCCTGTGGAGTGGACAGAACGTCAGCTGACGCTATATCCAGATGGAGAAGGATCTGTCGGAAAGACGGTCTATTCCTTGGCTTACAGTTCCTGCAAAAAAACAAGATCCAAAATCAATAACCACAGATTTTCCCCCCCTTTTTTTTTTTATTTCATTCCAGACATTTGCTTACCAGCACTGTCTGAGGAGGATCTTGAAGCCGTCGGGGCAGCTCTCGGGTATGGGCAGTTGAAGACTGTTATTTCCCACGCCCCAGATGATGGCAGACGAGTCGACATCTTTGTACGGGATCTCTCCGGTGAGCATCTCCCACAGCACCACTCCGAAGGACCTTTATTTATTTTAGGACGCAAGATCGAGGTCAAGATCTCTTTGGCAAAATCAATTCATTAACACCGGGGATCACAAACAATCATCAAACTAGTAATTGTAATGCCAAATTCAATTTCTCTGTCAGCCGCCCATCACCCTTTTCCTAACACAGAATTCCAGGTCCTTTTGTGTATTGTGTATTGTATATTGTGTAATTAGTATGTCTAGACTGAACTTGCACCTTCCTACAACATCCGCAGGGAGTCGACTCCCCGATACCTACAGTAGACAAGGAGGTGGAAAGGCAGACTCTTTGTCTATTGGAGGAATGTGGAAGGGGAGTTTCTGAGGTATAAATGTGGAGGGCTCACAATGCTCTGGGTCTTTCACCAGCCAGGATCACTACTGTGAAGACTTGACCTTTTCCTTGCAAAGAAAATAAAAAATAAATAAAACCTTGTCGGCCGGCAGAAGTTCTCTATTTCTTCACCAGCAGCAGAGAATTTCCACAACACACACTTAAGACAGTACGTAGACCTTATTAAGCGTCCGGTGTGGTCTTCTGCATCGGTTTTCGAACTTTTCTCGTTGTGTTTACCACATATAAAGTTAATTTCTGCATCCTGCGCTCATTCAAATGCTGTAGCAAGTGTGTTTTTTTGTTTTTTTTCTGTAGTTACTGTTGTCTTGCCCATTCTCCTCTGACATCTGGCACCAACGGTGTTGCTCAGTGAAGGTCTTCTCTTTTTTTTTTTTACACCATCCTCTGGTGAACTCTAGAAACGGTTGTGCTTTAAAAAAAAAACCTCAGTAGATCAGCAGTTTCTGGTACCAACAACCATGCCACAGTCAGAAGTGGTTTAAATGACCCCTTTTTCTCCAATCTGAGGCTCAATTAGAACTCCAGCAGGTCGTCTTGACAAAGTCTATTCGCCTATGCTTAGCTATTTGCATTAGCAAGTCTTAGCGTAAAGTGTAAAAACAAAACTTACCAGATGTCCACTTTCTCTGACACCGGCTCATTCCGGATCACTTCAGGAGCCATCCAGGCCACGGTGCCGGCAAAGGACATCTTGGTGCTCTTGTCGCTGAGCTCCTTTGAGGTGCCAAAGTCGGAGATCTTGACGAGGTCGTCATGTGTAATTAGCATGCTGCAAAAACAGTGAAATGATCAACAATGTGTATTAGCAGCTTGTGTTTCTCCTTGGGGGGTGGGCGGTGTTTCTGCGTCAACTTACTTTGGGGACTTGAGGTCTCTGTGGATGATTTTATGGAGGTGAAGGTAGTTCATGCCACCTGCGATGCCCATAGACCAGTCAACCAGGAGGGAAGGGGTGATTTTACGGCCTGCCCTCAGCACCTCATACAGTTGGCCTTGGGCACAATATTCCATCAAGATACAATAACAAGGAGCCTGGGTGCACACGCCCCTAGAGGCAAGACGGATCATTTAGCACAGGTGAGCAGCAAATTATCTTTATGCGCATACACTACCGTTCAAAAGTGTGGGGTCACCTATACAATTTTGTGTTTTCCATTAAAAGTCAGACTTTTATTCATCAAAAGAGTTGCAAAATGAATAGAAAATATAGTCAAGACTTGACAAGATTAGAAAAAATTATTTTTAACATAATTGCACAAGGGTTTTCTAATCATCCAATAGCCTTCTAACGCAATAGAACAGTGGAAATGGGCCTCTATACACCTATGTACATATTCCATTAAAAACCAGACGTTTGCAGATAAAATAGTCGTTTACCACATTAATGATGTATAGAGTGTATTTATGATTCATTTAATATTCATTGAAAAAAGGTGCTTTTCCTTCAAAAATAAGCACATTTCTAAGTGAGCCCGAACTTTGGAACTCGAGTGTATAAGACATTTGGGATCATCGTAAGTTTCCTTACTTGAAAGTTATGATGTTGGGGTGCTTGAGTTTGCGGAGGTGTTTGATCTCTGTCTCTTTGATGTCCCGGACTTTCTTCACAGCCACGTCTTCTCCGTGGAACTTGCCGAGGAAGACGGCGCCCTGCGCCCCGCTGCCCACCCACTGCAGGTCTGAGATTTCCTCAAAAGGAACCTCCCAGGACTCTGAATGCAGACCGACAATTCAAATCAACAGAAATGAAATGCGTAAGTGTATGAAGCACACACACAAACACACACACACAGTGTTCAGCTGCTCCTTATCTGGCGTAATTACTTCATTTATATCCGTCACACACTCTTAAGTCTCCAAATGTCAATATGTACTCTTGCTAGTTTGGACAGAGAGCAGTCAGCGTCTCTGCTGAGTTGTCCACACAGGCTGACAGAGCACGCCTGCACAACACAAAGCTCCTGCCATGTACAAAATGACATATTGACATCTTACTGTGTGTGCATCATTATATATATATATATATATTTTTTTTGGTTTTATCCGAGGATAAGGGAACCATTGAAGGGAAAACACACTGCTTGTCACATGTCAGAGTGACACTGCTCGAGCGACTGCAAGAGAGAGACGAGCAGGACGGAATAAAAAGAGGCAGGCAAATCAATTCTTCATGAGGTCCACTGAAGTGTTGAAACCTCTGGAGAGCTGCAGCCGAGGCAAATTGACATGATGCGTCCTCCTGAGCAGCTGTGAAAAAAAACACTAACTGTCCTGATGGAGCCGGGATCTCAGAGGACATGGCGAACAAAAAGTTCTACTCGTGGAAAATCGAATGTTATGTTTACTCACTAACAACTCGCAAACAATCATCAAACTCGCAATTGTAATGGCAAATTCAATTTCTCTGTCTCAGAGCTACAGCCGCCCATAACACAGAATACCAGGTCCTTTTGTGTATTGTGTATTGTATATTGTGTAATTAGGATGCCTAGGCTGAACTAGCACCTTCCTACAACATCCGCAGGGAGTCGGCTCCCCGATACCTACAGTAGACAAAGAGGTGCGAAAACACCGCCTGGAAATGCAGACTCCCTTGTCTATTGGAGGAATGCGAAAGGGGAGTTGCTAACTGTCCTGATGGAGCCGTGATCTCAGAGGACATGGCGAACAAAAAGTTCTACTCGTGGAAAATTGAATGTCACATTTACTCAAATGTTGTCCGTAAGTACAATTTGAGATATTTGGACATGGATGTTTCTACTTACAACGGTAAACGTTAACAATCCAGTGGCGTAAACAGGCCGAGCAATGTCTGTCTTTTCACAATATATAAAATCAGGCCAGGAAGTTTTTTAGCTAGTGTAAAAGAAAATGAATCGCTGACCCAAAATGAAGAGAGCCTCTCAGAACAGGACACGGCACAAATGTGAGCCTTCAAAATAACATGAATTGCAGAAAGCACAATACAAAAAAAATAGGGTGAAGTAACAATTACAGGGTCAGGCTAACCTCATGAGATGATCAGTGGAGCATTAATGTTTTCTCTTTTCTCTAAAGTTTGCATTTGCGACCGAAAATATGAGATGTTTTTGGCATGTTTTGGCATTGGGAAGTTTTTGATGGTGGAATCATTCATTGTCACCTGTTTGCTAGAGCCATGGTTCTCAAAGTGTGGTCCGTGCACCACCAGCAGCACCAGTGGTACGTGAGCTTCCTCTGCTGGTGCTTGGAGCAAAATCAGAAATACTCTTCTACTGTATTATACCAGGCGCATGTGATCGGAGTGGAGCTGAGGAACTTTGTCGTAGAAAATGAAACAAATAACAAAAAATATATTACAATAAACGAAATAATAATAATTACAATCGCCCTTATCTGTCGCTCCTTCTTCATCTAATGTCACTATACAAGTGTGGAAGAGGAGGAGGATGAGAGAGTGAATTGTTCTGTTGGAAATAAATCTGTGACTGTACAATCTAAAAGTATCCACAGCTCAAACAGCTACAAATGTTACCTCTGCACTGATGCATCACTAACACTGGTTGTTCTTCACTTCATCTCCAAGCTCAGATTTTCACTTTTTATGATGCATTGCCATGGTAATGAAGTCAAAGACTCGTCTGATTTCTCTTTGTTCTGCTGTGGAACATTTTTTCTGTTCACGTACCTTCGTGGCTATGCTTGTGTTCAGTGGAGTAGGCCTTTCCAATCATGGTCCAGACTGGTTTTAGGCAGCCAAAGAGTCCTTCCAAAAACCCTCCACTCCCCGACTGCAGCCGGATGTTCTCCGCCTGGCTGCGGACGGCACCTGCCTCTGGACTGTGCCCCGCCTCGGCCCCGCCGCCGCACTGGCAGACCTCATGTTCATGCAGCTTTAACACGCTGTTGTCAAAGTGGGCTGAGGGTCCATCACTGGGGGTGGGGCTGCTTCCACTGGGCGCCCCCGGTCCGCCAGTGTCGATGGACAGCACGTTGCGGAGGACACACTGTGTGGGGGTCAGGTCCGTTTCCGGGGTGCAGGCGGGAGTGTCTCCATCCAGTCTTCGATAGGGCGGCTCTGAGATGGGGGTGCTGAAGCCTGACAGGGAGGGGGAAGGGGCACGGGGCTCATGGATACAGGTCCCACTCATCAGGGGTTTCCCCAACACGGCAGGTTAGGGTGGATGGAGGATGGAGAGATGATAAATAAACCTGAAGGAGAAAATGTGCATTAGAATGATTTGTAATTGTCATGAGGACCCTATACTTCATCTCAGTGTGTGCTTTTATTTTGAAATACAACTAATTTCAGCACAGACGAGCTCTATTTCACTCAAGGAGCTATCCAGTGCTGAAATGAATGCTGCCTATTAGGGCCAAGTACGAAAAAAATATAAAAATACAGACCTGGGCGAGGGCAGTAATATTTTGAGAAAAAAGTTGCAGATTTATGCGAGTCAGTGGCAAATCTACGAGAAAATAAAGTTGCAGATTTATGAGATTAAAAGTAGCAAATCTACGAGGAAAAAGGTTGCATTTATGAGAAAAGTCGGGAAAAATAGGCCAATATTTTGTTTACACTACATCATCACAGAAGCTGCCTGCATGCTGCATGTAGGTAAACATACCTGATGCAGCCGTGTTCCATACTGTTGCACCTCCTCACTAAAGTGTCCTTGTGGCAATAACACAATTTTTCCGACTTTTCCAAACTTTTTTCTCGTAGATTTCTTACTTTTAATCTCATAAATGTGCAACTTTTTTCTCAAAATATTAATATTACCGATTTGCACGCTTCGTAAATGAACACACTCGTCTGAGCGCATTTATCGTACCGATGTAAAAAAAACAAAAAACTCTGATATATGTCACATACACACACATATGTATATACATATATAGATATACATATGTGTATATAGATGTGTTTGCTGCTGATGACAGACAACTGTTCTTCCATTCAACAACAGGTCACTTTTGTCTGTTTTCTGTCGTCGGTGGCTGTTTTTGTCGCCACCTAGTGGTTCAACTCTGCTCCTCTACCTTGATTGAAAAAGGGGGAATGAAGTGAATCAACACAAACTTTTTACGGCATCAGACTCACAGCAAACCATGCAGATTATGGAATTAGATATTGGACATTGTGATATATAATAATATATATTGAATATTAAGGATACATTTATTATTATTATTATTATTGTCGTGTATATACTGTGGGACAATCAAAGGAACATCTTATTTTATTTTATCTTATCATTATTGATAATCAGAGACAGAAACAAACTTGTTATTTTTTTTTATTATTATTATTATTTAGGAAGAAAAAAAGAGCAAACAATCACTTTGTTTCACCTCGATATCAAACATGGAAGAAAAAGAAAAATCTGACATCGATACAGAAAAACAACAGCAACAAAAACACGAGTTCTTTCAAAGACGCAAATGTGAAATGTGATTATAGATTTGTGTCTTTACAAAGTGAGAAGACCCGCCCACACTGTTTGATTGACAGGCGAGAGAAAGAACTCGAGTCTATTTAGAGTTGACAGAACTCAGCTGTGTCTCCAGGTAGAATCAATCAATCAATCAATCAATCTTTATTTATATAGCCCACAGTTTACAAAACATAGTTTGTCTCACGGGACTTCACAGGGTTGGTAACATCCTCTGTCCTTAGACCTTCGACCAGGGTAAGGAAAAACTACCAGGGAAAAAAAAACCCTTGTAAAAGGGAAAAAGGGTAGAAACCTTAGGGAGAACCACAGGTGAGGGATCCACTCCCTGGACGGACAGACGTGCAGTAGATGTTACCCAAAACATACAATACACAATGACAAGAATAAAAAGTGAAAAAAAAAAAAAAAAGAAAAAAGTCTTTAAATGCCAGGATCATCTGGATCACTGGGTTTATCACAGCCTGTAGTGAAGACTGTTGTGGTCAGAGACTTGAGGATGACGGAGTCTTCTTTCCTGTCCTGACCTCATGTCGTTCACTGGTGTCAGCATGGTGATTGATTGATTGACTCAGCCCCTGACATTAAGCAGTGACTCTGTCTGGTATATGAGAAAAAGACTTGTCTCGTCCACGATGTCTTGCACTTGAATGCTGAGCTTTTCCACAGACTCCGTCACTTCGTCAAAGTGGCTCAGAGAACGGACGTTGAAGCTGGACGACTGCGTCGATGGACTGAGCGCTGACTGGTTGTGATCGGGTGTGAGCGAACGCTGCTTCAGCTCATCGCTCTCCCGCTGAAGATTCTTCTCGAGGTCTTTGACTCGACTCACTTCAGCTTTCTTCTTGGATTCCATCTGCTGCCTCAGGTCACACCTTTTCTTCTCCAGGATACTCATCATCTCATTGAAGATCTCGTCAGTGTCCTGTAATGCTTTATCAGCAGAGAGGCCGATAGTCTTCATCTCCTGTTGAAGCACCTTCAAGCCTTTGTCTCTGTGCTGGACTCTCTGCTGGATTTCTTTTAGACCCAGATCCAGCACTCTCTTCTTCAGCATCCTTTCTGCTGCAGCTGACATCTGAGAGCCATCATTGGAGGCCTCCACCAGCTCGTGTTTCTGAAATGGAGGTGATTGATAATGAGGCTGGAGGTGTTCCTCACAGAAAGAGGCCAAACAAATGTTACAGAACTTGAGAGCTTTCAGTTTCCTGCCAGTGCAGACATCACAGGCCACGTCTTCATCTCCAGCATAGAAGTGCTCAGCGCGACGCTCATCCTCCTTCAGCTCCTCCACTAATTCTGCTAACATGGTGTTTTTCTTCGGTGTAGGCCTCAGCATGAAGGGCTCTCTACACTGAGGGCAGCTGTAGCTCTCCTTCACATCCTCTGTGTCCCAGTGGCCTTTAATACAGTCCTTACAGAAGTTGTGTCCACATGTAAGAGTCACCGGATCCTTCAGTAGATCCAAACAGATCGGACAAGTGAGGGTTTTTAGCTGCACCTGAACTTGTGTCTGCCACATTTTCAACTCTCACTTACAATGACCGAACTTCCAGCTAGTGAAAGTGTCTGTGATAGACTGAGTGTATGGGGCATGGGCAGTTTGTAATCAAAGCACAGTTGTCATCAAAGCTTTGTTTTGCTACGTTTACAGTTAGTTCAAAGCTTTGTGACCAAAGCTTTGAACCTCTATTTTCTTCTCTTTTAACTGTAACTGATCATCTGAACCTGTACCCGCTGTCGGTTTAAAACCTATTATTAACTAGTGTCTACTGAGTAGTGTGTGAAATAAAACTTCATAAAGACACTCGAGTTGTCCGCCTAGAGGTGCAGCTCGTGAACAGGCAAGGCAGGCAACTGCTTGGGGCCCCGAGCTGATAGGGGCCCCCCGACACTCGGAGCCTGAGGGCTGTTTTTACTGAAATGTGCAGTGAGCAGTCGCCTCCCCGTCCCCCTTAAACAACAATGGGTGATTTGCAATGACATGTCAGTAGTTAACCTCCCTAAAGAGGAAAATTATGAGGATTATTTACAGTGTAATGCATATCTTTTTTACTCAGTTTATATGTTTATATATGTATATATGTTTTTTTTCAGTTATTTACAGTATTTTATTGTTCTTCACATTTATATTTTCATAAACTTTTTAATTACAAGGTTTTTCCATGTTATTTCATTCATTTCGGGGAAAAAAAATATTTTGAACGTTGGTGTCAGATTATTTATAGCATAATGGTGATGAACACTGGTTGGAAGGAAGGGCCCCCTGGGAATTTTTGCTTAGGGCCCCTACAGACTCTAGAACCGCCTCTGTGTCCGCCGTACTTGTTCTGGTCCAGAAGTGGTCTGAGTTCTGTTGTAAGTGTTCTCATTGTGGGACTAATAAAGGATCACCTTGTCGTATCTTTCTCAGACCACTCCCACTCTGACATCAGTGACCTTTTAGTGACACTTCCTGAAACTGCTGTTGTCAGCTTGACGTCGTCTTTTATTGCGGTGGATTAAAGACACACAGCGATTATTATTATTATTGAATTAACTTTCAGAACAAATCCTGTGTCATAAAAGACTTATAATGTGACGTTATATTTTGGCCGTGCGTTGTATTGTGTTGTGTAGAGCAGGGGTCTCAAACTGGCGGCCCGGGGGCCACATGCGGTCCCTCAATCTATTGCATGCGGCCCCCCTACTTAATATCATGTTATAATGAAAACATGACCCACAACCTCACTGTCTTTTAAACACAGTGTGTAGCTTGAGGCACACACTGTTAGAATATAATATATGTTTGCTAGCAATGTTTATTATAACAGTAATAATAAGACATTTAGTCATAATTATCCCATTATGAAATGTATCATATACAACATTCAATTACATATAGAAATACTGTTGCCACGAATGGCAGTGGCCGAATTTTAATTACAGTTGTCCACACTATTGTCTGTCTGTTTTTGATATTAACACATTAATTTTGCATCATAAATAGTATTATTAAGTATACGTGTGATATCATGATGCAGTATTGTGAACAGTTGAACGTTTTCTTCTCTAGGCCCCCGGCCCCCTCTTGACCACAATAGATGTGCATTGGCCCCCAGTTCATTTGAGTTTGAGAGCCCTGGTGTAAGAGCATGTGGTGCAATATATTATAATGTTTTTATTTATTTATTTTTGCTGTTTTATCGATGTGAAAAATGTATCCACGACTTTATCTGAAGCAAGAGAGTTTCAGCATTCACGTGAGCGTGCATAAGTTAGCAGGAGGTTTGATATTCGCTGGATATTCGTTTTCGAAAGACATTTTCTCAATCAACAAATAGACATTTTCCCATTCTGATTGCTGTAGTAGTTGACAATGGTAAACAGCTACTTATTACAGGTGGCGTTTTGTTGATATCTGCCATTATTGTGAAACAGTATGAAATTAAATATTTAAAAAATTCACCAAAAATCTACAATTCTGATTGCAGTAGTAGTTGCCAATGGGAAAATGTATTTTTGTTGATTTTTGGGTATTTTTTTAAATATGTAATTTCATACTATTTCAAATCTAATCTGATCTGAAATCAGCATTGAATCGAGATTGATGGTGTCTCTTTTTTGGTCTTTCCAAGAACACCAGGGGCGACAGTGGAGTCCTGCTGTGAGCTGGGCTTTCAGACAGTTCTCCACTTTAACCACTCAGCTGCTCTATTTCCACAAGTACAGACCAAAAAAAACAAAAAAAAACATGTAGTCTGAATCATGCATAGCTCAGTGTCTATGAATGGGAAAACCAGCCAGTCCAGTAGAGCCATCACATGAGAGTTTTTGGATTGTCTTTATGAATGAATGAATGAACGAACGAATGGATGAATGAATGAAGCAGAAGTGTTTGTACAATCACCTTCAGCTGAGCATCAGAGTGACTGACAGCATCAGAGAGCAGAGGCTGCGTTTGGGAGGAGAATGTGATGAATTGCATAACCACGTCGTTATGGATGTGTAGGTATACAGGAAGAAAGTGAGTGGGTGGAGAGAGAGAGAGAGAGAGAGAGCACACATGTTTCACCCACTTCACACACACATCTGACACAAGCCTCAGTTGTGTTGTATCTGTCGCACCGTTGCACGAGAACGGCCGAAAGTAGAGCGTGAAAAAAAAGGGCAATAAACAACAACCACTGGGCCTGTGCGTGGAGGCAGCGCGCGCACACACACATGCATGCACACACACACACATGATCAGGAAGATCAATCTTTAAATAACCGAGGATGTGATGATGATGATGATGATGATGATGACACTCGGCAGCATCACAGGCGACGTGCATGAGCCTCACTACACGGTTCACGCCAAGTGAAAACTGCCGCAGCGCATTCACATGTACTCAATAATACTCAATAATAAACATAATGTTTCATAACGTGCGCTGTTTTTTTCTTTTCTTTTTTCTCTCTCTCGTCGCTGCACAAATATAAATATCATTTCTCGAGCGTCCATCGACGGTGCGACTCGTTTTTTGGCAGCACCGCTCCGTTGGTGCAGTGCGCGGAGCGGCGTGGATGCAACCGCACCAAGCAACGGCATCACGGGGGCTTTTTCCACACCTGATCGTGCCTGACCTGTGCGATCACGCATCCCCCCCCCCCCCCCCCCCCATTCAACGGTGACATTCCCATACCTTTCTGCCTGGATGGTGATGATGATGGTGATGCCGCGTTGTCAAGTGAGGGGTGGGCTGCTCAGCTCTCTGTTTGTCCGTGAAAATGACACATTCGTTGTTCCGTCTTTCCTCCGTGTTTGCCTTCCTGTATGTCGACTTCTTCTCATCCACGAGTTCCTCGTTACTGGGATGGATCCCAGCGGCCGAATTCGTCTTATCAATAACCGGGCACCCATGCAACGTGAGGCGCGCTGGGGTTTTGGGGGGAGGAGGAGGAGGAGGAGGAGGAGGAGGAGGAGGAGGAGGAGGAGGAGGAGGAGGAGGGAGGGAGCTGTCTCTTTCCCAGTGCTGAATTGACGTCACGGAAATGCGAGTAGCGCCGCGTGGGGGCGCTGCCACCAATCTCTCCCAAAGACAGGGACACACAAAGACAAATAGGTTATCACTTTTCCATCAGCACATTAATTATCTCCTTCTTATAGCATAGTTTAGTAGACAAGTGCTTACAAAACAACAACAACAACAACAACAACAACAACACACACACACATACATATACAACAACAAACACACACACACACATATACAACAACCAACATACACACACATAATATGTAATATGTATATGTATAGGTTAGGGTTCTGTAGATTAATCTAGTCCAGATTTGAGAAGTCTAGATACAGTGGTTTTGGATCAGGACCTGTTTTAATGAGGTCTGAGTATAAAACAAAAACGGTGAAATCTCCACTTTAGAATTTTCATAAATTAAATAAAAGCTTCACAAATACAACAGTGGATGTCATGCAAGGTTAATGTCTTACCTAACATGTCTAAAATGTTTTCACATCAAGAAGTGTCACAAAAAACAGACAACCAGTGTACAAACAGTCGCACTGCGCATCAAGTTTATTTCCCCTTAACTTTCCCCTTAAGTGCCGAATCGGAGGCTGGCGAATCGGACGCTAACTTCAGCGTCGTCAACAACATGCACAAACACACACAATAAAAAATCGCGAACGGTTTGTCACCCCGGCTTGCCGTAGCTCACACGGCGGGACCACAGACTTGATGCTATAACTGAAAGTGTCACAACAGTGTGGTGTTCTCTTTGACTGGTTTAAACAATAATATTTCTCAGCCCACAGGAAACATTACGAGGCAACGTAAGTGGTAAGTGTTTTAACAACGACAATAATGATACGTTAAAGTGACATTAAAGTGTTTAACCAGAGCTAGCGAGCTTTAATAAGCCGGTCAAATGTAGCTAGCTAGCTCGCTAAGCAGTTGTAAATAGAGTGTAACACTACGGTACATGTAGCTGTTTGTGTGTAAACATGACATTGGTGGTGTTTAGCATTATGGTCCATGTTGTGTTTCCAGGCTCCAGTGTTGGACTTTCCTCCGTGTTGAACATGTGCTCTCTGGCGCTCTTCCCTCCGCCGCTGCCCGACGGACAGAGCACTCTGTGCGAGTCCAACAACGAGCTGCTGTCCGGAACCAGCGCCGAAGACGGACACAAACAGGTCTGCTGCACAACTGCTGTGCTGAGTGTCCATAAACGTGGCTGTTGGTCAGAATGTAGAGGGTTAACGGCTAAACGTACACTCACTGGTCAATGTATTAGGAACACAGGACGCGGTGTGGCTGGTTGCAATGAATTGTTACTACTGTTGCTTTGTTTTAGTCATTTCCAACTAGAGCTGAACAATTCGTCAATATTTTATCAATATGGCCTACTGCAATTTTCAGATATGATAGAATACGGTGAGATATCTGCAAAAGAACATTCGATCCAACCACCTCAAGTGTCACTTAAATTGTTGGTAGTTCATTGAACACAGTTGAGAGGCATGCACCACAACCATCTTGTGACTAGAATGTAGGAATGGGAAATTACAATGCTGGTTATTTTGTGCTATTTTTAAACATTGTAAAGACCAAACGGTGAATTTATTGGAACTGTATTACTGTTGTATATCTTGATTGAGTGAGTATCTGTGCTCTAATTCATGTCTGCTTTTGAGGGAGATATGGCCATCATCACATTGTTTTGTTTCCTGCAGGAGTCCAGTCCTCTGAGTCTGTATTTCCCCCGGGAGTCTCTGAAGCTCCACAGTCGCACGGAAAGCAGCAGCAAGGCAGCGTTTCTGGATCACTCTGAGACACTGTGGATGAGGAGTGCAGCAGCATGGTAGGACACACACACACACACACACACACACACACACACACACACACACACACACACACACACACACACACACACACACACACACACACACACACACACAAAGGCAGCTATTCCTCTTAGGATGTAGCATTGAGTTCCACTCGGACAGCATAAACAAAGTGTTATCCCTAACCTTGGCCATTACCTGCAGTGTGTTTGGTCCCTCATCCCTTTCTGTGTATTCATGAAGAAGACACAGAAGATGATATTGCAAGACACTGTACTGCTATATATTTATGAATCCCAAATCTGTTTGAGACAAATGTAATGTATGCAGCTTCTCTCTGTCTGTACCAGGAGGGATGGTGGTTTGACAGGTTTACTGACCGAAATTACCAACTCGTATACGGAGGGTATGTGAGACGCTGATATCTTTTTCCACATGCATTATCCACTGTGCTGCTAATACAATAACCTTCATGCATATTTCTTTCTTTGCAGTGCCTAAATGGCTGTCAATGAGTTCTGGTTGCACGCTGGCGTTGTTGCGATCAGTCTCTTCTCTTCACGGTTCCTTGTTTCCTCATCTCACAGTAAGTACTAGCTGTTAGTCAAACTTCCTGTCCTCATTAAGGCGGTTTTGTTTATTGATCATTATTTCTCAGAAAAAAATGTCTGATCTTTAGGTACAACGATGAGAGAAACACACTTGATAATTTGTTGTTTGTTGCGTTTGCTGCATTAAATTGCGTTTGTCATTTTTTCCTTAGTTGAGCAGTGAGGACATGATAGCCGAGTTTTCACAAGTGCTGAACTGGTAAGTGAAGACGCTGCTTATAGACAGAAAACATATTACATACCCTCCCACATTGTTCCCACTTGTTCATTTTAATAAACCTTGCCTTTGGTTGAATTTATTCTTTAGAGCTCTGTTCCTTTGTATGGTTTTGCTCTGTAGATTTAATTGGAAACTACAACTGTTTCATAAGTTAAATATGTGTTGTAAGTGGCGATAAGGTTTTAAAATATGTTGAGAAGGTGTTGGAAAAAGTCTTCAAAAGGTATTGAAATTAACTTAAGGATTCCTGCATATACCCTGAACAATGTTTTTGTGAAACTGCTTGGGTTACATTTTACATTTTACATTTCAAGTAACCGACAAAAATGCAAACAATGCATGAGTTAATCGTCAACAACCTCTCTGTGCTTTGTCTCTATGCCCAGGTCTGACTGTGTGGTGCGGGCCTTCGCCTGGCATCCTCATGCAGATAAATTTGCTTTAGCCCTGCTGGACGACTCTATTAAGATCTACAACCCCAAAAGGTAACACGGCTATTTTCTGTCAAAGAGCTGTGAAAGGGTACCTTGGCTGGAACTTTGTCACACATTATTGCATAAAAACAATGTTCAATTTGTCAAGAAATTTATTAATTTGTTTATAGCATTGCACAGGGTTCGTACGGTCATGAAAAACCTGGAAAAGTTTTGGAGATTGAAAATGCATTTTCTAGGTCCTTGAAAAGTTCCTGAAAAACTAAATTTCCTGTAAAGTTTTGCAAAAGTCATGGAAATATTGCATGGATAATATTTTGGATGCGTAAAACATAAATAAAATGATGTAATGTGCGATTAAAATTTAAATTGACACGGAAGTGTCAAGCGGAAACAAGCCGATCACTGGCGCCGTGCTTAGCGACCCTCCAGTCCTCACATGGATTTTGAGATGCTCTATTCAACGGCAAAATGCCAGGAAAGTGTAGTTTCAACGAGTGTAATATGATTTAACTGCGTCTATGCAAATAAGGTGTATGGAGACGATCATCCAGTCCTGGCGTGTGGGTTTCGCCAGCTAACGGAGAAGCTAAAAACACAAGGCAACACACATCTGGGGGCGTTCTTACTCGGAGGTAAAAAAAAAGGGAGACTCCAATTCACATGCAAACGATGCCGGCTGCAGGTGTAAACTGCAGGCGTGAACCAAAACGTGAACAACGAAAAAGCCCTTACAGAATACAACCACTTCCTCTCTTTTAACCATTACTTAAAGCATTACTCGAATAACAATTCAAATCAATGAAGTATGAAAGAAAGTTACAACAGTGTGGCTTTTTAAGGAGAGCTTTAAACTTTGGCTACTGAGAGACGCAGACCATGGGCGTGCAAAATGCTGATAATGAAAGACGTGTCGCAACAAACTGCACATGCTTTTTTTTTATTTGACGAAAGTCTTAACAAAGATTTGCAGTCAAAACAAATGAACAAATGTAAGACTGTGGGATGGCACCGATTTTCGGTCTTGGAAAGTCAATGAAAGGTTATGGAGAAGTCACGGAAAAGTCATGGAAAACTATTGCTAAAAAAGTGTACGAACCCTGATTGCAGCACAATGTGACACATTAACTTGTCCTCTATTGTTCTCTGTCAGTGCCACAACTCCCACACTTAAGCACCGTCTTCAGAGAAGTGTGGCAGCAGTGCAGTGGAAGCCGCTGTGTGCATCTGCTTTGGCTGTCGCTTGTCAAAACTGTTTACTCGTCTGGCACGTGGACCCTTGCTCACTGTCAACCAGGTACATAAATTGTGGAGAGTTGTGCTGTATACAGTTGTATACAGTTGTACACATTTTCTGTGCTGACTCATGGTTCTACTTCCTTTTTTTTTTTTACCCATTCAGACCTTCATCTGGTTGTGCTCAAGTTTTATCTCATCCTGGTCACTCCCCAGTCACTTCCATTGCCTGGTCTCCGAGTGGATCTCTTCTTGTGTCAGCCTCACCCGTGGACACTGCAGTAATGGTACAAAGCTACCATTTCATCTTTTAAATTAAGTTCATCATCAAAAACGTGTGTGAGACAGTGTGTTGTATTGTAATATCCTTGTATGTTTCAGATTTGGGACGTGGCTGCAGAGAGCTGTGTGCCACTTCAGCGGGTTGGAGGGGGAGGGGTCACCTTCCTGTCCTGGTCCCCTGACGGCAGCCATGTTCTGGCTTCTACTCCGTCTGCGCTGTTCAGGTGAGAGCATTTCTAAGCTTTCTTTTTCTATAGCCACTTTATTTTATTCCCTCTTTCCTCGTGAAGCTGCTTTAGCACATTTCAAGTTAAGATTTAGAAAACTGACTTTTTTTGTCCTTCATAATCCGTATGGATAGTGGTCACTTTTTGTTTTTATAATGGAGACCAACTCGGCTTTCATGCATATTTATGAACTTGTGAGGGATTAGTGGTTTGATCTTTAAAGGTTGTTTGGATTTTCAAATGAGTGTAAAGCATCTATATATAAAGTATTTCTTCTGAATTTGTCAGCCCACTGAACAAATACATGACTTGAGGGGAAATTGCGTTGACTTGCATTAATTTCCTGGAGACTTACTCTAACCTTAACCATTATTACTAGTGGCCTAATCCTAAACCTGACTCTAATCCTAACCTCAACCTAACCTTAAAATATATCTTCACCTTAAAATGTAGTCATTTATGTTACGGGGACTTGCTTTTGTCCCCATAGGGAAGACAAGTCCCCATAATGTGACACACACACACAGGTTTGTGCAGCTTAGTACTCTGCATTGACATAGCGTTATCTTAACCCTAAGCTGTTAATGCCTAACCCTTGCCTTAACTTAACCAAAATTCATAACTTAGCCCTAAACCTAACCTGCTATTCAGAAATGAGGTTCTGTCTTATTAGGACTAAGTTTTTGGTCTCCATGAGGACTACTGGTCCTGACAAGGTCAGTGTTATTGCCAGAACATCTCCTATCAAATCACTTGTTAAACAAACAGAGAAGTGACATGTGCACCATTTTGATCACAGTTTAACTACATACCCTACACAAAGTCTGGTTTTCTTTCCATTCAGCCTCCGTAGTTAATTTACTCATCTTTGTGGTTTTGTATTGAGACTCGATGACATCTCAGCACGTGTAGGTCCCATATTTTTAAAGTTTATACAAATACAAATTTTCTTCCTCCAGGGTTTGGGAGACCAGGATGTGGACCTGTGAGCGATGGCCATGTGTGAAAGGGCGCTGCCAGGTGATGACTTGACACCAGCAAATAATTCTGTGTCTTAATATCATATTCATAAAACTGTGATCATTTAGCATGTGTATTTGTTATGTATAGACTGGCTGTTGGAGTCCAGATGGGAGTCGACTTCTCTTTACCGTGCAGGGGGAGACGGTCATCTACGCTCTGACGTTCACTGACACACCAGGTCTCATTCTTTATTAAATTAGCAGGCATCCTCAAGAATACACACTTTTTTTTTAACAGCTTCAATTGTTATCATTATTATTCAGCAGGTGTTCCTTCAAGCACATCTAAAGGGCCACAGGCAGCATCTGTGGTGGCTGACCTATCAGAGACAACCTTTACCACAACAGATGGAGACATCATGTAAGATCTTAAACTTAAATCAAGTCATTTTACACTGTGGGTTGCTGGTTATTACAAAGGAGATTATTGCAATATTTGTTGATATACATATATTCACGTATGTCTAATTTTCTGCCAGTGTCGGTGGAGAGATCCAGACTTTGGTCTGGGATCCGAGAGGAGAGAGGCTCGCTGTGCTTCTTAAAGGTTTTACCAACTCTCGTTAAGATGGCCTAAATGATCTAAATCAGTGTTGGCCTGGAGTTATAAAACTAATCTCAGTCCTTGTTTTGTCTGTTTTTATCAGGTGATTCACAGTCTACAGACCGGCCGGCAATTATAGCAGTGTTCAAGACGAGGACCACCCCCATTTTTGAGCTTTTGCCATGGTGTGTTCATTTATGAGGAGTTGGTGTACATTTCATATTTGTGTAGCTTCAGTAAAGCTTAAAAGTACTGCATATTTTTCATTTGCATGTCCTAAATATATCCTTTTTTCTTGTGTAGTGGTTTTGTTCAAGGAGAGTCTGATGCTGAGCCGAGACTGATGCAGTTCCACCCGAATTTTCAGCATGGAGCTTTGCTCACTGTGGTTAGTCTTTACGTAAAATATAAGTGTTTTCTCTTATAATTGTCTTTAATAAGTTGTGTGATTTTAGCCTGTGACAGGATCAAGTGTTTTGATACCTAATCCATGTGGCTCTGTTAAATTGAACCCTGGTACATTTACCTGATTATTATTGAGATGGTCAACCAAACTCTGGTGGGGATTGAAGGATTGAACCTACTGAACCGCTGCTTGCAAAGAGGTTCTTTGTCCATTTTCAAGTCAAGTCTGGGTTTGAAAGCATAATAGTAAACTACAGAACTTTGCAAAAACAAACAAAAACCTACTTACAAAAGTCTAATAAATCTATTTCTTGAGAATGAACAGATTTCTGGCTTAATTATGCGGTTTGTCTTTGTTGCATTGAGATTTTACAGCACATTAGCTTTAGCATAAACCTTTAAAATACTGTAATGTGAAATTGTAGTGAACACTTGGAAGCCATATTGTGTTAACCTTAACTTTGTGTTTGGCAAAGACATAGGTCTGTAAAATGTCTGTAATTTAACTTGTCCTGTACAAACCCTAAACAGACAGTGATATTTCTCTCTGTGTTCTCAGTGCTGGTCCACTGGAAGAATTACCCATGTGCCTTTCTACTTCCTGAGTGCTGGCGTCCCTCATTTTGGACTGAGTGGCAGCCCATTGCTGCCACGCCCACAGGATGGGCCTTCTCTTTTGGCCGGTCAATCGCTCTTTTCGGAGTTACTCTCTTGACCCACCGTCGCTCTCCATCACACACTCACTTGAGTTACTTTTGTAATCATGGATTGTCAATAAATGTCTCCAAATTACTGCTACTCTGTTGGTGTGGTACTTCATAAACAACAACAAACAACATTTGAAGCAACAAAAAAAAATACACGATTTGCGGTGAAACTATTGTATTGGATTTGTTTCAAAATATGAAATGTGGTCTTTGTGTTCATTTTAGCATCTCTTTGTAGTCACTTTGTGTTTCTTTCAGTGTTTCCCTGAGCCCTTACCACCCTCACCGAGGGAGATCTCTTCTGTGATCCAGAGTGTGACATCAATGCTGCAGGTACAGGTTTGCACACCTTCTCCTTTTATAGACACATTAAATTAAAATGTTTTTTTAAAGGGGACTTATTATACAAAATCAACTTTTTAATAATTTAAATCCTTATATTTGGGACTCTGGAGTTCCTGTAAGTCGGCAAAGTGTGAAAAAAGATGACTCACTCATGTTTTTGTGGTCCTCAGTCCAAGTACGGGAGATACACCCGATGTTGACTTCCGCACTCATTGGGACGTCACAATGCGCTAAATTCCTGGAAGTGTTGTCTCGCGGAGCTCCGATTTGTCCGTAAAACATGCAAGAGTGCAGGCGAGGGCAACGGTATCCGAAAACCGGAAGTCCGCGAAACGTTCTACTCTCAGCTCCACAGTGCACCACAGAGTTCTACACAAACTTCCAGCCTACATGTTATATATGCCGGCAATGTGCCGGCTGGAGCCTGCAAATGATCACTTTTCCAAATGCTAACTGCTGTTAGCTCCCAGTAGCCTCTGTGGCTGATGTCATTTCCTGTCCCTTAAGTTTTGCGTTCTGAACAGGGCTGTTTTGGCAGGGTGATTGAACTGCTGTGGTGCTTCATCCTTAAGTTATTTTGACCAAAGCATGTCACAGACATGTTCATTAGGACACCAGGGAACTAGGTTACCTTGGAGAAATAGGGTATAATATGTCCCCTTTAATAGTTTTTATCACTGCATATTATAGGATGAAAATTGTGCTTATGTTGTAGCTTTTCTTTTATACCAGTGGTGTATTTATGAGGTGTCTTTCTGTTCTCTCACTGTCCACAAATCTTCATTCAGACTCCCCCATTCAAATGTGATCTAGTGTTTTCTTTTAAACCGTAAGTGCAATAGATTTTTGAAGCCCCAATTACAATTTTGACATTTTGTTTTCATTAGACAAACGTCCATCTTTTGTCCATTAAAATGCATATTTTGACCCCTAATAGATTTTAGTCGTTAAAATATGTAATTAAAAGCACTAATGTCAAGCTTTCATTTCTCAGGACAGACTGGAGAGGAGGAGGCAGACCACTATACCAACAAGTAGGGATGCAGCTGTCATGATGTATCAATTCACTGCTCGATTCAAGTCCAAAAAGATTTTCTTTATTTATGCCTATTAGTACAAACAAACAGACCAACCCTGACACCGCAGAACCAACACAGTACTTTAGTTCCTTTTGTATTAGTTTCTGAGACTATGAAAAATACACTCTTGCGTCACAGTCAAACTTTTACACACACAGACACACAAGCGCTCACATGTAGACAACGCACTCACAGTCAAGGGTAACTGACCTCAAGAAATGACAGAAAAAAACATGAGCACACATGAACGGTTCTGTTGAGACAAGGGATTACATCCCCACGCCATTTCTGTTTTTATTCAATTCTCACAAAATCAACTTCATTCTCAATTCCTTTTATTTTCCAATTTACAGCAACGTGAAGTGTAACAAAATAAAAACAAAAATGGTCGTAATAAAATTAATTAATCAAAAACAAAAAAAATGTACACACCCTCACACACACAGAGACAACCCACCCTGGCTGCATTTGTTTAGTGACCGTCCTCAGAGTCCTGTTTTCAGCTTTGTGGATCTGGACTCCAGAGGAGGCCGTCACTCCCTGTCTTAACCTGACTGTGTTTCTCCTCCAGGGTGGAGTGTGAGTGTGTGGTGTGAGGCTAGTGGGAACTGGGGTTTTAGAGGGAGGAGGAGGGGGGGGGGGGTGTTACAGAACTCATAGCACCTTCTGAACAGAGAGCAACCCAAAGCAAAGATGGCCGTTCAAGCCCCAGATCCACCTACAAGCTAATGTTTTGGTCAGCTCAGATTTAAACTCAACATTTTCACTTTTGTTTGTCAGCGTGAGGTAGCTTTAAACAATCTGGATGACGGCAAAAAAACGGCAAAAAAAAGTTCTTTTTTTATTTGGATGAGACCTGGGCCTTCCTCTGATGGGCAGTCAAGGGGTACAGGACACTGAAACATACATCCCAAATGTAACCTCACTTTCCAAAATGTGTTGGTGTGCATATAGACACATGTACACACCTACTGTGGAAATATATATATATAAAAAAACCATCTGGTTGTTTATAAACACAGACCTTTACAACAATAGAACCAAGGATTTATAATACACAGTAAAGGTTTTTGCTCCTGCTCTCGATGGACAGGCCTAGAGCACCTGGATTTGATTTTACTTACTGAGAATATATAGATATTGTTTTTTGGTCTACACTGATTCAAAATGCCGTGTTTGTGTGTCAGAAGGGAAACAGGGTGGGAGCTGGAGTAGGACTGGGACAGAGGTTGTGCGGCTGTTCTGTAGTGGAAAGGGAGCTTTTTTTTGTCGTACTTTACAAAGTGAACCCGTCCAGTCCTACCTCAACTCAACTGCCCATTTTAGGTGAGACAATAAATAAGTGACATCAAGTCATGTTTCTGTTCTCCATAACTTGTTCGCTTTGGTCCCTCTTCCTCCTGGTTCTCCCGTCAACAGTGGGCCATGGGAAACATGACTGGATCTCAGGAAGCGGGTTGACGGAGAATGCTAGTGTGGTGTACAGGTATTGCCGGTGCCCTTCAGTGCTAACATCCAGGGAGTACATCATGGAGAGCACTTCGTTGTGAGAGAAAAAAGTATCAATTTTTTTTTTTTTTTTTTAATAATTTCCAGTCTTCTTTATTATGGAATTATGTGTAATGTTTCATGGTTGAGTTTTATTTATTTCCTGTTATTTGGGGGGGCCATTGTGATTCTCCACTTTACAAGAAGCAGACAGCGCCTACATCCACTCCGAACTCCTGATCCGCTCCTCCGATGTCCATAGGAGCAATGTCCACGATTGGCAGACGGGAGGTCTTCTGTGTTTTGTACTCAAAGACGGTCTTGCCCCACTGGCCTGTATGTTTCTGTTGGAGTGAACACATGTTTTAACAACAGTCGTACACTACAATGATCATGTTTCTGGCTCTTGTGTTGCAGCTGCCTGCTCTCACCTTGCAGCCATCCTCCAACACGCTGTATGTGAAGCGACTGTTGCCCTCTGCGCGGATCTCCACATCATTGGATCCCTGCAGATGCAAAGCCTTCTTCAGGTTGCCTGTGGTCTGGTCCATGTAGGCGATGCTGTTCTTGCAGTGGTAAGTGATGTTCTGGGATGCCTCAGTGGATAGAAGCCTCAAGAAGGTCAGCTGGATGCTGGCGGTGTTGGCAAGTGGGCCTTCCTGAGCGTAGCTGAACTGTAGGAGCAGATAACGGGTGAGCAATTACATCTGCAGCTTTGTCATGTTGACGGTTCATAGAAAGACATAGACACAAGTAATGCACTCACTTGGAATCCTCCACGCATGGTCTCTCCGAACCAGATGTGTTTGCGGTCCTTGCTCTTGCTGGACCACCAGTTCTTCTTGGGGACCTTGGTGATGCTCGGGTAGACGCAGGTCTCTCCAGTCTCCATGTTGCAGAATACCTTGATGGCATCAGCTGTGCTGCCAATGTTGGGGTCGACCCAGTAGTCGCCTGGAGACGCGAGAGGAGGTGGGTTAATAAGGAATGGAGCTTGGAAACTGAATTTAACTTCCACAGCTCTGGTAAACTTTGTTTTAACCTTGCAAATTGGTTAGATTGTTGGATAGCTCATTCCAAAACACAGAGCTGTGTCTGGGAATTTTTGGATGCAATAGGGTTTTGAGTCCTATCTGTGGCACAAGGTTCTAATAGATCATAATTCTGTCATGAATTTAAGGAAGCTTAGCACTCAGCCCTGTGGAACCTCACCTACATATACTTGTGCTTTCATGGGCAAAATTAGTAAAGAACCCCCACCAAAAAATAAGTAAATAACACTTTACCGCTCCTCCACTCAGGGTGGCATAGTTTCAGGTCTCTGCAGGAGCGAGCAGGGTTCTTCTGAGTGCCGTCAGGGCTGCGAAGGTTCTCAATCTGGCTGTTCAGGGACTTGAGGGTTGAGTCGACCTCAACGTCGTGCTGCCTCAGGGAGCTGGAGGCCTCATCGGCCCTCATGTACCTGAGAGGATCGGAGGACTTCTCTGTCTGACCCAGACCAGCGAAGGCAGACATGTCAATGCCGGGGCCAGGGGGACCAGGAGGACCAGGGGGTCCGGCGTTACCTGGAGGACCCTGACGGAAAGCAAGAGTGTGTAAAATTACTTATATGGTAATACCGTATAGAAGCTTTTTTTTTGGAATTTTTAATGCCAAGTTACATACAGCAGGACCAGATTCTCCAGAGCGTCCACGAGGTCCAGGAGGTCCAATAGGGCCAGGTTGTCCATTAGATCCATCTTTGCCAGCAGGTCCATTTGGTCCAGATGGTCCCTACAGACACAGTGAGTGTGAATATGAATTATTATTTCATTTACTCAACTTCAGCCTTCGGTGCAAAGTGCAAAACAATACTTTTAAGTCTGCTGTATTTTAATTCAACTAATTTGAATTCTGCAGCAATTTTGTCCAATCGCCTCCAGACCCATTGGTCTTATTATTCTTGAAGATTATATGTGACATTTCCCTTCATATTTCTTATCATGCACAGTGCTCAGTTAATCTAGGGGTGATAGTGAAGTTCATTTCTCATTTCTCAGGTTTTTACACAAAGCTAAATGTGCCATGCCTCTTTTCCCTGCACAGAGTAATTAAAAAATGCCATCAGTCGCTCATCTCTTCACTCCAGTTGGTAACCACAGCACGTAGCCTTTCCTGTCCACATCTCTGTCAGTTGATTGGAGAATTACAAAAAAGCTTAACCTATGCCCTACATTACAGTTGCATATCTTGGGTGACAAAGCTGCAGTACAGAAATATAAAGTTCCTCTATTTCTCTCTCTCAGTTCTCTTACCTTAGCACCGCTTGGTCCTGCAGGTCCAGAACTTCCAGAGTCTCCAGATGAACCCTGTTAAAGAAATAATTAGATGAAAGAAAAAATGGATGAAAATGCTGCTGTAGGGATAGGGCGGGGTATTGATATACTATATAATATTGACATTTGGACTTTGATACCAGTTCTGTAAAACCAGTTATTACACATTAAGGTACAACGATGGCCAGGTAGTCTTCTTGCAGTCAAACACAGACCAACTCTCTGCTCTCATATTTAATCCATGTCACTTTAGATCTTGTCGGGATACTCTATCGTTCAAAAGTTTGGGGTCCCTTAGAAATGTCCTTATATTTTTTTATATTTTTAAATGAATCAGAAATACACTCTACAGATTGTTACTGTGGTAAACTACTATTCTAGCTGCACACATCTGGTTTTTAATGGAATATGTACATAGGTGTATAGAGGCCCATTTCCTGTGTTCTAATGGCACATTGTGTTTGCTAATCGTGTTTCAAGACTATTGGATGATTAGAAAACCCTTGAAAACCCTTGTGCAATGATGTTAGCACAGCTGAAAACAGTTTTGCCGGTTCTTAAACGAAAGGGCAAAATTATTAATTATATTTTCTATTCATTTTGCAACTCTTTTGATGAATAAAAGTATGATTTTTAATGGAAAACACAAACTAATAGTATAGGTGACCCCAAATTTTCGAACGGTAGTGTACATTGCTTCATAAAACAAGTACCAGTCTCTCATAACGCGACACACACACTCTCTCACACATGTTAAGCCCTGTCTTCTATGAGCTGTGTCTCTGGTCATAACTTCCTGCACACCTTCCTGATACAACCAGTCACATGCTCTGTTAGATACTGGTCAAACAAGCATACTTCATACTGATTGTCTCACTGATGCTAATGAGAGTATCTCCCTAATATTTAATACCAAAAACATTTTCCATATTCCGATTACTTACAGGGGGTCCAGGAAGACCCTGCAGACCAGTGAATCCACGGTGACCCTTTTGTCCTCTCTCTCCAGCCTCACCAGCCTCTCCCTTATCTCCACGTGGTCCTTGGGGTCCCTGGAGTAAACATTTGTCATGTAGGAATATTAATGACTGCATATTTGGAGCACTTTTTAAAGACCTAAATGAAATTAGAATCTAAAGAAAAAAAGGTTATGATTTTTGAAGTTTTAGTTAGGGAGACTTACAGCCATTCCTCTTGCACCAGCGGGTCCAGAAGGTCCTGCAGGTCCTTGAGCACCCTAAAGAAAGAAGCAAAAGTTACTTGGTTCTTATGTGTGTCTCAACACTATTTCCTTACAGTCTCACATGGTACTTACAGCTTCTCCTCTGTCTCCCTGCTTTCCGAGGGGTCCGACAGATCCAGGGGCACCGGGGGCACCAGGAGCTCCAGGGGCACCAGCAGGACCGGTGTTACCTCGCTCTCCCTGCAGGGGAATACAAGAATGATGAGTCAGGATAACAGCAGACACTGACAGTAGTTGCTGATCAGCTAAACTGTAATTCAAGACTTTTATGTGAGACTGAAGTCTCTCACCTTGACACCAACAGCTCCGTCCCTACCATGAGGTCCATCTGATCCAGGAGTTCCCTGAGATACACAAATGGATGCATTCTAGGTTATAGCTCAAGAACAAATTGGTTTTACATTTACATGTTGATTAATTACTCATATCCAGACATAAGTAAGGATAAATACTGACCTCTCTACCAGTATCTCCAGCAGGTCCTGTAAGTCCAGGGGGTCCCACTGGTCCAGGAGGTCCACGTTCACCACCAGAGCCTGAAGCTCCCTGTTTACCAGGTTCTCCCTAAACACAAACAGGTGCTCATGTCATATTTTAATCTCCAATGACATTTAAATGCACAGTGTGTAATTTGCTGCTGCTGCTGCTAGGGAGTTTCTCATTCAAAACGATGACAAAAGACCTAAGAGTGATGACTTCAGGAATGGGAGCATGGGGTTTACTGTCTTGTTTACTCGTGTGGTTGCCCTGTGTGTTTGTGTTTCAGCAGCAGAATGTGCAGCAAATGGCAAGAATGGTGTTGTAATCCATTAGTAAAAATTACACACAATACAATGAAAAAACAAAAACACTTGCTAACTAGTAACACTGAATATTTGATTCTGTGCTCTGACGTTTCATAGGTGGTAAAACAGATAACATCATTAAAAGGTGACGGAAATGAAACGGCCCCTTAACATGGGTCTATGGATTCAAAGAGTCCTGGAAAGGTTTTGGCTGATGTAAGTACACTACTCAATAAAATAAGTCTTGACAGTAAGATTATTATATGGTTGACTGAACCTGTAAACTTTTGACCAAATTAAGCAGCTTAAATGGAAGCTAAAGCTTAAATAATATACATAAAGTAGTCATGTAGGCACTTACAGAAGGTCCAGGGAGACCAGCGAAGCCTCTCTCTCCACGCTGACCGGGCAAACCTACAATACCACGGGATCCAGCCAGACCCTGAGGTCCTGAAGGTCCATCAGCACCCTACAGAGTCAGGAAAGAGAGGACAAAGTCATGAAATGTTCCTATTCCCTGCAGCAGACTAAATTCAGTGTACAATTCCTTTTTCTCATGTTAGTAGAGTGCCATTTTCATTCAGGTTATTTGGTTTGTTGGCTCGTGCTAATTTAAACTCACAGATGGTCCATCCTCTCCAGGCTCTCCCTTCTCTCCTTGTTGGCCAGCAGGTCCACGAAGCCCAGGATCTCCTGATCTACCTGAGGGTCCGGCGTCACCGCGGACACCCTTTGGTCCGTCTTTACCGCTAGGACCAGAGGGTCCAACGGGGCCAGGATTACCCTAAAACAGGTAGACAAAAGAATTTCCGTAAGTACGAGCTAAAATACACAGGCCCGATTTATTTCAGACTGACTAGATACACTTCTGAATGTCTTCTTGAAATGTGTGTGAAATTACATTAGGGCCAGGAGTTCCAACTCTGCCAGCAGCACCAGGGAATCCAGTGGCACCCTGTCAAAAAAAGAAAAAGGGTTTAGTTACAACAAACAATCATCCTTCCATCCTTGCCGTGTCATTATTCATAAGGTATTGATAGGATAGGGTGTTTATCAGGTCATTTCTTTGAGCACTCTTCAATTTGGGGCTGTTGTTACAAAGACATTTGTCAATAAAATACTTGATGAACAGGTAAAATAAGCACAATAAACATAATTCAATTTCAGAAAAAAATGTCACAGGCCCAAAAAAACCAAGCCTCGTATGACAGTTTATAGCGTAATGTTAGTTCACACAGTAACACTGTGGAAATCTGTGTCTTTAGAAGATTCATCAGTGAGTCAAAAAACACAAAAATGTCAGCTTCTGTCACATAAGACTGATATATTGTGCAATGGTTTGTTCATCAAATTAATTAAATACGGCCAAGACATAACAATATTAAAGATATGATTTAAATATGAATTAGATTCCACTTACAGGAGCTCCCTGAGCACCACGAGCTCCTTTGGGTCCAGACACACCAGTAGGTCCCTGAAAAAGAGACGCCACAGTTATTCATATTTCTATATGATTTCTTATGTAGTTACTTATTGTATTAGCTTGCGAATGATGACATTATTATATAACGAGTATAAATGTGAGCTTTGAGGTAAAAAACCCACCACAGGTCCAGGAGCTCCAGATGGTCCCTGAGGTCCAGGGGAACCACCCTCTCCCTTCTGTCCGCCCTCACCGAGCTCTCCCTTTGCACCAGGCTGACCATCTGCACCCTTGGTATTGAAAACACAACAGTGATATTGTCAATTAATTGAAATAATAAAAAATAAAAAAATACATATTTTTATTAATTCATTGTGTTAAATTTACTTACAGGAGGTCCAGCAAAGCCAGCAGGTCCTGGAGGACCGACCTCACCACGATCACCCTTAAGGAGATGGAAAACAGATGTTGAATAAAGTAATCTTTATTTATTTATTTTTCTTTGATTGATTAATAGTTTTATTCTTCTTTTAAATGATAAAAAGGTTCTGACATTGTTAAGGAAAACAAGCCACACTCACTCACTACAGGCTTGTATATAAGTATGTAACTTGTTTTTTGACCAGAAAATGTATAAACTCCTTTGTGGTAGGAATTATATATAATTGTCATTGTGAATTGTCATCTTACTCTATGTGATGCTCTATATACTATTGTGGTAACACATCACAGTACACTAACAACACGGTAATAGTCTAAATAAACAGTAAAAATAGTGGAAATATAACAGTAATGCCATGTTAATAGGTAATCACATTATACCTATTACCATATTGTTACATATTTCACTACATTTTACTGTGTTACTGTTCAGAAGCATCAGAATGTGTTGCTTTACATATTTTTTTATATCATCTCTCACGCACACACAAAGATACTTACAGGAGCACCGCGGGAACCAGGAGCTCCCAATGGTCCACCAGGTCCAGTCTCTCCCTGGATTGAGAGAAACAGTTAGTCAGAAAAATAATCAGCAAACTAAAAAAAATTTAAGCAATTTCGACTCCAGTTTATTCAAACTTAGTTGAAAATCCAGCCCAGTCATGTTGCCATTCTCACCTTGGCACCGTTGGGTCCAGATGGGCCAGGAGGACCAATGGGACCGGTCAAACCCTGAGAACAAAGCAACCATGACTGATTAAACGTGTTCAAAAGAGCAGAGATCGGGCCACAGAAATGCCCAATACGATATTTTGAACTTACTCTAGAGCCATCTTTTCCAGGAGCACCCTCAAGTCCTTTCTGTCCATTGTCACCCTTTTGGACAAAAACAGACAATGCATGTTATTCATACATGAAACTATAATAAGTAATATTTGGGTAAATTTCCCTTCACGATATTACAATACGAGTCAGTTACAGTGACTTCTTCCACTCACTCTGTCTCCCTTTGCTCCAGGGATTCCACCAGCTCCTCTCTCTCCAGGCATACCCTGCAGGCCGGGTGGTCCCTGAGATCCAAGAGCACCAGCTGGTCCAATGGCTCCCTGAATGACAAACAAGAGGTCACCTGTAAGTCCAGTTTCTTACTTTTTTTTTTCCTGAACCTTTTTAGTGTTTAAGGGCAGGTGCACTCATGTGTTTTGTCCTGCAGGGGTGCAGCTTTAATAGAAAACTTCAATATTTGCATTTGATTTTTAAAATACTTGCTTTGAATAGACCAAGATGACGTTTTACTCTGTAAAATATGACAACCCCACTAATGATAATGACAACTCTTGGACATTAAACACAATTTCTTAAGGTGTAAAAGGTACTTTAACTTAGTTATGCGTTGTCTTGACTGTGAATTTTGTCTGAGTGGTCAAAATTAATTTAACTTAATTAAGTGTATCATTGTTCATGCTCACATAAATGTCATATTTTGAATAAATTAGTTGTACAGATAAGGAAAACATCTTAGTTGAATTTATTTAAAAACTATAGGACACAGGATTTGAAATTAATCTATTTTAAATATATTAACTTACTGCTAGTTGAAGTAATCTGGACGTGTGTTCCTGCTTGGCAAGATATTGCAAGTTTGAAAAGCAAAATTGCATTAGTTTAACAACTGCTGAAACAACAAGTATCATCAAGTTGAGTTATTATTAATTAGTGCTGGGCACTAGGTTAACGCATTGGCGCATTTCCATGACGACTGATTGGAAAAAGACGTGTGCGACGTCATGTTTGCGTGCCGTGACACTGGAGTCCATGCACCATTTACCGGTTAGCTCCCGTTAGCTGCGTTAGCGCCGTTAGCGCTCCTACAGTCGAACTGGAGCGGTCTGTTTATTAAACGAAAAGAGCAGCGCTACAAATAACCAGCGTACCAACCCTAACCCACTAACCCTCGCATCAGTGGGTTAACTTTTCCTCAACAATTCCTCAGTTCAAAATGTGTCACTTGTTTGTTATATAATACCAAAAGCATCTTGTCGAAAAGACATAATTTGATAATAGTTGTGATGAGGGAAAAAGTAGCAAATATTTGTTTTCCTAACGAATTAAGTGAAATATTGTGTAATCGTGGGATACGTGCTTGTCTGTTTAGCTTAGCATAAAAACCGCAAACAGTTAGCATACATCTGTCTCAAACTGCCCATATGTCTAAAACCTCTACAGTGTTCTCTGTGATATTGTCGTCAAAGAAACCTTGGGAATATCCCAACGCAAAAAAAATGCAAAAAAAAAAATGAATTATTCTTTATTATTCTGTAATCACTTTCACGCGTAATTTAAATTTCAGCCTTTCACGAACTGGGACAAGTTCACCTTTTTTTTTTTTTTTTTTTTTTTGTACTTTTATGATGATGAATGTAGTTATTCCTGTCGACTGGGCAGAAAACCTTTCATGCTGCACCTGCACACTGTGAACATGCTGAATGTGAGATAAGGCCAGCCTGCTGCTACTCGCCGATGTTGAGCAATACATTTTAACACTTTTAATCTGCTTCACTGTGACCCACTGACCTTGGGTCCATCACTTCCAGCTGTTCCAGGAAGTCCACGGGGTCCCTGAAGTCCCTGGGATCCAGCGCCGCCTCTCTCGCCAGGGAAACCACGTTCACCCTGTTAGGGAACGAAGAGACACTGGGTCAGTTCAAGGAAAAAAGGGAAGTGATATGTGATGTGGGACTGTAAATTTTAGAAATACATTCATGTCATATCTTAAATACAGACACAAACATGTGGACACTCACTCTCGCTCCACCAGCACCAGGAGCTCCACCCTCTCCAGGAACACCCTGCAGAGAGAAAACAGATGCAGATTGGTCCAAGTATGCATAATTAGGAGTAAAACTACAGGTGTAATAAGCCAAGACAATTAATGTTGAGGTTGATGTTATTATTGTCTATGTGCACAAAAGAAATGACACTTTCTTTTCCACGGTTAAAAAAGAAAAAGGATTAAAAAAATCCTGAGATTGGGCCGTAAAATTACCTCAAACGTTTTATACGGGGACCCACTTTTAAAAGATGGCAATCTATCATGACCCAGTTCACCATATAAATTACAACAAGAGCATGATATAGCATTATTACACCTAATATTATTTTAAATAGGAAATAACATCTCCCATAGTCCTACCAGTCTCTGTTATTGACTGACTTATGGTAGTGTTTTGGAAAAATTGTGTTTGAGCACTAATAGTAGGAGATTTGTAATTTTTTTGTTTGTTTGTTTTTTTACTCCCTTTATATTTATTCCTGTCTTTGTGGTTCCATACCTCAGCCAAATATACCAAGTATTATCATTTTTCATGGAACTGCTGCTCAGTTTAGACGACCTGTGGTTTGTAATAGCTGCTCTATGTGACACGACAACATTTCAACCGGATAAACGCTCACCTGGTCTCCAGGTTTTCCGTTCTCTCCTGGGGCACCAGATGGTCCAGGCAGACCCTAAAACAGTAGAGTGATTGTTTTGATCACGATCGCTGTAATTAAAGTTAACATTACTCCGAGGTTATACGAGGGAAATAAACTCACCTGGAAGCCAGGAGGACCAGGCTGACCTTGCTCTCCTCTCTCTCCGGCAGGTCCCTGTTATGACGAAATCCAAACACGTGTGATCAGTCGGGAACAGAGACGAGGGAAAACTGTCAAATCTGTCATAGTAAAAAAGTAAAAAATACTCACAGCAGGGCCATGAGGTCCAGCAGCACCAGTCTCACCATCTTTTCCAGACAGACCCTGTTCAGAGAGAAGTTTAGTAACTATGACAAATGGGATACAGACGGAGATGGATCCATTTAGATGTATTTACGGAGATACTGTACTTACTCTGAGTCCAGTACGACCAACAAGACCCTTCTCTCCTGGCTTTCCTGGTTCACCCTGTTGAAGAGAGATCATATTAAATGACCTGCTGAAAGTCACTTAAATACTACACAATCATGTATTTAGAGTAGGTTTCAATATCCTGTATTAACACGCTGTGAAGAAAAACACTAACACACGTACATTGGCTCCCTTTGGTCCAGGGAATCCCATCACTCCAGGTTGTCCGCGCGCTCCCAGAGGACCAGGTGGGCCGGGGCGACCGTCCTCACCAGACGCACCCTGTCAACAGCACAAGGTGAAAATCATCTTTCTGCAAAAAATCTGCAAATCTATCACTGAAACACAGCCTTTGTGTATGGTAATGCATTGTACTTAGTAATAATTCACTTCAGTCGTTTTTTAGTAGGTTTACATTGATGAATCCAGTGTTGTTGTTTGGTGATTTCAGCGTATAATCCCCCTGTATACATGAGTTTTGTCATAATCCATTTTAAATCTGTCAGCTGCTGCTGCTGCTGCAGCTTTTCTCGCCAAACTCCTCTATCTAAGGAACTTTAATGAAACTTTTCTCGTTTTCCAGGTTCTGGCATCAAACAATAAGCCATAAAAATCACACAATACATATCCTATATATCGTAAAAGTGTACTAGTGATCTGTATTGTTACTCTATTTTTAAAGTTTAAATGCATCACATTGTGACACAATCATATTATACAGTATGAAATCAGCAAATTGCTTAATTTATGAATTTTTCCGATATAACTTGGATTATTTGAAACTTGCATTTTCTTATATTTGAAAAGATTCAAACTTAGAGCTTGGCAGTATACCATATAGACGTGTATAAATTCCCAGTGAAACTAGACACGCATATCTAAGCATTATACTTACAGAAGGTCCAACTTTGCCTTGAGGACCAGCATCTCCAGGGCGACCGGTGAGACCCTATGACAGGCACACACACACATACACACAAAGTCAGTCAGTCATATCAAACCAGCCTCATTCATTGTCAGATTCTGGAGCCGTGTGAAGACGCTGGACTCACTCTGGCTCCAGGGAGACCGGCCTCTCCTGGGCGTCCTGGGTCTCCACCAGCACCTTTAGGTCCACCAGCTCCAGGAACACCACGATCACCAGGGGCGCCCTGGAGAAAACGAGACAGAGGTAAGTCATTTTTTTTAAGTTTCAAGTCGGTTTCTGTCAGTGTGGCAGGAATATGGCAGCTGGTTTCTCAGCCACATGTACTTTTGCACTCTCTCAGGTCAGCCGATTAGTTTCTCCACAAATGAGGAAAGCCTCTTCACTGCATGATATAGTATGAGATGTTGCCTTTAACTTTTGTTTTGTTGCCCTTTTGTTGGCCATGTCCACATCTAATGTGAAATTTGCTTCTGCTTTATGTCTTTTATGGATTTTCAAAAATTGTTAAATACACATGGATTAGGGATTGGGGCTGTACTCGGAACCCACCTTAGCACCAGCAAGACCATCCTGACCAGGGAAACCTCGGTTACCAGGAGCTCCCTAAAAGAAATCACAAACAAAAACACAATTTTGATGAGTTGGAGCAACAAACGGCAAGTTTAATAACATCATATTACGATATATATGTTGATTACTTACTCTCTCTCCTGGAGGTCCAAGTGGTCCAGCAGTTCCTGGCTCTCCTCTGGCTCCTCTCTTTCCTTCCTCACCTGAAGGGCCAGGGGGACCTTGAGGACCAGCGGGGCCCTGGAAAATGTTTACAGATTCCTCGGTAAGTCTGTTCTGTAATCTAATTCTAAACTGAATCAAAAACCGAGCAACTCACAAGCTCTCCCTTGGGTCCGGCTTCACCCTTGAATCCAGGAATACCGGGGTCTCCCTAAGCATGGCAACAAAGAAGACATCCCGCATGAATACATACATGTAACAAGTATCAATAGGTACCAGTGTTTTTTAGATGATCACAAGTGACTCACAGACTGCCCCTTTGGCCCCAGAGTTCCTGTAGCTCCCTGTGGTCCTGGAGGGCCACGAGGGCCGGGGAATCCAGGAGCACCAGCAATACCTGAAGCACCCTTTATGAAAGAGTCAAGTAAACTATTAAGTATAGTGTATGAAATATTAATATCATAAATCATGAAGCAAGAGAGGGGTAAATTAGTTTTTTTTTTTAGAGGAAACTTACTGCAGATCCCTTAGCTCCAGGGATACCATCGGTACCAGGGTTTCCCTGTACAGAAATGGAATCAACAATAAATCAGAGAATCTGCAAATTGTTGAAATGTAAAAGAATTAATGTATGCTACCATTCAAAAGTTTGGGGTCACTTAGACATGTGGTAAACGACTATTCGAGCTGCAAACGTCTGGTTTTTAATGAGATATGTACATAGGTGTATAGAGGCCCATTTACACTGTTCTAATGGTACATTGTGTTTGCTAATCATGTTAGAAGACTATTGATGATTAGAAAACCCTTGTGCAATGATGTTAGCACAGCTGAAAACAGTTTTGCTGGTTCTATTGAATAAAAATCATTATTTCTAATCTTATGTAAATGTCTTCACTATATTTTCTATTCATTTTGCAACTCTTTTGATGAATAAAAGTGTGACTTTTAATTGAAAACATAATTAAATTGTATAGGTGACCCCAAACTTTTGAACGGTAGTGTATATAAATGATCAGCAGTGAAAAACAAACCGATGCTCCAGCAGGTCCAGGAGATCCTGGGGTACCGCCCTCTCCGCGTGGTCCCTGCGGGCCCTCAGATCCACGGACACCAGTAGGACCAGCCTCTCCCTGACAAGACAAAGAAAGTTTATCATTATCAGGTGAAAATATTAATTTCACTAACCAGTAAATGTTGCCTGTTGCCTGTCAACAACACTACACGTGAGTAGTTTGTTATACTAAGCTTTATTTTACACTGAAATTAAACCCATAGATGATGGACATACCTTGGCTCCTGGGGATCCTGGGAAACCAGGTGCTCCAGCAGGACCAACAGGCCCCTGTAGGCAAAACACAAAACTTCACTTTAGTTTTCATGTCTGATCAATACATCACTTTTTTTTCCCCAGTAAAGTAACATGAAGCAAGTGTTTTAGACTGATACGTACAGGTGGACCAGCAGGACCAGGCAAGCCATCGTTACCACGGGCACCCTGAAGTGGACAAAGACAGGACAGTCAGGTGTGTGTGTGCATCACGATCATCACAATAAAGAGACCGTGAAATGATCTTATAAAGAATTGTAACTGACACCACAGTGGAAACATCTATATGGAGTGTTTCTGCTCAGTGGATTGTAACAGATATGGAATGATGACTCACTGCAGCTCCAGCAGCTCCAGGACGTCCTCTCTCACCAGGCAGACCACGTGGGCCCTTTGACACAAGGACAATACATTATAGGGAGATGTGTGGAACGTAATCTGAGCGGCGTTACAGAAGTAAATCTGCCATCGTTTTTAATGCTCTGAATAGAATAATCTGGCACCACCACAAACTCACCATGGGTCCAGAGGCACCGTTCTCTCCAGAGGCACCAGACTCGCCCTATTGGAGAGATCAGATCACCTTAGTTTGTTAAATATTGAAAACAATAGCGAATCCAGATAACATCAGTGCAGGTGATGTAGTTATTCATACCTTGGCTCCTGCTGCACCATTTTCTCCCTTAGCTCCATCCAGACCGGGGTGACCCTAGAGAGGCAAAGGAGTAAAATCATCAGAACTCGCATGTCATCAGAGGTAAAGAACAAGTCATTTATTCTCTTTAAAAAACACTCACTCTATGTCCTTTAATTCCAGGAAGTCCAGGAGTTCCAGGGAATCCACGAGCTCCCTGAGATAAAAACAAACAAAACATATTCCTTGATTTTGCTATAT
This sequence comes from Microchirus variegatus, assembly GCF_963457635.1. Classification (NCBI taxonomy): domain Eukaryota; kingdom Metazoa; phylum Chordata; class Actinopteri; order Pleuronectiformes; family Soleidae; genus Microchirus; species Microchirus variegatus. Next base: position 30,080,158 of record NC_139810.1, read on the forward strand.
ATGTAATACCAGACTGAGATCATTTTATAAATTGAGTATGACATGATGAAATATTGATGAATTGATATTGGACTCACCTGAGGTCCTGCAGGTCCACGCTCTCCAGCTTTGCCAGGGTTACCAGACTCGCCCTACAAGCAAACAGGGATATTAACTATGACTGCATGACACCACTTTACTAATATGTGACGTTCTAGCAGATTATATTCTGTGCTATCATAGTTTTCCTCAGTGTTGTTAGGAGATAGACAGCGCCCTTTGGTGGCACATAGTATTAATACAATTCATCTAAATCAGAGAAAAGATTGAAGTCGGTGTGATGTTCGTTAAATGGTGAGAAACAGTGAACGTAAACATTGTGGTTTTCTTTGACCTTGATGTAGCGTACGATGCCATTTATCAATGTGCTGTGTTTCATATTTTAGAAGAAGCCTCCTTGACACTTACATCACTTCCTGCTTTTCCAGAAGGTCCGGATGGTCCACGAGGTCCCATTGGTCCCTGTTGTAAAGAGAGGTTAGTGAGTTGATAAAGTCACATCAAATCAAAGAGGTGCTAGCATCTATGCAACCAGATAATACACAGAGATGGACCTAAATATTCAATATTATTCATAACAGTGAGTGTTACAAGTCACATTTACAATGTCTCTGTTCAGTTTATGCCTGTAAGGACAGCGAAACAGCATGCACCCTGAAACTGAGGAGACTAAATGGAACCCACTCCTCATTAATTTGAATATTTATACGTATGATTTGCCCGAGACCTTTCAAAATATAAATATAAATGAATGGCTGCTGTACACTTAAATATGTGGTTCATAAACACTATTGACTGCCTGTATTACATCTATTTGGTACAAGGATGTGTCGTTTGTAATACTTACTCCTGGACCAGGCTCTCCAGCCTCTCCGGGGTTACCTTGGAAACCCTGTGGTCCCTGTAAACACACAATGACAATGCCAAGCATGAGAAGAATCATCCTAACACGTCTTCATTATACTTAACATGCTTGTATTAGTTATTTTGAGTATACAGAAGAACTGTAATTATTGTACTTACAGGAGCTCCAGAAGGTCCGGGGGGACCACGGGGACCCATAGGACCCTGCAGATGAGACATACAGGTGAGCATTTTTAATAGTATTTGATTATTTGTTGCCACCATTGTGACAAACTGAGTGGTTTGAGCAGACGGCAGAATTAAAGCTACTGAGATGAAAATCTCAACTCAGTTTTGCACTGTCAGTTTCTGTTCTTATGTAAAATGATGGGTTTTGTGTTTACCAGCAAATACAACATAATGAAACCAGCCTCTTTTTTGGGGGGGTTCAAGTGAAGCTATTTAGCCACTAGGTGGCAGCATTGCATTGATATACACAACTTCATGACCCAGGTTAATGTCAATGGTGGTGTTTGGTTACTGCGACAGGTGAACTGTCCATACAAACCCACCATTGGTCCCTGCATCACACCCATCTGAGCGCCTCCAGACTTCTCGTCAAAACCTCCGGCCATCTGAGCAGCAAAGTTCTGTAAAACCATAAAATAACTCTGTCAATTTATATTGTTAATACTGAAGAAACATCAAATAAAACACGAGGACGAAGTTTGCCTACATCTGCATTTCTGATTAATTAGTCATACATGTTTTTTTGTTTGTTCCTTTAAGTTTTTCTTCCTTTTTTTTGGTAGTTTTTCCTCACCCTGCTGAAGGGATAAGGACTGAGGATGTAGCAATAGAAAAAACAAAACATCTTTGATTTGATATTAAGCAACCTTTTTGAGCTGTGGACGTCTAAGTAGGAGATATTTTTAGTACAGCTTTATATTTCTGTCATTTTTGCCCACACTGTACTGTGCATTGTGCTGTGGACGGAACTCAAACTGTCACATTTTCTCGTTTTTACGCCTTTGTGACAGCACTGCTTTTGCGACACTGACCCCTCCGAGTCCTGGTGGTCCGGGTGGTCCAGCTGGGCCAGGGTTTCCAGGTACGCCAGGCTCACCATCTCTTCCTCGAGGTCCAGCATTTCCCTAGGGAAAAAGAGACAAGGTTGTTTTCCGTGTGTAAAAGTCACCTGAGAGGACTGAAGATGTGTGCAGGTCAGAGATCATCTTTTGGATTTATTTATGTTAGCTGGCAAGTCCTTGGTGTTGACTTTGTTGTGTATGTGGGAATACACAACATCTACTAGCTGCTTCCTATCATTATTACTAATCCAACAAGACATTTTCAGACACACTATCTGTAACCGATCACGTGACTTCAGTGATCGTCAGAACTGCTGTTGCTAAATATGTTCATACCTTATCGCCCTTAGCACCAGCTTCTCCACGTGGTCCCTGCTCACCCGATGGGCCCTAAAAAAACAACAAAAGTCTCGTTAAGATTCACAGAATGACTAAAAAAAAAGAGCAACAACTATATTGATGTTGCTTGAATACATGCATCATTTATATAGGTGTTTGTTTTGTTTTTTTTACCATAGGGCCAGGTGGTCCTTTTGGTCCTACAACCTGCACAAAGATAACAACAAAAAGTTAAGATTTTTCATGTTTTGTCCACTTGTGTCCACACATCAAAAGGTAGACTTTCACAAAGACATCACCTCGTCTTAACCTCTGCTCTGTTACTGGCTTTGTTTTTCGCCTCCCGACATGTGTCTTTGTGACAAAGTTGCTGAGTGGATTAAAGCCGATTTGAGCGGGTTCGTTATGTCTCAGGAATGCGAAAGGGTTTGTCCTCATTTGAGTCAAACCTCTTGTTTGTCAGACATTAGCGCTCAGGAGTTTTGAACTTGTATTTCTGCTGGTTTTTCCTGAATAACTCTTCGTCTTGTAAAAAAAAAAAACCCACTTAATTCAACAAAAGGGAAATAAGTGCACTTTTTATTATCACTTCTATTATTCGGAAGGAATGTGCAACAGTGTTGGAGCTTTTTAAAGAGCTCAAAAAGGAACAGAAAGCAAACTTTCTTGAACGATTCAGAAATTGTGTCTAACAAAAAGAAAAAAGGGATTGTTTGCTTTTGCCGTTGTCTAACAAAAGCCATTACCCAAACTTGTCACGAGTTTGTGCAAAAAGCTTTCCACTTAGTGACGTAATTCTACGGAATTCACTTATTCCTTTGCTTTGTTTTGTCCTGTACTGCATTCATACTTACATCTGCAATCTCTCCTGGTTCACCTTTCTGGCCCTGGTTGATAAAAGAAAGAAGTGACGTCAGTGGCCTGAATCAATCAATCACTCACACACTATGCTGACACAGGAAATCATTCATATTCATACACAGCATTACTTGCGTTGTGTGAAGTCTCACCTTAGCACCGAGCGACTCTGATTATCGCAGACGGGTTGACGACGACGACGGTGAAAAAGAAACAACACAAGTTAATTAAAAGTCAGATTTAAAAAAAAACAAACAAAAAAAAACCTGAGATTCTTCAGGAAAGGAGAACCTGCTATGAAAGCTAACGATGCTAAAGTGATCAAACACCACGCACCAAACCCATCCAGATCATATTAATAATGAGCGATGAAGCAGAAGCAAGCTAAGAGAGAGGAGTGCATTTGAGATTAAATCATGTTAACACACACTGTCAGTACAAAGTCAGCTTAGCCGGTTGAGTAAAGAATGCCAGTCAGTGCCAGTCAGCTTTTCCTTTGAAAGTAGATTGTATTCGTAAAACGTTGTGTTTTTTTTGGTCCAAATTTGATGGAATGAGTTTGATGTGATTTCAAACTCAATGTTTGATGATGATGATTGGCTGCTGTGAGTGACGGCCATTGTGTAGATAACTCATCTGAGTAATGAGGTGGAATATTTCAGAAGACACCACGTGGCCTTTAACCCACGACAGTTTCATCAATACAGTCTGAAAGGCCTCGTGCATAAACGTTTGTTTTTGATTGAAATCAGCTGATTATATCCTTCTTTTGGCAAATAAATGGACAGATTCTGCCTTAGAATGAACAAAGGCTTCATCTAAAGTCATAAGCCTCTCTACTGGTTTAGGTGAGAACCACACATGTCAGGATCCATCCTGGAGGCGATTTAATCCTGATAATCTGGTCTCTACATAAACCAAGCATGTAGAGAGATTGACTTTGAATTAGAGACGTGCAGGCTGAGAAACAGCTCGTTAATGCGAACGCCAAATAGCTATAGCTGTAATATTTCAATATCAATCCCAGCTGCACTCTATTTTCAAAGCAAAAGCCCTGATCAGGCAGAATGTTTTGCACCCTGTGGCAGTTCCCCATTCAAAAAGCGTGTGCCAGGACAAAGAGATATTGCAAGCTATAAGAGTAATTTATTTATGGGTGTATGAATAAATAAATTACAACCAATGTGCGCACTGGCATCAGCGGGGCAGATGGGACAGCATTCTCCAGATGGGATGATAGGGTTGGCACACTCTTTGATCTCCTCGCAGATTATCTCATCGCACAGAACCGCTCCGCTGTCACACACACAGATGCGACACGGCTCTGGCTTCCACACATCCTTATCATTATACTGCTGGCCGTCCTGGATGCAGGCGCCTGCCTCCTCTGTGGTGGCCAGCAGGGGGAGTGGGGGCGTAGCAGGTGGAACGGAGAAGGAGCAAGAGCAGTGGGAAGGATGGAATTATAGATAGAAAAGGTATTGTAGTTGTAGTGTGTGTTGGTGTCAGAGAGAGTAGCGATAAGAGGGTGTATGAGAGTCAAAGGGGGCGGGGCAAGGAAGTGGGAGGGGTTTTGGCAGTAGAGAAGGAGGGGTTAATGAGTGAAGGTGAGGGATGTACAAGGATGACGGAGAGAAATCAAAGTTATGCTGAGGCAAATTAAAACTTTTTTTGAAAGTAACACCAAGTTTATAAAAAAAAATATGAAATAGGAATTAGACATAATGACTGTGACGATGTGAGGTTTTAGGTCATGTGAGCAGCATCATCCATAAACTGCAACTATAATCCAAAAAGTTTAAATATAATATATATGTGTGAGATAAGAAGAAAAAGACAATTTCCTATAACTAACTTAATTCATTTGATTTGTTATAATGTTTCTCAAACATTTTCTGTGTTCAGTCTTAATATTATTATTATTATTATTACTGGGAGAATTTAACAGTAGCATAAAAGTCAACAAGTGCCACAGTGAGCGGTTGTAGTTGCTGACTGAGTAATCTAACCTGCAGGCCTGCTCGGCTGCTTGAATGAATGAACCCTCTCTTACAGGGATACTGTGCCCAATTGACAAGCTGCTGACTTAAGTAAATAGTGAGGGGTCCGTCTAAATTTCTCCATCTGGGTCCCATAGCTGTGTCGAGCGCCACTGCAAACACATCGGGGAGTTAAGAATGGACGTGTTGTTTAAAGTGTGCGAGCTTAGGGCCTGGGCCAACAAACTGCTGCTATTTGTTTTTCTTAAATGTGTTTGTGAATGTGGTGCTTGGCACATACATGTCACGTGAGTGTTTCATTCCTGAATAGAAATATAGAGTTTCTGCATCTGAAGTCTCTGCTTTGTATTCCAGCATAAAAAAAAGCTGAGTAATGCTAGGGAGGAAAGCAGGAAAGTGCTATAAAAACATCCACACTGTCTATCATCTGTTGACCCTTTGAGCCTGCTAGTCTGAGGTCAAACACTGTCTGACCCTGTCACTTCACATCGTGGAAACCCTGCTCCAGCCAAACCCTGTGATCAAGTCCGTTTTACACATCTTTGTTTTTTTTTTTAAAAAAGAGAAAGATTTTAACATTTTAATTTGCCCTTCCAGAAATTTGCCCTAGAAAATACTCATTTGTCAATTGACGACCTATTTCTTTAAGATGAAGATGCAGCCAAAAGCATCCTCAGAGGTCTTCTTTTAGCAGATCTCTTTGTGAAATACATCATTGCAACCACGACAGGAGAGCCTAACAGGAGAGACACTGTGTGGACACTGTGGTTCACCTGGTCCACCATCTCACACAGGTGTGCCTTGACAGCCTCACCTTTCCTACCAAACACTTGGCACTCGCTGTCACAGACAGACCATTGAAGACCTGCTTGTCAATTAAGATTCACATCATCATCAGGAAAAGTAAATAATTGAGCTTAACATTATATATCTCATTTTCTGCCACTTTTCCTGGACTTATTTCCCACAGTTCTTCTGAAACATCACATAGAGAAGTCAACAAACAACTATGTCATTAGGGTAACATTTTCAATTTTCTTTTTTTCAATGAAAAAGGAAAAAACTTTGCAACTTACGGTCGTCCTCTTCCTGACATCTGACCACGGATAGTAAAACAACTTGGGATGCTACAAGTAGCAGAACAGTCCTTGAATCCACAAAGCTGAACATGTCTAAATATTAGACATGCAGTAGCTCAGGGTGAAGAAGTGAAATGGACGGTGGAGACCAGGCGTTCAGGCAGTGGTGTAAAAAAGTGTTTTCTTCCCAGAGACTTATATGGCACCTATTGCAGTCAAAACCCTCCAAAATCTAAGTGGAATCCAACCCGGGGCCCCAGCTGGCACTCTGCACCCACCGCGTCAGGGCAAGCACCGCGGTTTTATGTCCACTGTGCCTTGTATGGATCTTCGTATATTCCAAAATACCGGTCCTTCCCCCTGACCCCCTGTAAAGCTGAAACCTGAACCTCATCTCCCTCCCCTCAATTCAGCAGCATCTCAGGGCCCTCCTTCCTTCCTTCCTTCCTTCCTTCCCTTCCCTTCCTCTCTTGACCTGCTTGGCCCTGGCCCTGCGTGGTCAAGATGCACCTTCACTTTAACTTTAGTAGAGCGTGAGCTACGTCCAGCAGGGCAAAGGCCAAGCTCTGACTGAACCACATGAAATCATGCCAGTGGATTAGAAAAATCCCAGAGGAAATGTTAAAAAGAACTTGGAAAGGACCAATCATGGACTTTCTTATCATTCACCTACATGTCATTTAATGCAGATTTGTAATGAGGAAGCCTAAAAACAAATGATAAGATAGATAAGATAAAATAACTTTATTAATTTCTTAATTCTTGTTCCAGGTTGCCCAGAACAAGAATGTTCACTACCCACTGCACAATATACTATAGGTCATGACCAGAGCAAATGTGTTCATAATCTAATGATTCTGACCATTTTTACCATCATTTCTGCAACACCTAACAATATTTTGCATCGTTAACTCGGTCATTTTCAAGAGATAAGTCACCAAAATAAATCTCCTTCCAACCATCTGTGATTTGTAACCCTGGGAAGGCCGATCTAGAGTCTGAGCACCTGGAAATTGACCAAAGAAAGTAAATATGTTACCTAAATATCATTAGGTAACATACAAATCTGCTGTAGTTTGTCAGATTTTGGAAATCAATATATGATATCTGGACATGACCTCAGCCTACTTTTTTATAAAACAACTCTAAACTCTGTCCCTCCATTTATCTATTCTCTATACCACTTATTCTTTGAGGATTGGGGGAACTGGAGCCAGTCACAGCTGACTGTAAGCACAGAGTTTGCTCTAAAACACTGGCAGCATTTCAGAAAACAAAAACTTACTCTGTGATCTACTACTGATTTCAAATAATTTTCCTATTTTTTTCAACCAATTTGAGCCACACAGTGTTCTTTATATGAGAGGATGAGCCTTTCCGGAAAAAATAGTGTTTATTCTTTTAACTATTATCTTTCATGTGTTTATATTCATTTTAACATATACTAGAAGTATCTATTGTGAAGGAGAGTGGGAGAAAGTGTCTGCGGTGTTTGTATCATCGGCATTGTCTGCTGTAGATAGGACCAGGTGAGTGAGTTTGAAAGAGGGTCTTTGTCATGAGGGGAGTCACAGTAATTCCAGGGTCACGACCTTCCAGGCAGTCACCGTCATTCCACATACAGGAAAGAAAGATCTGAAACCGTGCCATTTTAGCTCTCGGCTCCAAACGTCTATACGTTTTTGTGTATTGCAGTTGTTTTTAAGGCAGAAAAAATAACAAGTTTAGCAGGAGGCCACGAGCAATAATGATGAGTCCGAAGAATTTAAACAGCCACATGTTCCAGCTGGACCAATAAGTCTGTGTCCGTACAATAGGACGTGCACACACAGTCATTCTGTGCCAACACTGCACAGTTTGCCGTGTCAAGTCATTGTCGCCGTGTCACATAAAGACAGAAAGTTACACTGAGAGACTGGAAGACAGTGTTTTGTTTGAGTGGAGACAGGAGTCGAAAATGAGTCTAGATACACAACACCATTATTGCGAACATTTAGAATCTGCTTTATTGGTTGATTAAGTACAAGTACATACAAAGTACTTGACTCCACTTTACCATTTTCTCTGAGTTTTACTACTACATTCACTACACTCTTAGAAATAAGGGTTCCAAAAAGGTTCTTCTACAAGGTTCTACCTGGAACCATTTGCTTCTGAAAAACCCTTTCTCAAAGAAAGGGTTTTTCAAGGGTTCTTGGTAACACTAATGGTTCCAGTAAGAACCATTTTGATCCAGAGAACCCTTTAAAACCCCTTTTACTGAATAAAGGGTTTTAAAAGGGTTCTTGGTGGAACCCTCCAAAAGGGTGGCCAGGGTTCTTGGCAACACTAAGGGCAGGTTCCACCTGGAACCAAAAAGGGTTCTCTTATGAGGAAAATAACCTGAAGAACCTTATATGGTTCTACTAAGCACATTTATTTCTAAGAGTGTATACTGTTCAAAAGTTTGGGGTCACCTATACAATTTGTGTTGTGTTTTCCATTAAAAGTCAGACTTTTATTCATCAAAAGAGTTGCAGAATGAATAGAAAATATAGTCAAGACATTGACAAGATTAGAAATAATGATTTTTATTCCAAATAATAATTTTACCCTTTCGTCAAAGAACCAGCAAAACTGTTCAAGGGTTTTCTAATCATCAATAGTCTTCTAACGTGATCAGCAAACACAACGTACCATTAGAACACTGGAAATGGGCCTCTTTACACCTATGTACAACCTAAAACCAGACGTTTGCAGCTAGAATAGTCGTTTACCACATTAACAATGTATAGAGTGTATTTCTGATTCATTTAATGTAATGTAATTTGATGTATTTCATATAAATATTTATGTTATATTCAATGAAAAAAGTGATTTTCCTTCATTTCTAAGTGACCCCAAACATTTGAACGGTAGTTAATTACCTCCACATACTTACAGAGCTTTAATTGAGCATTTATCTGCCACAGCTTATTAATTAAAACCATGTTGCTGTGATGTCATAGACAACTTCAGCTCCAGATCTGCACCTATGTACAGCGGGAGTACAATGTATACCTCTACACATGCCTCTCTCTCTGGTGCTTCGACTGTATGCTGCGTTATGCTGCCGTCGTCTCCCAGCACACACAATAGGCCTCTGTGTGCACGGCCTGCGGAATGCTGCGAGATGGCAGAGCAGTGGGATAGCTGCAGGGTGAGGATGGGGGGTTGGTGGGTGAGGAAGGGTGTGGAAGCTCGGCGGATGAAGGAGAGGCCGAGCTTTCACGACTGTACCGGTGCACACAGAGGCTCCAGGGGTCTAGAGGGTGTCCAGGTTTAGGCACAGTGACCGCAGCAGAGGGGTGGCTGTCTGTGCTCCCTCTGTGTGTGTGTGTGTGTGTGTGTGTGTGTGTGTATACACACAAACAGTGACAGGAGCAGCAGGCGTGAGAACTCACTGTGAGCTCCACAATCAATCCCGTCCCTCGTGAATAACAGTTGTTATTAACCAAGAGGAAACCAGAGGATTAAATGTACATACAAAAGACACACAAAAAATTACTCTCCTGTTGATAAAAAAAGTAAGAAAGAAATAATAAGAATTGATTTTTGACTAAATCACCACTCTAGCAGCCCCCTGAGGATATAAAGCTCACTGCACACCTGAAAAAATGTCGAAACTACTTCGGCTTTTTTCGTGTTTGGTCAGAAGATGTAAAGTTTGGCCTTGGAGGGCAGTACCATGTCATGACTTATGCTGTAAGTGGAGAGAGAGATGACTTCTGTACCGAGGACATTTCAGGAAGTTTACCCCGACTAACTATCGTCTGATCAATCTTCGTAAGCTTGTCCGACTCAACTGTGCTTTTACACTCTAACCCAATAAAAGTGCCAAGTAGAACCATATAAGGTTCTTCGGCTTGTCCTCATAGGAGAACCCATTTTGGCTCCAGGTAGAACATTTTTTTTTTTTATAAAGGATCCCTTTTGGAGGCTTCCACCAAGAACCCTTTTAAAACCTGTCCCCAAAAAATCCAGGGCCTTTTCCTGAACTCATCGGAAGAAGTGCCTCCAAAAAAATGAGTTAAGAAAGTGAAATAGAGCTCCAAAAGAAGATTCACTACACTCTTAGAAATAAAAGTGCGACGTAGAACCATATACGGTTCTTCGCCTTGTCCTCATAGGAGAACCCTTTTTGGAACCTTTCCACCTGGAACCCTTTAGTGTTACCAAGAACTCTTTTAAAACCCTTTATTCAGTGAAAGGGGTTTTAAAGGGTTCTCTGGATCAAAATGGTTCTTACTGGAACCATTAGTGTTACCAAGAACCCTTGGAAAACCCTTTCTTCTGGAAAGGGTTTTCCAGAAGCAAATGGTTCCAGGTAGAACCTCAGCCCTTGTAGAAGGGCAATTTTGGAACCCTTATTTCTAAGAGTGTAGAGGATGTTGGAAATGTTGCTGTGTTGCATTAGAGACGACAGTCAGACTGATGTGTCCAGTAAAGGAGTTGGTGGAATTGCATGTACTGTAGGTGTGTATATGAATTACTGTTAACATGCTAAGTACAGGGGCCACACGATTGGCGTAGTCAGTGGTTAGCACTCTAAATTAATCGTCAACTATTTTGATAACCGATTAATTAGTTTGAAGCTTTTTTCATGATTAAAACAAGATTTCTGATTGTTTTAGCTTCTTAAATGTGAATATTTTCATAGTTTCTTTGCTTCACATAACAAAGAAATCATTAAAATTGAATCATTTTGGTTTGTGGACAAAACAAGACATTCGAGAACATGTCATTTCCAGGTTTTACACTTTTTTTTTTTTACATTTTCTGACATTTTCTGGACCAAACGATTCATCGAGAAAAATAATCTACAGATTAATCGATTATGAAAATAATCCTTAGTTGCAGCTCTAGTGTGATCACTATAATGATGTGATGAACCTGTGATTGATGGATAAACAAACCAACAAACCGACCTCTGTATATATGTGTGTGTCACTGTGTGTGTGTGTGTGTGTGTGTGTGTCACTGTGTGGTTGGATACACTGAATTCCTTTCACCCCGGGTGGTGCCGGAATGATGGCTCTCATCCTTCTGCATTAAACGATGCGTTAAATCCCCCTAAAAAAACATTTAACAGTTCATAATGAGGAGATTTGTTTCGCCGCTGTTTTTAGCAGAAAGTCTTTTATATTTAAATGTTTAAGTCACTTCGGCTCGACGTGAATGGTGTCTGGTTTTCTGAGGAGAACATGATTCGAGGCCCAGAAGGAGTTTTGAGCAGCTGCTCGTTGGAAACGGCTGGTTTAATAGTTTAAAATGAGACAGAATTGTCACAGTGTGCACATAATATTTGCTCTTGTGACAAGTTATCTTGTTAATTAAGGCATTAAGTCAGTCAGTAATGTAAAGTTGGTTTATTTGGGTCAGGACAGGCTGATGATGAAGATAATGTGGATAAAGAACCCCTGAGAACTAAAGAATGTATTTGCTGTATTCAATCTAACTTGTTTCACAGCAGATTATATTCTGAGGTGCTGTTTTTAGTTAAATGTTAGAACCCAGACTATAATATTTAATCTGATTGAGAATCCACTAACCCCTGTCCTTCATTTAATCACTCACACACTGTGCGTCTGAAAGTGGCTTCTGAGCCAAACACTTTACCCAGACCTGGAGATCAGCGAGTCTGAATCAAAGCTCCAGACCCGGTATGTTTCTTTTCCTGTGTGAGGTGGAGGGGGAAGAGGTTAAGTTTGTGCAGTGAGGGGGGGCTTTCACACACAAGATGGAGGATGAAGGGACAAAGGTGGCATTCATTGGCCCAGGAATGGAAAACATTTTCCTCCTGAAAACAGAGAAGCTACAAATGGCAGAAATAGTGCAGAGAGGCCATGGGTGAACGTGAGCTTTTTTGGAGAAGTCACATGCTCAGAAAAGTGGCTTCCACCAGAACCTGAGAGGCCTAATTTATATTTGGGTAATGAAGTTAATTTCATGTTGCATCTTATCGAGTCTGCCTGGAAGGGTTATAGGATACGGAAGTCTAGAATGTGAATGATTTGCATGTGTGCAAACTGAACATGGGTGTGGTGCGTTGTCCCCAAAAAATCCAGGGCCATTTCCTGAACTCCTCGGAAGAAGCTCCTCCAAAAATGAATAAGGAAAGTGAAATAGAGCTCAAAAAGTAGATACACTACACTCTTAGAAATAAAAGTGTGATGTAGAACCATATAAGGTTCTGCGGGTTGTCCTCATAGGAGAACCCTTTTTGGAACCTTTCCACCTGGAACTCCTAGTGTTACCAAGAACCCTTTTAAAACCCTTTATTCAGGAAGGGGTTTTTTACAGGGTTCTCTGGATCAAAATGGTTCTTACTACAACCATTAATGTTACCAAGAACCCTTGAAAAACAAATGGTTCCAGGTAGAGCCTCGAAGAAGAACCCTCTTGGAACCCTTATTTCTAAGAGTGTACTGTTCAAAAGTTTGGGGTCACCGATACAATTTTTGTTGTGCTTTTCATTAAAAGTCAGACTTTTATTCATCACAAGAGTTGCAAAATGAATAGAAAATATAGTCAAGACATTGACAAGATTAGAAATAATGATTTTTATTCCAAATAATATTTTGCCTGACGCGATTAGAAAACAAAATGTACCATTAGGAAATGGGCCTCTATACACCTATGTACATATTCCATTGAAAAACAGACGTTTGCAGCTAGAATAGTCGTTTACCACATTAACAATGTATAGAGTGTATTTCCGATCCTTTTTATGTTATATTCATTGAAAAAAAAGGGCCTTTCCTTCAAAAATAAGGACATTTCTAAGTGACCCCAAACTTTTGAACGGTAGTGTAAATATGAACATTTTAATCACCATCTGTCGTCATCTTACTGAGGACAGGATCTCATACACTGACATCAAAAGACAGGAAGCCCGGCTTCAAAGGAGATAGAAGAATCACAAAATTATACAATAAAGTGTGTTTGAAGCATCAGATCTGTCCGACTCCCTCCTTAACCCCCCCACAAAACCCTCCCCTAGAGGAAGGATCTCAGACACATGACTGAGTCAACTGTCAACAAAAAAAACAAAAAAACCAGCTGAGTCAGAGAACAAACTGACCCCAGTTCAGGCTCCTGGAGTGAGTACGCCACCTAGAGGACAAGACGGTGTCTAGTTGAGTGAGGAAGTGCAGGGAACTCACCAAGGGGGGTCGCCATCCCACAGTGGGATATAGTGAGTGACACTCTTGACTTCTTACTTATGACATTACTCACAAGACTGGACATTAACAGCACTGTATCACTGACACCAGCGCGTGGATTTAATCTGATTAATGACAGAAGGAAACAGATTCTAGTAAAAGTGGATTTTTCTTGTTGTGTTGCACATAAAAAAAAACTGTGTAAAACTTTTCAAAACAAAGTGCTTTACTGTTTGGACTGATTGGTTTATATTTATTTACTTTAGTTCCTTTTTAATAGACAAAAATATCTAAATATATAAAGCGAAATAAGAACATGAAACTAATCTGAAAGCTTATTTATGCCGACCCCTTTTACTTTATTAAAATGACATAAGCTTGTGTCAGTACTAGTTTAAACATGTTTCTGTCATCTCAATTTTCCGTAGTATACTGCCTGGTTTAATCCTTGAAACAGCATAAAATAAGTGGACTATAAAATAAAACACGATAAAAACAAATGAGACGAGCAAAAAAAATACAATAAAACCCTGTGTTAAAATTAAATGAAAGGCTCTCGTACAAAGATGTTTTGGAAATCTAAAAGGATATTAAAAGTATCCACAAAATATAAAAGTACACACTCCTGATAACCACAGGAGGTTTAATTAAGCAGTGATTTTTGATAAAGCCTCTTTTCCCAGATTGTGAATTCACTTTAAACCCTGTATATTCTGTCATTTATAATAATACGTTTATTTGTATTTGTGTAGCGCCTTTAAAAACAACAGTTTACAAAGTGCTTTTACATTACATAACAATACATACAGATATTGTATAAATAAAACAAATATTAAATTGATTTACGGTGCTAACAAAGAAAGAGAAATTAGATAAAAGGATAAAAAGATTTTTTTTTTTTTAAATGATAAAAAGATAGCATCACATAAAGGCCAGTCTATAAAAATAGGTTTTAAGAAGTGATTTAAAAGAAGACACTGATTCAGCAAGCCTTATCTTATCTATCTGCAATCATTTATGTCTATAGTTTCTGATCTTTACATGTAACCTGCCACAGGCTTACACCACCAGAAGATTCCTTTTTTAAAAGTGAGCCGACAGTGGACACGGTTGACCCCCACCATCTGAAGCACCATGCTGCCTCCTGTGTCACAGCCCCACCCCCCGAGCGACAGCCTATACTTGATCTAGTCTGAAAGACAGTAGCAGCTATTAAAGCTCTGAGGGCCAAGGACACTGGTCACAAAAAGAAAAAACACCTCTCCAAATCAGTTACAGTGGAGAGGGGAGGGAGCTCTTTTAAAAATATATAACCATTAAGTTGTTCTTATCACAATGCATTGCTTGAAAAGTCTGAGGCCGGCTAACGTGGGAATCTTGCAGCTGTTTAAAAATGCAGGGATCTCTGCCCGACTTGGAGCTGACAACATTGTCTTGTCCAGGACACAGCAACCTGTTCCTCTCCCCTGCTGGATGGCAGCATCCCCCAACACCCACAGAGCCTTTCATCAGCAGAAGGGCCCTGATGTGGACCAAGGACACGCCAAGTAGGTCACACTAGGCAGTAAATGAATAAATCAACATTAATTAAGCCAAAGTTTGTTTTCATTAGTGGCCTTTTCATAATTCCTCAACAACAGGATTTGTAATGCAAGATGTATTTAATAACTAGCCAAACATGATGTTTCCTTTTCATTATTCTCTGTTATTCTTTTTTAATGACAAGAATATTTTTGTTTTTCAACTTGTATTTGCACAAAATATCACCAAACTTAAGTTTAAAGGTGCCTAGCTCTTCAGTTAAGAAGAAACTTTGTATTAACACATCATTGTATCATCAGCATAGAGGCAAACGTATGTAAGTGCTACAGAAATCTTAATGTCCACTATATATCTCTATGATTGTAATTTAATATGTATTTTTAAATACTATTATTATTAAATTATTCTTAATAGCTCCTCAATTGAAATGAAACTATGTATAGGCACAGTATTGTATCATCAGCATAGAGGGTAAAGTATAAAGAACTGGTGTAAAAAATTAACTGCAGATACACCAGTATTTTTAGTGTTACAGAAAACTCTCTATGTACACTATATATCTCTATGATTGTAATTTAATATGTATTATTAAATACTATTATTATTAAATTCTGCTTAATAGCTCCTCAATTAAGAAGAAAATGTGTATAGGTACAGTATTGCATCGTCAGCATAGAGGAAAACATATATCTCTATGATTGCAGTTTGATATGTATTAGAGAGTATTTATTTGTCAGAAGTGGATCGATAGCTGGATATTTGCCGGCGTTTGCTCCGCTCACCTTGTTGAGTTGTTGACACAATGCACAATGACGCACTACTCGTGCTTCTGACTAGAACCAGCCCACTTCTAAAGCTCACTGTGTGTGTGTGTGTGTGTGTGTGTGTGTGTGTGTGTGTGTGTGTGTGTGTGTGTGTGTGTGTGTGTGCGTGTGTGCGCGTGTGTGCGTGTGTGCGTGTGTGTGTGTGTGTGTGTGTGTGTGTGTGTGTGTGTGTGTGTGTGTGTGTGTGTGTGCGCGTGTGTGCGTGTGTGTGTGCGCGCGTGTGTGCGCGCGTGTGTGTGTGCGCGTGTGTGCGCGCGTGTGTGTGTGTGCGTGTGTGTGTGCTGTTTCTGTTTACCTCTTCACAGAGGCAGACTAATGTCCAGCATGGAGGACATGCTTTTCTACACCATCACTGACGGCAAAGAAACGATCCCCCTCTCGCAGTTTATTTCTGTGAGTCGACAACACTTTCACCCTGTTCTCCGTCTGTCAGACAATCAGAAAACACACAACTTGCACTCCCCCCGTACCCATGTTTCCAAAAGAGTCTTCAGGGTATGAACAGACACACAAACAGTCTGTTTTTTTTTGTTGTTTTTTTGCGTGTGCACTCTGTCAACTACCAGGCTGCTGCTAAATACTGCACCCTCATTTAGCTTCGTGCGGTGCAACCTTTCAAATAGGCTCGTAAAAAAAAAACGTGGACATGGACATCTGGAGACCTCTGTGTCTATGGCAACTGATTTTTTTTTTTTTTTTCAGAGAAGCACTCATTTACAGAAGAGATATGTGTCAACACAGGTGGCTTGTTGTTGCATCACGCATGGCTAGATGTGTTTGGAGAGGTGACGAGTCAGGGACAGGGACGGTGAATGTGTTGTTTTCAAATGTTGTTTTCAGACGGTAAACTGTTACAAGTCAGTAAACAGACAATTAAGTGGCATGAAGTGTAAATTAATACATTTATTAACACATTGGGTAAAAGTTACAGGGGCCGATTGAACGGGAAATGTGTTAAAAGTTTTGTGAAGAAGTTAGCGCTTGTTTAGCATGCTAACTGGTGCTGGCGTCTGCTAGAGAAGCTAATACAGCTGGATAGCTACGAGTTTCAGTTTCAGTACTGTTAAAGGTGCATTATGTAATAAATGATAAAATCCTCCTTATATGTCACAGAGACTCAGGAATAATGTTCATATAACAAACTGAACTCACCAACAACAACAGTACAGACAAAATATTTGCATTAAAAAATATATTTTGCAGACTATAAATCATGTTTATGTTTTGAAATCATGTTTTGGCATGTGGCGCCACCTACGGCCATTTACCAATCATTGCAGTAAGTAGAGTCTCAGCTGCCGAGCAACCACGGGTTGCCAGTTACGTCAGAAAATGAAACCTTAAAGACCTCTGTATTTTGAATTTGAGTGTAGTAACCGTTTTTGGCCACATTCTTACATATGGCACCTTTAATTGATTTATGGTGCTTGCAAAGAAAGTGCAATGAGATAAAAGGTTAAAAAAAATAAAATTATAAAAAGCCAGCCATTTTATTAGGTACACCTTTTCAAGTGCTTATATACCCAAATATCTAATTAGCCGATAGTATGGCTATAACTTAATACATTTAGGCATCTAGACATGGTCAAGATGACCTGATGAAGTTAAAACTGAGCATCAGAGGGAGAAAGAAAAGCCATTTTTTAAGTGACTTTCAATGTGGCATGAGTATTGGAGACGGACAGACTCGAAAGGCAACAGGAACTGAAATAACCACGCATTACGATCAAGGTTTACAGAAGATCATCTCTGAATGAATGATAACACATCAAAACGTGAAGCGGCTGAAGAGCACACCAGGTGTCAGTCCTGCTATTGAGGGTTACCTAATAAAGTGGCCATCAACGGATTATTTCAGTCTCTTCATGACTGTATTAAATCATACTTACTTATAATTAGAGCTGCAACTAACGATTATTTTCTCGATGAATCGCTTGGTCCATAAAATGTCAGAAAATGTTTTTAAAAATAACGTTGATCAGTGTTTGTCAAACCTGGAAATAATGATGTTCTCGTCTTGTTTTGTCCACAAACCAAAATGATTCAATTTTTAATGATTCTTTGTTATGTGGAGCAAAGAAACAAAGAAAATATTGACATCCAAGAAGCTAAAACAATCAGAAATCTTTAATCATGAAAAAAAGCTTCAAACCGATTAATTGATGATCAAAATAGTTGACGATTAATTTAGTAATCGATGAATAATCGATGAATTGTTTCAGCTCTACTTATAATTACATTTAAACATACACATCCAGACAGTAATATCCAGAGATTCATGCCTGTGTGTTTGTAGTTGAACAAAACTGAACTCAAAACACACTCGGCTGAAGAATAAGCTCCCGGAGTAACCATTTCCTCGCCTGCTGCTAAGAATCGCTCGCGTACGCTGAAGCGACTCTGGTCAGGTCGCTCGTGCACATGTCTTACCCCAAAAATAGATGCACGTGGTTCATGCAGTCACTGTCAGTGTGTCGTGTGACTAGTGAGAGAGCTATTCCACTGATTTGCCCTGTGGGCACTGCTGAGCCTTCCAAGTCCCATAACTATATATTTCATCTGCACTTAATACCCTGCAAATTGACATTACATGCACTCTAGCTGTGAATGACTCATGACGCCTGTGACAGAGCCTTTCATTTATAACGTCCCCACTTCTTCCCTTGTGTATTAATTAGCTCAAAAAGAGCCATTAACCGTTAACTCTCCTCCACAGGCTTTGAGAAAAATAGGCCTGTTGACGTCTGACCCTCGGCTGCGGGACTGTGTCCGTCAGATGAGAGAATACTCGCGTGACACTTTCGGTCCACTCGTGATGGACATGAAGCTCTTCAGAAGGTGAGAAAAGTTGTTTTTTTCTTAAATAAACACTGGGTGTTTGTCACTGCTGTTCAATGATACACTACCGTTCAAAAGTTTGGGGTCACCTATACAATTTTTGCTGTGTTTTCCATTAAAAGTCACTTTTTATTCATCAAAACAGTTGCAAAATTAATAGAAAATATAGTCAAGACATTGACAAGATTAGAAATAATGATTTTAATTACAAATAATCATTTTGCCCTTTCGTCAAAGAACCAGCAAAACTGTTTTCAGCTGTGCTAACATCATTGCACAAGGGTTTTATAATCATCCAATAGCCTGCTAACGCCATTAGCATTAAATTAAAACGGCCTCTATACACCTATGTACATATTCCATTAAAAACCAGACGTTTGCATCTAGAATAGTAGTTTACCACATTAACAATGTACAGTGTACAAGAACGGTTACTACATTCAAATTCAAAATACTGAGGTCTTTTAGGTTTCGTTTTCTGACGTAACTGGCAACCCGTGGTTGCTCGGCAGCTGAGACTCAACTGACTGCAATGATTGGTAGACGGCGGTAGGTGGCGCCACATGCCAAAACATGATTTCAAAACATAAACATGATTTGCAGTCTGCAAAAGATTTTTTTGAATGCAAATATTTTGTCTGTATTGTTGTTGTTGGTGAGTTCAGTTTGTTATATGAACATTATTCCTGAGTCTCTGTGACATATTAGGAGGATTTTGTGGCCAGTTGCTTTAGATTTATTACATAATGCACCTTTAATGTTATATTCATTGAAAAAAAGTGTTTTTCCTTCAAAAATAAGGACATTTCTAAGTGACTCCAAACTTTTGAACGGTAGTGTAGCTTTTCAGAACTGTTCCTGAAAAAGAAAAAAAACTTGCAAGACATTAATCTAATGTTGAGACAGACGGAGGCAACAGCAATGTTGCGCTAGTAAAGCACAAACGCCTGCAGTGAAAACATAAAGAAACGCTGCATGAAAAGTCGCAGAAGTGAATTCTACTGCTCAAAAAAACAGTTTGATGGGATAAAATGTTCTTGTTCCTGCTCGCTCCTGCACTGCTGCTGTATACACACAAATGCTCCCTCAGTCAGGTCTGATAGTACTGCTTGACAGAGTCGGCCAACAAGCAGAGGCCAATCAACAACGACAAAATCACTAACCGTTACACATTACAGCATCAACTTAAAACTTAATTTTAAATATATGAAACAGTTCATTAAAGAAAATGTGACCAATTCTTTAGTGGTTATGAGGTGAACTAAGTTCGTCACTATTTGAGTCCCAGAGACTGACGGAGACGAGAGCTTTATGACTGACAGCTGCTCACATGCACACATGGCAGCAGCAGCAGCAGCAGCCGCTGCAGTCGACGCTGTGGGAAAAAGCGAGCAGGCTCTGCTGCTTTTAACCATTATTCTGGATTAGATCCAATCTGTGGCCACAGACTCAACAGATCTGTGAGCTCTGCTGTACAAGAACTGCTGTTTAGTTCATGTTCTAACACTTTCAAAGTCCCCTTTAACTTGTCTGACTATCTTTGACAGATTTAATTTGGTCACATTTGGACTTCTTTTGACTTGTTTCCTGACACTCGTGAGTTAATCCATTCCTTGGAAACACTCAAGAGCTCACTATAAATACACAACTAAAAGAGCGCTATCTTCTTCTTTTTTATACACATAAATAATGCAAACTCTGACCACTCTCCTCTTCTTCTTCTTCTTCTTCTTCTTCTTCTCCTCGTCATGTCTGAAAAACGTTGCTCGAGCTCTGCCTTGGATCAGTGAAAAGTGTAGGCCAGATATTTAGTTTCAGTTGTGACGGAGTCTTCATTTTATTTTTCCTTGAGCGCGCACACACACACACACACACACACACACACACACAGCGGCTGCTGATCAATTACAGCAGTGTGAATCTCTCACAACTCGTACAATCTGCTGATATAAGCAGGAGTGTTCATTTACCTTTGTTTTTTTAAGTTCCTGATGATGGTGGTGGTCACTTTAAACCAGGTGTGATGAAAAAATGATGCAAGGCTTTGAAAGAGCTGCACTTTGCAGTTCATGCAAAGAGTCTTTGGCGACTCGAGTCTTTTCAGGTGTTGAAGCAAAGGGAAATAGTTCAGTGAAATTGTTAATTAAAAACGTTTATTTTAATCAATGCAGCATGTGAAGCAAATGCAGTGTCTCCACTTTACACATTATGTGACAAAATAGTGGTTAAAAACATGAACTTTCTTTATCGAGACCTTTTCATTGTGATGACATGTTTGGCCATTTTCACCCAGAATAAAACAGAGTATAATATCTTCGAATGTTGACTTCAAATCTAGGAAACACGTGCTCTCTAAGCAAGGTTATTATAGTGTTGGTATTTTCATTAGTTTTTATTTTTATTTAGTTTTCTTTCTGTTTAGTTTTAGTTAATTCAACAAATGATTTTGTTTTGTTTTAATTTAGTTTTTATTTTGAGGAATCGACTAGTTTCAGTTAAGTTTTAGTCTTAGTCTTTCAGGTATGAAGAGAAAGTCTTGTAGACGCTGAAAAGAATGAAAGAATGTGTGACACCAAATATGGATGATCAAATCCTTTAATTGTTGTTTTCGTTAGTGTTTGTGATCAGGAACAAGTGATTACATTTTGGGGCGTGATCCGTAGACGCTAACACTGTTTTTATCGCTATTTTGTGGGAGGCTGAGCTGCCTTGGCGGAGGTCTGCGCTCTCCGAGTGCTTTTCTAGTTTCATTTATTAACCTTTAACAACTTCGAATGGTCTGTATTCCAGAAGGAAGTTGTGGAAAAAACGAAGCTGAATTTTCTACAATTCAGTTTCGTTTTTTGTTAGTTTTGCTTTGCTTTATTGTAGTTTTGATTTTGATTTTAGTGAAGTAAATTATTTTCTCAATGCTAGTTTTACTTTCAGACTTAATAACCCTGTCTCTAAGTTAGTACATATACTACAAACATGTTTTGTCATCAGCTTTAAGAGTCCTTCAAATCTTGAGACAGGGCTCATTGCCCCGAAGATCACTGCACTTCCTATTTTTAACCTGTGTGACACACACACACACACACAGAGTACATAGCCACGTGTGGTGCCTGAATGTTTGGTGTCAGATTTCTGTGGGGTCGCGTTGACTTGTTTTATTTAAGACCAAAATATGTAAATTAGCCAAACCTTTGCATATAACTCTTATTGGAATTCTAGTTCAGTCTCTATCATGTAGCAATATAACCATTATAAGTGTTTGCATGAGTATATCAACACTGACTAAACAAAAGACTCATCTAATAAATTCCACCACAGATTTGGTCTCCAATTTCTTAAGAAGATTTATTTATTTTTTTTAAATTCACTGACTGTCCACGGTGTTTTATCTCTCATCTCGGCCGTCTTTGCGTTTCCTCTTGTAGGTTCGTGGCCAACAACATCTTACTACTCACTAAAGCGTTCCAGAAGAAGTTCATCATCCCAAACTTTGAGGAGTTTACGCAGCAGATTGACAGGATGTACAACGACGCACAAAAGCAGGAGGAAGGACAAGTAAGTCGCACACGTGCCGAGTCTGTTTTGATGAATTGTTTGGTCCAGAAAATGTCAGAAAATCTTAAAAAACGTTGATTTTGATGATGATTCAGTTTGAATTATTTCTTTGCTAAGTGGAGCAAAGAAACGAATAAAATATTCACATTTAAAGGTGCCATATGTAAGAATGTGGCCAAAAACAGTTACTACATTCAAATTCAAAATACTGAGGTCTTTTAGGTTTCGTTTTCCGACTTTACTGTCAACCCGTGGTTGCTCGGCAGCTGAGACTCTACTGACTGCAATGATTGGTAGACGGCGGTAGGTGGCGCCACATGCCAAAACATGATTTCAAAACATAAATATGATTTGCAGTCTGCAAAATATTTTTTTTAATGCAAATATTTTGTCTGTACTGTTGTTGTTGGTGAGTTCAGTTTGTTATATGAACATTATTCCTGAGTCTCTGTCACATATTAGGAGGATTTTATCATTTATTACATAATGCACCTTTAAGAAGCTAAAACAATCATAAATCTTGTTTTAACAATATGACGAATAAAGGACTTCTTATCTTAAAATGAATGAATTTGTCACACACATGCACGTCTGTTTCCAGGTAGCTGATTACATTCCTCAGCTGGCGAAGTTCAGCCCTGATCTCTGGGGAGTCTCTCTGTGCACAATCGACGGACAGAGGTACAGTGTTTTATTCTCTATGCTCGGTCTTTGAACGGCACGATAGAAATATGAACAAGATTGTGTTTTTATCACCTGAAAGAATATTACCAGTTGTATCACAAGCCAGTGCAAAGACTTTTGCTTTTATTACTTGTCGATTTCGAGTATTTCAACGCTGCTCCTTCCTCCCAAACCCAGCGTAGTGTATGTAAACTGTAGTTATTACAAAAACGTTGCTGCACGTATATGTCAATGAAGACGAGAAAGAGAGCACACATAACAACAGATTGATTATAACCCTCCACTGTTTGGTAGTAACCTTTGAACAAAGACCCAGTGTGAGGCATCATTTTCTTACTATGGCTGTCGTCTGTGAAACAGCCATTCTGAAGAGTGTTTTTTGAAAGCAAGACTCCAGATCCAGATAAGTCTGGATTTTCCATCTATCCATCTTTCCCTTTTATTTATATACGTGTGGGTATTTTACATCACTTTATTTGATCTTGTTCAATCCCTATTTCATTTACTTTCTAAACGTACACTACTGTTCAAAAGTTTGGGCTCACCTATACAATTTTTTTGTGTTTTCCATTAAAAGTCAAACTTTTATTCATCAAAAGAGTTGCAAAATGAATAGAAAATATATTCAAGACATTGACAAGATTAGAAATAATGATTTTTATTCAAAATAATAATTTTGCCCTTTCGTTAAAGAACCAGCAAAACTGTTTTCAGCTGTGCTAACATAATTGCACAAGGGTTTTCTAATCATCAATAGTCTTCTAACATGATTAGCAAACACAATGTACCATTAGAACAGTGGAAATGTGCCTCTATACACCTATGTACATATTCCATTAAAAACCAGACGTTTGCAGCTAGAATAGTCGTTTACCACATTAACAATGTATAGAGTGTATTTATGATTTAATTTAATGTTATATTCATTGAAAAAAAAGTGATTTTCCTTCAAAAATAAGGAAATTTCTAAGTGACCCCAAACTTTTGAACAGTAGTGTATAGCAGTGTGTGAATGTTTTTTATATGAAACATGCTTCATTCATTGATTCTGTATGTCCTCCTGCGGTGTAGACACTCGGTGGGGGACACCAAGGTTCCCTTCTGTCTGCAGTCCTGCGTGAAGCCTCTGGAATACGCCATCGCTGTGCACGAGCTCGGAAGTGAGGACGTCCACCACTTTGTGGGCAAAGAACCCAGTGGATTCAGGTTCAACAAGCTGTCACTAAACGAGGATGGTGAGCGACTGCTGTGCTAGTAACATGCTATTGAGAAATCCTGGAAACTCTTTGTTCTCAATGTGTCATTTTCTGAAAGTTGGTGATAAAATCAAAGTAGCGCAAGTCGGCCAAAAGCCATCAAAAGTTGCCAAAATGGACACGGTGTTCTATTTAATCACCTCACCTTTGTAACCAGGTGCTGTAACGCACTGCCCTCTGAAGCAACAATGAGCTGCATCTGTTCACCCTATTAGCTGGTGTTAGTTGACTTTTCCCAGATTAAATCCCTCTAATCTCAGAAGTTTATTGCTAACGGCAAAGACGTGTTGTCATTTCTTGTTGCAGATAAACCTCACAACCCGATGGTGAACGCTGGAGCGATCGTCATCAGCTCTTTGATTAAGGTAACAATCTCGCAGCTTGTCAGCGCCCGACTGCATTGATATGATAAATGCTTGTTTAACACTGATGTCTCTATTTTACAATACACACACACACACACACACAATACATCACACAGCTCATTGTCATTAATCAGGGTATGGGAGCAAAACAAAGAGTGCCAGACACACTACCTCAGGAGGTAGACTGTTTTATTTAGACCCTCATCAGTTATTACTCTTACACTGCAGCATCTCCCTTGACTTAATTACAGTGAGGTTAACAATCAGACCTTTAAAAGTTATGATAAAAAGCAAGAAACTAAACAGTGGAGTTGCACAATGTGGTCAAACAAATTAATTTTGCACTTATTTTGACAGGTATTTTAACTATGATCTGAGGTTTTGCATCAAAATGTTCTGTTTAATAATAATTCCCAAATAAACAACAATGTTGTCTGAACAGTTTACTCACGAGACACTGTAAAATGTAACTATTGACTTAAGTTGAAATCCAGCTTAACCCAGTTAGTGTGACAATGTTCAAAATATCATGAACTATCTTTTTTAAGTGTGTGTGTCACCATTTCTATCAACATAAATTAAATTAATAGTGGCTTGACTACATTATGTAATGATTAATGTTGTAGTGATAATTGTGCAACACATAAAATACTGGTATTTAAAGGTGCCATATGTAAGAATGTGGCCAAAAACGGTTACTACATTCAAATTCAAAATACCGAGGTCTTTTAGGACGTAACTGGCAACCCATGGTTGCTCGGCAGCTGAGACTCTACTGACTGCAATGATTGGTAGACGGCGGTAGGTGGCGCCACATGCCAAAACATGATTTCAAAACATAAACATGATTTACAGTCTGCAAAATATTTTTTTAATACAAATATTTTGTCTGTACTGTTGTTGTTGGTGAGTTCAGTTTGTTATATGAACATTATTCCTGAGTCTCTGTGACATATTAGGAGGATTTTATGGCCAGTTGCTTTAGATTTATTACATAATGCACCTTTGCAACAGTACTGAAACTGAAACTCGTAGCTATCCAGCTGAATTAGCTTTGCTAGCAGACACCAGCACCAGTTAGCATGCTAAACAAGCGCTAACTTCTTCACAAAACACAACTTCTAACACATTTCCTGTTCAATCAGCCCTTGTAACGTTTACCCAATGTGTTAATAAATGTATTCATTCGCACTTCATGCCACTTAATTGTCTGTTTACTGACTTCTAACAGTTTACCGTCTGAAAACAACATTTAAAAACATTATTGACCCGTGGCTCCAAACACTTAAAACAGAGACTTGCATTCTAAGTTTTAAGTAACACAATGAGGCCAGTTTATGTGATATTTAACAGAAACAGTCATTGTGAAATGTGGCTCTGCCACTATTTGCCCTTTCTGTGTAAACAGGCCTGAATCGATGATAAAGTTTGAGTGCTATAAAAACGCGCCAGACGAGGCTGTAAGCATCCAGCTGAAAAGTTGTGTCAACACTATCGACTGTGTTCAAACCCAGTGACAATCTGTAGATGTTAATTAAAGCTTGAAACGGTTGCTGATGTTGACAAAACAACCTTTAGATCTAATGCATTTTCAAAAATCTTGGTTTTTTTTGGGGGGGATGAGCAAATACTCATGAGGAGTGACATCAGCCTCAGCTATAATCTTATCACTCACTCACTGATGACCACAGCAGTTGGACTATGGTCATCAGCATGTAACTGACCAGCCATCAGACTTATCTGTGAGCTTTGGTCTTATCATAACACTTTATTTGTTTTTTTTTAGATGAGGGAGGGGCGTTTTTTTTTTTTGTTGTTGTTTTTACCATATATGGCCTTCTACGTGTTTCCTCTGTGAGTTTTTCTGAACTCAGCTTGGCAGACGAGATACTCCGGCGTCTCTTAGGTCAAGTTTAGCCGGGAGGGAAGGATGGTGTGTTTGGGCCTGACAACAGGGGCGTGTGTGAACCTCTGGCCAATTACAGCCCTCGGAATGGAAGGTGTGTGTGTGTGTGAGTGTGTGTGTGTGTGAGTGTGTGTGTGTGAGCCTCCATACAACCTTTATTTATACTCAAGAAATCACTGAGAGGGTGACCCTCATTATCAAGTAAAAGACACAGAGAGGCAAAGGGGCAAAGGCGCAGCTTGTCAACAGGCAAGGCGGGAAACTGCTTGGGCCCCGAGCCTATAGGGGGCCCCCGACACTCGGAGCCTGAGGGCTGTTTTTACTGAAATGTGCAGTGAGCAGCCGCCTCCCCGTCCCCCTTAAACAACAATGGGCGATTTGCAATGACATCTCAGTAGTAAACCTCCCTAAAGAGGCCCCACCTCACTTTAACCTGTGTGAAGTTATCGTTCTCCAAGTTGGAAAATGAAGAGGATTATAGTGTAATGTATATATTTACATTTGCATTATGCAGTTTATATATGTTTTTTCAGTTATTTACAGTATTTTATTGTTCTTTACAGTGTAATGCATATCCCCCTGGGTATTTTTGCTGTGGGCCCCTACAGACTCTAGAATCGCCTCTGCAAAGGGGCAATAATAACATAGACATAGGGCAACATTAACTTGACTTCCTGCAGTTTTCAGTAACATTCAGGTCGACAAATCATGAGAAATTACCTGGAAAGACACAAAATGGACCTTTTCCATCCATGAGGTTAATCCTCAGTTCAGTGCTTTATTTTTTTTATTTTTATTTTTTTTAAACCATCTTCACGCTTCATAGTCAGGAGTGATAAAATATGAATGTGAGTCCCACCGCCCGTCCCTGTTTGGTAACAGCTTGGGGCTGTGACACCGTTACAGTTTCTGTGAAATTCAAGCACAGTCATAAACGGTGCAGCGAGCACAGGGGGCGCCGTATGCACGAAATGTCACCGAGTGAGACGCATCGTGCCTTAACACTTCACCGCTAATGATGGGTCAAAGTACTCAAACACTGCCATCTGTACGGACTCAACGTCTAGTTCACACTCGTACAACTGACATAGGGGAAGAAATACTCTATAATACTTCATGAGAATAATCAGAATAATCCTTTCTTCCTCCTTTGTTGACAGCCAGATTCAAATAAAGCCGGGAGATTCGACCATGTAAGTAAACGCTTTTCATTTACACAACCTACATTTACTCAAGTTACTGTATTAAATACTTTTTTTTGTGTATTTTGTATTTTTTAAGTACAATTTAAAATCAGGATTTTGTATTTTACTTGAGTATGTATTGACTCAAGTATTGTTACTTAGTTACTTTATAAATCCTATCCGTTACTGAGAAAAAATAAAAATTCAGCACAATGAAGACCTACAGGGGAAAATATAGACCAGAACCAGACGATTGATGATGTGATTATCACCAGCACTGGAGCGTGAACATAGAGGGCGTGGCCAAAAGTGACGTAATATCCAGTGTCCCGTCGGGCGCTTGAGCTCCAAAATAGTTTTGGATTTCTGACCTTGTCATATTTCTACTACCCTCACACCCCACGCAAAGTAACTAAGTAACTTTTACTTAAAGTACATTTCAAATGAACTACTTTTTACTTCTACTTGAGTACATTTTCAGATGACTACTTTACTTCAACTTGAGTAATATTTCATCAAAGTATTGGTACTTTTACTTGAGTACAATATTTGAGTACTTTTTCCACCTCTGGATATCAATAAATAAATAAATGTGATGTTATTGTAGGTGATGGAGTTCTTGAAAAGCATGGCTGGTACAGAGTACGTGGGCTTCAGCAATGCTACGTGAGTGATCCATTTGTTGACTCTGTCTCTCTCTCAGTGGATCTTCACCATTGACTTTGATGATATTCTGTGAATTAGTTTCTTCTTTTTCTGTGTTTCTTTTCAGCATGCAAATGTAAAAAAGCCTGTTCATGTTACGTTACATCAATACCGGTGTGTAGGGATGTGTTTGTGTACCAGCACGTCTGTCATTGACTTGTGAAGTTTCATGTTGTCGTTAAGTATCTCTCACCTCGCCCTTCCTTTCTAACCGTCCATTAAAAAACTCAAAAGATGTTTACTTCATCGATTGCGGGCGTCTGTTGAGCTGAGTCGACTACTGAGATAAATATGAAAGGCTCATTCGGGGATAATGAAAAACAGCAGTGCATTAAATCGGGTGATTATACACCATCAGAAAGTATGATTATTTCATTTTCAATTTCTTCCAAATAGAAAACAATAATTTGACCTAATTTCACACACTGGACCTTTAATACTGATTTGTGTTCTCGGAGAGGATTGAGAGAGTATTATAGGAGCGCAGTCATGAAGAGACTTGTTTGTGTTTAGTTTATACCTTTGCTCTCTTTTGTTCATGCACTAATTGCACAGTTAAAAAAAAAAAAAAAAAAGCCTCACAAGTGTGCCATGATTCTGAAAATGAAGCCTCCTTGCGAGTACTGCAGTGTTTTCACTTCACTCGTTTTGTTCTGCTAGTTTCCAGTCGGAGAGGGAAACCGGCGATCGGAATTATGCAATCGGTTATTACCTCAAAGAGAAAAAGGTGAGGATATAAAATCTCTCCGTAATATAAACTCTCATTAATCAGGCTTTCAGAAATACCCGCTGGGCTCACGTAACACAGCCCTGTGTCTGATTGTAAGCTCTTGTCCTTGCAGTGCTTCCCTGACAATGTGGACATGATTGCAGCCCTTGATTTCTACTTTCAGGTGAGACAGTCTTGTGCTCGTAACAAGCCGGCTATTCCCAGATTAAACACACAGATTGAGCAAACTAGATGTAACGGTAATTACTGAGCTTTTATGCAAAGTAGACACAGCATCCAGCTGCACTCAGTCACATGCCTCTGCTGGTGTCAATGCCCCCCTGGAAACATTACAGGGACAGAACTCTATGATCAGAAGCTGCATTTATAATATTTGTTTCACCGGCATGAATACACATCCATTTGAATAGATGCTTTTTAACCTTTTGTTGCTTAAAGTAGACATATTATATCCTATTTCTCCAAGTGAACCTAGTTCCCTGGTGTCCTAATGAACATGTCTGTGACATGATTTGGTCAAAATACCTTAAGGATGAAGCACCACAGCAGTTCAATCACCCAGAATGCTCGGTTTTGAGTGTCTGTCTCTTTAAATGCAAATGAGACACAGGAAACTACGTCAGCATCACTGAGGCTAACGGCAGCTAACAGCAGTTAGCATTTGGAAAAGCCATAATTTTCTGACTCTAGCCGGCACATCATAGCCGTCATATATAAAATGTAAATCCTCTGAGGCTGGAAGTTTGTGTAGAACTCTGTGCTGCACTGTGGAGTCAACAATAGAACACTTCGCCGACTTCCGGATACTATTGCCCTCGTTTGCACTCTCGCGTTTTTTAGGGACAAAGTGGAGCTCAGTGAGACAACAATTCCAGGAATGTCTCATTGTGACGTAGCAATGAGTGTGTAAGTCAATATTGCGTGTTTTATCTCCTGTATTTAGACTGAGGAGGACCACAAAAACATGACTGTCATCTTTTTCCACAATTTGCCTACTCATAGGGCCTCCAGAGTACCAAATATAAGTATTAACATGATTAAAAAGTTGATTTTGCTCTAATATATTGCACGTGAACATCTGCGGATCATTCAAAGTCTTAACATGTGTTTCGCGAAGTCTTCGAATCGATTCACAAACATCATCAGCATCTTTTTCCCCCTAATATGACTCTGAAAATCTGCAAAAAGGATAAAACATTTTTTTACCAAAACAAAACAGAAACCCACTGACCCGTATTTATGATTTATCTGCAGCTCTGCGACTTGGCATTGTCTGCTGCGCCACACTGTTTTTATGAACTGACATCAAATTTCAAGCTTGCAGCCCTGCTTTACAACAGATGCAGAATATGTTAATGGAAGCGGCTAAAATTAAAGAGCACTTAAAAAGGAAACCCCCGTTCTAATCATCAGCCGGACCCTCCCTTTGCTCTTAAAACAGCCTCAGTTCTTTGTGCCCCCTGACAAAGATTTGTCAGCGCCACGTTCACGACCTTCGCTTCCTGACATGATGTATTCTCACGGTGGAAGCAGCCATTAACAGATTGTAAATTTCGGGCCATAAAGGGATGCACATGGTCAGCAACAATACTCAGAGAGGCAGTGATATTCAATCCCTGATTGATTTCTATTCAGCAGACGTGAGGAAAACAAAAAGAAAATCCACACACCATCACATCAGTCCCACAATCCTCCACTGTCGCTGCAATATCTCAGGAGATAAGCACTTTCATATAAAGAAAGAAAAAAAAGCTTGAATCAGCTTTGTCTGACAACGAAAGGTCGCAGTCACTGAGATGTTGTTTACTTTTCCATTACAGCTGTGCTCGATTGAGGTCACCTGCGAGTCGGGAAGTGTCATGGCTGCCACTCTCGCCAACGGCGGCATCTGTCCGATCACGGGAGAGCGCGTGCTGAGCGCCGAAGCGGTTCGGAACACCTTGAGCCTCATGCATTCCTGCGGCATGTACGACTTCTCCGGGCAGTTTGCTTTCCACGTGAGTCCCGGAGGAGATCAAGCGTCTTTTAAAAATCATTGTTGAAGTCATCCATGTTGTTATAAAGAGACATTTGAACTGCACCCTTCAGGAAGGTGATTCACACTCCGGTGATCCACAGAAAATGTGTGCAAGAAATATATTGCACCAAATGCAATTCAATTACACATCCATCCACCTTCTACTGCTTTACCCTCCACATGAGGGTGTGCCAATCTCAGCTGACATAGGGCGATAGGCGGGGTTCACCCTGCACTGATCGCCAGTCCATCATAGAGACACACAACCACCCACTCTGTGTGTCCAATTTAACTATTCCCCATATTGCATGTTTTTGGTCTGTGAGAGGAAACCCAATCCCGTGTTTTCTTGCTGGAAAGGCAAGAGTGCTTACCGCTACACCAACAGTGTGGCCCACAATTCAATTATTAAACTAGAACATTCCGCTGCAAAATGTTGATCATGTCTGCTTCTTGCTGCCGATTTTTTGAGGCAAAGTGTTCAGGGAAGTTCCACTTCCTGTTGGGAGGTCATCTTTGTTAGACATGTTCTGTACAGGTCTCTGGTCTCACATATCAAGTTTCAGGTCTCTACATTAAATATGACAACACTGTGAGGTTTTTCTGCGTTTTTTTGTCACCATGGTTACTCGAAGTGCTTAGAAAAGTCGTAGAACACGATTAACCATCAAACCGCACGTTTTGATATAAGATGTGTGGAGGTTTTCTCAAAAGTGTGGGAGGAGTTACGCGCCAAACTTGGGTGGGAAGAGGAAGCAGCGGAATTTAGTTTTTTGTGTTTATTTATGGAATCAAAATCATTTTTCTCCATTGTGGTCAATAACATTTAACGTGACCTCTTGTCCAGGTGGGCTTGCCTGCTAAATCTGGAGTTTCAGGTGCTGTCGTGCTGGTCGTCCCCAATGTCATGGGTATGATGTGTTGGTCTCCGCCCTTAGATCGCCTTGGCAACAGTGTTCGTGGAATTCACTTCTGTCAGGTTGGTATTGCGGTCATCGATGCTTAGTGTTTGACTGTATCTTCATATGTTTCAACTATTTATCGCTGCGCTTACTTTTAGGAGCTGGTGTCGCACTTCAATTTCCACAATTACGACAACCTCAGACACTTCACGAAGAAACACGACCCCAGAAGGAAATCGGACGATGATCCAGTGAGTGCAGCGTCACAAATGCAGATTCTCTAATTACAATCCTCCTTTTTTTTTTAAATAATTACGACATAAAAAGTTTCAGAAACTGTCCTCTTTGAAGCATTAATCTTTATATTTGATTCTGGCAGAACAAGGACGTGGTGAAGCTGATGTTTGCGGCGTACAGTGGTGACATCTCTGCTCTCAGGAGGTAAGTGCAATATTATTTATATCAAGGACCAGAGCATAGGATTTAGTGACATCTTGTGGTGAGGTTATCGATCACCAGGGGAAATTAAAGGGCTCATATATTTAAATATTAAGTTTCTTCATGACCCAAACATCGTCAAAAAGAGTCCTGCATTTGTGTTTTTCTCTCTGCTGCTCGCCCTGGTTTTAAGATGTCAGGTTTTAAATGTTTTAAAATGCAGTGTCAGGTTGTTGATCATGTTGACAGACTAAAGTGTAAGGATGTTTTTTTTCTCTAATTGTTGATTTTAAATTGAATATACGACCAATATGTTTGTAGAAGTGTATAATCCCTTTAAAATAGCCTTATTAACCTCAATAAATAAACTTGTAGGCAAGGATCTTGCTTTACGAAGGACGCCATCTTGTGCCATCGTTGTTTCTATAGCGACCCAAACAGCCAGAGCATGCGTTTCATGTTGCGAGAGAGAAAAACAGAAGAACGGCCATCCTGGTATGTGAAGTCCATCGTGGTTCCCCCCTCTCTTCATCAATCATCTCCCTCATTCTCACACTGGACCTTTAACCTTTATTATATTTGCATGTTTTGGTGACAGAAAGTTTAACATAGTAGGAGTTGTGGTTTCTGTGCAGCAGGAAAACATTTTTGTTTTCATCCTGTGCTTCAAGATGTTGTTCTCAGCAGTGTCTTCATGCTAAGATGATCTAATTATTCTGTAGCTTCATCATTTACAGATATATTAACCTGGCGTCCATTGTCTAAAGTTATGTTATTTAACAACTTAAAACTACATGGTTTGTGTCACTCAGCAAACTTCCTGTTTGCCATCACTTGAGTTAACGTGTCTGTGTTGATCTCCTCTGTTTTTCCCTCCAGATTTGCACTTTCATCCATGAACATGGAGCAGAGAGACTACGACTCACGCACAGTTCTCCACATCGCTGCAGCTGAAGGTGACTCTTCCTCGTGTTTTCGTTACTCTTGAATAATCTCGTTTTAGATACACGACCGTTCAAAAGTTTGGGGTCACTTAGAAATGTCCTTATTTTTGAAGGAAAAGCACTTTTTCTTTTCAATGAATATAACATTAAATGAATCAGAAATACACTCTATACATTGTTAATGTGTTAAACGACTATTCTAGCTGCAAACGTCTGGTTTTTAATGGAATATGTACATAGGTGTATACACAGTGTATTCAGTCAAGAACGTGCGGTTTGGAAACACGATCGTCCTTCATTTTTCTCTTACAGGTCATGTGGAAACTGTAATTTTCCTGACTGAAATATGCAAAGTGAATCCCTACATGAAAGACAGGTAGGGATTTAAAAATAGAAAGTGGTTATCGAATACGGGATGGGATTTCTATCTTTAAATGAATCCATCCATCTTCATGTCTTCCTGTCAGATGGGGGAACTCACCTGTGGACGACGCTGTACAGTTTGGCCACGACGCCGTCGTCTCAGTCCTGCAAGAATACCAGAGCAAGTTCACTGAGAAAGACTTGTCGAGTGACACAGAGGAGCAGAAGAGTACGCTGGACACTCTGAAGAGTATTGTTTAAACTACAAGGAACCTTAAAAGGGTTTGTAATGCAGTCATTTTTCATATTTTTTTTATTTGCACCTCTACGAAGGATACGGGACGTTAGAGAAAAGTGATGAGTTTGTCGTCTTTGTGCATTTTTTGCAGATATATAATAAGCATTATGTGAACGTGCAATATGTGTAGATAGAGAAATATGTTTTTTGATTTTGCTTGGCGCAAAATTATGCACCGATTTTGGCTTCAACAAAAATGTAAATAACACTTTTTTTTTTGCTTATGTTTTTATATTTAATAACTAGTTTTGCTTTTGTTATTCTAACCGACCTATATAAATACATGCGTACATACAAACACATTGTTAATTTACCCGCTAAGCAGTTAGTGAATAAATAATTCCTCAAACAGGAGGAGATTCAGATGAATTTGTGCCTCAGTACATTCTTAAAAATAAGGGTTCCAAAAGGGTCCTACTACAAGGGCTGAGGTTCTACCTGGAACCATTTGCTTCTGAAAAACCCTTTCCCAAAGAAAGGGTTTTTCAAGGGTTTTTCAAGGGTTCTTGGTAACACTAATGGTTCCAGTAAGAAACATTTTGATCCAGAGAACCCTTTAAAACCCCTTTCCTGAAGAAAGGGTATTTAAAAGGGTTCTTGATGGAACCCTCCAAAAGGGTTCCAGGTTCTCCTATGAGGAAAAGTCGAAGAACCTTATATGGTTCTACTTAGCGCTTTTATTTCTAAGAGTGTAATGATAGTTTGAGGTTTACTGTACATAGGCCTGTTGTTTCTTTCTGTTCACACACATTGTTCCTGCTTTTTAAATGTTACTGTGTCACAGAAACACCCTCATGTCTCAGTTCACAGGGGAAAACATGCACTTAGGTTATTTTAGCGCAAAACTATAGCAATTACTTTACAATTTCTCAAATACATACAACATACTCAAATAATCTCAGATTAATGACTTCTAATCATTCATTAGAACTGTCACTGTAAATATGTATCGTGCTGCTGTAAATAAAAGAGGAGTGAGAGTATTTTCAGTGATTTGTTTTATAAAACAATATTCAGTACAGTATGAACATGAGGCTGGGAAAAAGGGTTTGTACAGACCTAAGTTTTGTGACTGAAATGTGATAACGTGATGAAGTTTAAAAAAAAAAAAGAAAAGACAAAAGAACACACACCCTCTTCACATCAGATATGAGGTACAAATGAAAACTTCTGAATGCCTGAGGCTGAAAAACATCCGTCAAGTAAGAAAGCACCACTGCATTCAGATTTTAGCATTAGTTAGCATTAGCACTAATAAATATTGAATTCATCACTTATAACGCATGAATACTCATTAGTATGTAATTTATAAACACAGTTCTAAATGTTTTACAGTGTCCAAATAGCTGCTGTACTCAAGCAGCCAATCAGCATCCACCTCCAACTAACCTGCTCTCTCACCTCTCTGCGTCCAGCAGTCGCTCAGAACATGCCAACACTTCAGCACATGAGTAAAACATTTACAACTGTGTTTGTAAACTACATACTAATGAGTATTCATGCATTATAAATGATGAATTCAATATTTATTAATGCTTAACTAATGCTAATACTGTGCACTTATTATAAAGTGTTACCTACACTACCTAGAGTCCGTTGTTGCCCACAGAAACATGACCACCACTTATTTCTGGTAATTCCGTGACTCATTCCCAAGGACGATAATTTGCGTTTTCCTGCAAAAATGACACCGTGATCGATGAAGCCCTGCGAAACAAATGCAGCCCACAATCGTAGCCTCACTTCAGGCCTGCAGGCTCCTCCAGACCAGAGTGTGTGAGCAGCTCCCCGTCCCAAAGTCCAAACGCAGGGCAGAGAGGAGCGTTGAATTTAGCTTTGATGCTGTGAATGATCCTGGGATTCTCAACGTCCACCAGCCCCAGGAGCCCCGCATCGCAGTCGAGCAGGATGCCGACGCGGTCCGGCTTTCCCACCAGCATCACGGGAACTACCTTATTGCTGGTCATGGCAAACCACTTGCGCTGAGCGTAGCCGAACACCCAGGAGGAGGCGTCGGTGCCCACACAGTCGTCTCTGGACATCGCTGCGTCGGCCACTCCGAAGCGAAACTCTTGCGACTTCCTGACCGTCACCTCCCAGTAGTGTCGCCCGCCGCCGATCTTCTCATCGCCCAAGACGACGGCCCAGTCACGGAAACGCTCTGGGTTGTCTTGCACCTTGCTGGGGTCCAGACCCAGGATGCGGTAGATGACGCCCGTGTCTTTCTTGAAGAGGTCCAGGCTACTGTGGGCTGTTCGCTCATCGAGTCTGAACTGCAGATCTACAGGGGGAAAACAACAAAATCAGCAAAAATAGTAATTTAATGAGTAGTAGAATTGATTTTTTTTAAATGATGACTGCATATATTCTACACATTTAAAAAAAGAAGAAGAAAAATAGGTCCCTCATCAAACTGTGTAAACTTGTGTCCCACAGTTGTTTCAGAATCATTAAATATGACACTCGGTGTTAGTTAAGATGTCTGCCTAATTTGCTGCTGTGAGTCTTCGAATGTAATAATTTAGGAATATTAAATTAAAGAAATAAAAAGACAATACAAAAGACTTCAGATAGAAGAAAAACAAATCCAAGATATTAAGAAATTTTTACTGCACTGAACAATTAAATATAAAAAAGAACATCTGTTATTATTTCAGTTTAGTATGTATTTTCTTTATTGGCTGCTAAATTAGCGTTTATAAAGACTTAAAGTTTATTATTATAAGTCATCAAATATTATTAGACTGATGCTGAATAAACAGTTGTGATTTATCTACTTTACATAAAAAAATATATAATAATTTCCATCAAGAGTTTTTCTTGCAACTTTTAATGTTATTAACACGTTCGTAGTTGCAAAAAATTAAACTTTACATTTTAAGTGTAAAAAACATTTGCAAATAGGGTAAAAATACATGTTTTAACGATCATTTATGAAGGTGTTTGTAATGTTTTGGTCAAGCTGCAAAGTTCAGAAAACTGTTGTACAAAGTAAATTCCCCCTGACATACAGTGTTTTAAGTGTAAAGAAGCATCATATCAAAGTCTTAAGTATTACAGACAAAATTGCTGCATATTAGTGAGTAAATACGGTGTTTTTTCTGGAGTTATAATCCGTTTAACCCGTGTGAGTTAAGGTTATAAACACTCCGCCTGGACAGACACTGGCCTCTGGGCTACAAGCTAACAGCTAACACCGTGTTTGCTTATTATTTATTTATTTACTTCACTTTAATATAAAACACTAACTCACTGCTCCACGGTGTGGTGGACACGTAGCCTCTCCTCGCTGACAGGCTGACGGTCCGCCTGCTGTGAGCGGCGGACACGAAGGTGACAGTTCGTCCTGCCAGAGGACAGAGACGGACAGCGGCGCAGCGAACCACCGCCATGTTTTCACTGACGCTGCTGCTGCTGCTGCTCACGTTTCCTCTTCTGCTGCTGCAGCTGCTCATGTATGTGTCAGCGCGCTCTCTGCTGCCACCTGCAGATCTGGAGAGGAAGCGCATGTGTCGTATCAGCACCACGGACAGCGCTCACACCGCGTCAACTGCGTTACTCTGATCACTTACATGCAATTTACTGAATATACACAATGCTATTTATGACTTTCTATTATAATTAGTTATTTCCATATGTTTTTTTTTTATTAACATATTTATTTAGCATCATGAATAGAATATGTCTTTATTGTCCACCAACAAAACCTAAAACCACGATTTAAACAATTTAAAATAAATAATCCTACATTTAACAGTTTGGTCACTTTATGTTTGTATTGTGAATTATTAATCGTTTTATGTAAAAATTATGTGAAATGTGATCTTAAATATTATTATTTAGCTGTATTTTTTTTTTTTTTTTTTAATTATTATTATTTTTACACTTAACTGGCCCTCTACGGACCAAACTAGACACTCAGTGGCCAAGTGACTCAGTGGTATTATTTTTGTTTATAATTACCAATAATTTGTTTACTTTAATTGTTTTACCCAACAGGTTTGTGGAACTTTGTCCACTTTGGATGCACCTGTGACGGTGGACATGTGTCTCCCACGTGTGTCCTCTTGTCTTTCTGTTCACATGCACCAGGTAAGATTCATCACTGATGTTGTGTACCATTAAGCTATAGATGCATATTATTATATTAATGTATTTTCAAAGCATCACACAGCCAAGCAAATGAAACCGTTAACACCTTAAGGAAATGTTTACTTAAGTTTGTTTGTTCACTTTTCTGCATTAATCATAAGCGAGAGATCAGAGTACAACGGCAACACAGGGAAGTTTTGTTTTTTTCTAACCTTATGTTGATGTATTCACGGTGGGTAATGAATCTTTTATGAAGTGTAATAAATATTTTGTCATATTAACAATGCTTGATTCGGCCCCCGTTGCACTGCCAGATCCATTTTTCATGCCAGTATCCAGCTGGGGACTAAATGTCATTGTTTATTCATGGTCCAATCTAAACACAGTCAAGACAGTATCATCAATTTTTTCCTTCTCTTTTTCTTTACTTGTGCCCAGTAATGACTGGAGTCTAGAGAGCTGTAGTTCACACACACTCACCCATACAAATAGAAATGTTAGATTTATAATCCAGGGTTTTTGGGGGAGTTGTAGACCTCGCCCACTCCCTGAATGAAGTTTGTTCATTCATGTTAATGACACAAAAGAAGAAGAAGAAGACTTGTTTAAATCATAAAAGTATTGACTTCTATAATTAGTCTCACAACTCTTTGTTTCATATTTAGTTGAAAGACATTGTCGAGTTGCACTAAAGAACAAAAAGGATCCTGTCCTGCTTCAGTTCTGACCTTCTATTTTTCTATTACAACATAAGTGTTGGATTTAACCCTTTTATGACCAAAATTATAATCAAGCCATCTGGATTTATTTAGATTTTATGGCTGTTGAATAGAAGTGTTGAGTGAGTGCTTCTGTCCCCTTTTGTCCAAGATAACTTCACCTTTCAATATCTGTCCGTTATTCAATATTCCAACAGTTATTATAACAGTTTTTACTATAAGATAAAAAAAACGAATTTGGGTTTTTCAACTTTATAACAAAATAGGAGCTCTAAAATGACATAAACAAACAATTTCACATTTACAATTTGAACTTTGAACCATTTTACATATGTACAACACATTTTGTAAGTCCTGAACTTTTAGTTTTCAAGTTTCTGCCTGGGGCCTGCGGTTGGTGTACCCGGGTTCCTGGGATCGAGCCCCCGTTTGGAACTACTTCGGAACAAGTGCCTTTCTGCAAGGAGTTTGCATGTTCTCCCCGTGTGTGCGTGGGTTTTCTCTGGGTTCCCCGGCTTCCTCGAGTTCCTGGTAGTTTTTGAATTTTCTAGACATCATAAACGGTCTAGGAGTTACGGTAATGAGAGGTATTGATGCCAATGGTCAGTGAAGGGTTAATCTCTTGCTGTATATTCTCTCTGCTGTTGTTTGTTTAGACCCAAATATCAATCTACAGCATCAAGTCTTTCCTTTGGTTGTAACTATACGAATGGAAAATACCACTTTTTTGTGTGTGTCCGATACCAATACTGATATCACAAACTCTACAGATACAGATATTAGTCCGTCACAGTCATTTTAGACTATTTATGAACGTATAAAGCTGTTAACGACACATTTTTGCTGAGTCATTTCAAAGACACAATTCTCCAACTGCGTCACAAATATTGTTCTCCCCAAAAAGAAGAAAATAAAAAGGCCAAACATGACTCGGCTAAAATGCTTTTGCTGATTTTTATGTACATTATTATCCATCCGATATAAAAAATCTAATTAATAAATTTCAAATCAGTGATTCACAAACAATAATCCACGCATTCATTCATTCATTCACGTCATCATCCAGATTAGACGACTGTTATGCACTTATGTCTCCGCCTCTTGCAAACCAAAAACATGAATAATACAGACGGACTCATCCATCGCTGGGTCAAAATGGAGGGGAAGACATTTTTTAAAAAACACTTCTCTGGCTGCCACTGAATCCGTTTGAGAAGACATTTTTGTGAAATTTTAATGATCACTTTTTTTAAAGACGTGTAAGAGTGAGCTCCAGAAAACAAGGATGAACTCCTCACCTCGATATAAACCTAACAGCAAACTGAGATCTTTTGTCTCTTGCACAGATCGTTACTGGACTAACCTTTAAAAACCTCTGACCTCCTCGGCTGTGGAATGACCTGCTGGACGAGACCAGGAGAAGCAGAGACGGTGAGTTTCCTCTTATTGACTTTTAATTGTTTATTTTCTGTCCGTGCTGCTTTGTCTTACTGTCTCTCTTAAGTGCTTTTTGACTTATTATCATGATCATTGTTACATTCATACATCCAAAGGTGCAGTGTGTGTAAAAAACATAGTGACACCTAATGGTGAGACTGCAGAATGCATCAAACATAGAAACTACGTTGGCCTTGACTCATTCACGACTCCAACTCTGCCATTTTCTCTTTCTTGTCACTGGTTTATTTACGACACACGTTCATGTCGTCTTTTGTTTGCATAGTAAAGCCGCCACAGTGCTCTGGCGTGAGGCTGCTGATGTGTTTCCACCTGGTGGAATGGTTCGGTTTGGTTCAGACTTCACCCCATTCACGCAAAACAAGCCTCTGGCGGCCTCTGCTGGTCATATAGGTAAGTGCAAGTGTGGAAGCACAAACATACAAACAGACGGACAGACAGAGTCACTAAAAACAATACACAAGCAAGCACAAACAAGTTTCAGCACCCTTACCTTGGGGTAACAGAGTAAAAATGGTACAGTATGGCAGGAGCTAGTCTGGCTCCACCCACAACAGTCAGCTGATTGGTGCGAAAGAAAAACTTACCTCACAACTGTTTTTTCTTTCATTGCCTGCAGTCTATTCTCATAAAAATGGCACTTTTCCACTACCCGGTTCCAGCACGGCACGTCTCGGCAGGTTTTTTTTTTAATGCTTTTCCATTAGCGATAGTACGTGGTACTATTTTTTTAGATACCTGCTCTGATGAGGGTCAAAGCGAGCAGAGCCAATACTATGTGTGACGTAGACAGAATGTCAGGCCAGAGTGTCGACTCTGGATTCTGGAAAAGTCATGAGCGCGACGTCTGATACATGAATCAAACTACCGAACTGTAGATCAGATAAAAGAACTTAAAAATCCTAAAAACATGCGTTTATTTGCAACGTTTAGCAAGGAAATGTCTAAAATCTCAACATTTAACAAAGGAGTTGCAAGCGACGAGCCGGAAATACTGAACAATTCTGTGACCAAATCTTTTTAATGAACCGATCTAATGATTCAGTTACACCGAAAAACAACTGCTTTACAAGTCACTCGTTTGTGTGTAGCAGTTGCTTTGATGACTCCGCCCACATTGAGGAGGTACTATCAGAGGCGATTCTAGAGTCTGTAGGGGCCCTAAGCAAAAATTCCCAGGGGGCCCTTCCTTCCAACCAGTGTTCATCACCATTATGATATAAATAATCTGACACCAACGAAAAAATGTTCATTTTTTTTCGATATGAATGAAATAACATGGAAAAACCTTGTAATTAAAAAGTATGTGAAAATATAAATGTGAAGAACAATAAAATACTGTAAATAACTGAAAAAAACATATATACATATATAAACATATATAAACTGAGTAATAAAGATATGCATTACACTGTAAATAATCCTCATCATTTTCTAACTTGCAGAACGATAACTTCACACAGGTTAAAGTGAGGTGGGGCCTCTTTAGGGAGGTTAACTACTGAGATGTCATTGCAAATTGTTACTGCACATTTCAGTAAAAACAGCCCTCAGGCTCCGAGTGTCGGGGGCCCCCTATCAGCTCGGGGGCCCCCTATCAGCTCGGGGCCCCAAGCAGTTGCCTGCCTTGCCTGTGTAGTGGAAAAGCGGCAAAAGCTTGACATCTTGTTGAGACAAACTGAGCAGGACAAAAACGAGCAGCTGGATGTTTGATGATACATTGTCACGTTACGTTACAGCTCACACCTCGCCCACCAAAGTAAAGCGACAGCTCTCAGTCGAAACACAAGCCTGAACGAGGGCTTTACCGTTACTGTACCGTGATGGAAACACGGCTAAACAAACAAGTTTTAACTCTTTTCTTTCACACCAGTACCAAGGTGTCAGTCTCCATAAAGAGCCTTATTACATTACATTATTCTAAGGCCATTATACAAATATACAAACATACTTATGGGCATTAGTTATATTCACTTCCTGCCAATAAAATTTCCTTAATGTTACACACTGGACCTTTAAAAAGCCACCATCATAAAAACGGTAGTGAAGATAAAATCTCTCTCTCTCTCCAGTGTGAGGTGAAACTACACGTAAATCCCTGGTGAACACAAACCTCCACTCTCTCTACTCTGTGGCACACACACACACACACACACACACACACACACGCACACACACACACACACACACACACACACACACACACACACACACACACACTCGGCTCACGACTCACCATCGACCAACACAAACCGACCGTCTGACTGTTCCACACACGCGTCCAGACTCCTGATCAGAGAACATCTCTGTCTGACTTGACTCTGTGAGACGGAGAGGAGGAGAGTGACGTGCGTGCGCGTGTGCGTGCGCGCGCGGAGGAGCCACAGAGGAGCGAGAACTCCTGATGAATGAGCTCAAGTGTCAGAGGGTTTTCTTCTGTCGGAGGATGATGGTGATGATGCGGGATTTAAGGGACTTGAAAGCGACCTGCGGATTCTCGCGCTGATGAAACAGCTCTTTCTGCGAGAAAAACAGCGCTGATGAGCGCGTGCGTAATGCGTGTCTTTTGGATGGAGGAGTCCGCACACACACACACACACACGCACACACACACGCAAAATGCGTGACTTTTTCTCGCGTCGGACTTTTTAAAAATGTTTCTTTCTCGCTCCGCGCGCGTGACAGATGGCGACCAAACCTAACACCGCACCTGCTCGGATGGATAATGACAGTTTGCGCCACAGGTGAATGAACGTCTGCGCAGTTTCTCACGGCAGCGACTCTGGGGCTTTTTGTGTGTGTGTGTGAGTGAGTGTGTGAATCAGTTTTTTTTTGTTGCACTGCAGTGACCTCAAAATGGACCTTAAAGCGGAGAGCGAGGACTCGCCGGACTCGCACCTGCAGCCTCCACCTTTAGAAGTTTTCGCGCACAGGTCGACGCTGCACGGAATCTCGCACATCTTCACCTACGAGCGCTTCTGCGTCAAACGCTGCCTGTGGGTGGTGTTTTTCCTGGGCTCGCTCGCCTTCTTGCTGTTCGTGTGCGTGGACCGCATCCACTTCTACCTGGAGTACCCGCACGTGACCAAGCTGGACGAGGTCGCGGCCCCGATCATGACGTTCCCCGCCGTCACTTTCTGCAACCTGAACGCGTTCCGCTTCAGCCGCGTGACGCGCAACGACCTGTACCACGCGGGAGAGCTGCTCGCGCTGCTCAACCAGAGGTAAAAAAAAGAACACACTCATTCTCTCTCGGATTAACTTAATCCTTACAACACAGAGCATTTATGCTGCTTTATTCCCATTATTATGTTAAAAGTGTATACAGAGGCTATAAGAATGTGCCATATGGAGCCTCTTGTATCCTTTTTTCAGCACAATCTAGACAATATGTAAAAAAAAAAGAAAAAAAGTATAATTTCACCAACTATACAAACACACCGAAGCAAAAAAGTACTCAACATTTTTAAAATGAGAGTGAAATTGTGATTTTCAGACATTCGTCACAGTTCAAATTTCACTTTTATGAAGAAAAAACGGTCTAGTTTTGTGACTTCTGCACAATTATTGATACTTTATCACTCCTAAAGAATTTTACACAGAAGAAGACGAAAAAAACAACATGCATTTTGTAAAGCCTGAGTATGTGACCTATAAACACACCCAGGAAGTCCATATGAGGAGTTGTGTATTATTCCCACAGCAACTTACACTAAGGGTTAATATCCCTAATCAACACAGTGTTTTTTTCCCTGTATATTCCCTTTAAACACGTGGTAATGTGCCATAGTTTCCTTGTAGGACATGTTATTATAAGCCAAGGAAATAGTTTTTAGTAGCCAAATGAAAAATATCTGTAGAACAAATGAAAAATTCCCTATAAAAGCAATAAAACACATCAACAAGGACAGTGAACAATATAAAACACTAAATTTGCTAACACTTATACATGTAAGTAGACATGGATTTACTCTTGTTTCTCTACATCGTAGCTAACTTTTATATTAAGGATTTTAAGGCATTTTATTTACAGCTTGAATTTTAGACATAGACAAGGTTTTATTGAAAGCTTTATATTATGTGACTAGTTTGACAGTTAGTCTTCTGTTGGAGTGCGCTCTGCTGGACAAAATGTGCATTGAAGCCATATTTATATCACACATACTATAATACTGGAATGTTTGGACGTCCCCTCTTTGACAGGTAGAGGGCGCTGAGGGCGATTCAGGTTTCTTCTTGACAATTAAAAAGAAAAAAAAAATATATACATATATATATATATATATATTAAAAAGCACATTTGAAGTAATATTGTGATAAATGACCTTGAAATAAAAATGTACAGTCTTTTTTTATTATTTAAAAATTACCAGAAACACGAGTCCACTGTCGATGGTGGAG
Organism: Microchirus variegatus; assembly: GCF_963457635.1. Taxonomy (NCBI): domain Eukaryota; kingdom Metazoa; phylum Chordata; class Actinopteri; order Pleuronectiformes; family Soleidae; genus Microchirus; species Microchirus variegatus. The sequence continues at coordinate 30,124,806 of NC_139810.1, forward strand.
AGTGACAGTCCCCTGTTACCATGGTAAACGTGTGTGTGTGTGTGTGTGTGTGTGTGTCACCCCTTTAGGTCCTTGACTGGCATAAACACTGACCAGTAGTCCTTAATAGAGACCAAAACCTGGTCCAAATGATGCAGAATCTAGTGGTTAAATTTAGGACTGATTTAAAATGTGGTTAGGTTAAAGGCGCCATATGTAAGATTGTGGCCAAAAACGGTTACTACATTCAAATTCAAAATACCGAGGTCTTTTATGATGATCATGATTTTCAGTCTGCAAAAGATTGTTTTTAATGCAGATATTTTGTCTGTACTGTTGTTGTTGGTGAGTTCAGTTTGTTATATGAACATTATTTCTGAGTCTCTGTGACATATTAGGAGGATTTTATGATTTATTACATAATGCACCTTTAAGGTTAGGCTTAGGCTTAACTGGTCATGGTTATGGTAAAGGGGTCCAAATGAAAATGAATACAAGTCGATGTAGAGTCCTTAAAAATGATAGCTGTCTCTCTGTGTGTACTTATATTTATATATTTGTGCGTGAAATGATCCCACACTTTTATTTAAAAAAATAATTGGTCGACTACTCGATTACAAAAATATTCGATAGCTGCAGCCCTAATTACAACCCTGTGTGCTGATTACAGTATTGCATTAGGAAGAGCAATGATACATCACCAAATCCATATGTTGACTCTCCCTTAGCATCAAATAGATACTGGTCGTGTGTCAAAGCTCCACTTTTTCTCCCGCTCGTACTTATTTCTCAGCAGAAGAAGAAAAATGTGCAGCGGTTTTTTTTTCATTCTGGCGAGGGCAAAGGGTCATTTAACACTCCAAATTGAATTTTCCAAACATTAAATCAATAATAACTGACCTCACTCAGGTTTAAAAATTAGTTCATAGATTTTCTCTGACATCATGATTAGGTCAGGCTCCGCTGTGGCACAAGCGAAGAGAGTTTTTTTTTCGTTTGATTGAGAGGGAACTTAATTGAAGCGAGGCATTTGCTCCCCGCTGTTTGTGTAGTGGACGAAAACCTGCCAAGAAGGCACTTTACCAGATAAAATCCCCAACATATGAGCCGGGATCGAGGAGGACCCGGGCGCTTCATTCAGCATGTGTACGGCCGAAAAAATATCATGCCACGCGACGTCGACCCAGACCAGTGGCTCTGAGCAGTGGAAGTAGTGGGTGGAGAGAAATCTTAAATGGATTTCATGCCACAAGCACTTTCATTTCTGGCTGGGGGTATTATAGCCGAGTGTGTGCTGTTTCATCGCCTCGCTACCTTTTGCCGAGAGAAGCCGGATAATGAGCACTAGACCTACTTTGGAGCGCAAGAGTGAAGATGAGTAGGAAAAGAAAAAAACCCAGTCTTCCTTCTGTTTTTCATCCTCCAAATTTGAGGCAAATCTTCCCTGTGAACATGTCCCTGGAAAGCAGTGAATGTATTGATGTAACAAACCCAGATGGCCAGCGCTGATCATCACACCCCGATGTTACAGGGAAGAAGAGGGGGCTAATTTTGGTGCTCAGACTGGGATCTGCATTAAAGATTTAGAGTCCACGTTGGCCGTAGATATCCACATAAAAGAGAAACCACCGGAGGCTTTTTGCTCAGCGCGCCTCAGAGTCCTGTCCTCCATCTCTTTAACTGACAGCCCGTCAGAGGTTCACATCAATGGAGATCTGAGCATTCACACACAAACTTGTTTTTATATCCTAGTAAGGACACCTCATAGACATAAGGCATTCTCTAGCCCAGTGTTTTTCAACCAGTGTGCCGTGAGAGATCGTCAGGTGTGCCGTGGGAAATTATCCAATTTCACCTAATTGGTCTAAAAACATTTTTTGAAAACAAATAATTAATTATCTGCAAATAATATGGATATAAATATTCAAGACACTTTGATAAGAATGACTAAATTGTTAATATAGGCTACAGAGACATTTTTGTTTGATGGTGTGCTTCAATGAAAAAAATGTACCGTGGCTCAAAAAAGGTTTCATGTGGCCGGCCACATAATATCAACTTATTATGAGTTACTTCTGTATGTTTGTATTATGAATTATATATCAAGACAAAACATTTTATTTTGAAATTCTGGAAATATCATCCTATCCCAGTGTTTCTCAATTCAAGCAGGTGTGTTGGAGCAGGGCAGCATCTAAAACAGGGCTTTTCAACTAAAATTTCCGGAGGGCCAGCTTTTCGAAAGGCTGTCCAGACAGTGGCCCTACAACCCCTGTAATACTATTCTGTGTTGCAGTAAACGGATACAAATAGATACAACATTATATAAACAGTTACAGTACCACCAACATTTGGGTATAACAGTCACAAGTGGCTCTTACAAAATTAGAGGTAACAATATCAACAACATTAAGGTGCAATGGCCACAAAAGGCTATTTTTGCAGAAATATAAGTAACAGTACCAATAATATTCAGGTACAATTGGTACAGTTGGCTCTTAGTGCAAAATATTCTAGTATATACATAGACTGCGTACAATTACAGCTGTACTAGTATTTGCCAAAAAGTGTCGCAAAGTGCCAGAAATAGGCAACGCTACATTTTTGGGGCTTTTTAATAATACATTCATTGTTTATGGGTTAATGGGTCGCGGGCCGGTCCAAATTGCTTGAGGTGCCGGATCTGGCCCTCGAGCCTTAAGTTGAATAGCCATGATCTAAAACATGCAGTGCAGGGGGCCCTGAGGACCAGAATTGTGAAACACTGCCCTATCCTAAACCCATTTCTAACCCTCACCCTAAAACCAAGATACTTTTGCTCAAGTATCGCTTTTTACAAGACGGTCAATACACCAAGGCAAATATTGATATTTTAATTAATAAATGAAGGCGCTCTAAAGTAAACAGTCCCTGACTAGTTTCACACGCTAGGCGTCTCTACTTCATGTCTGAACGGTGGAGAAAGCTACGCTAAGAGACGCTCAGTCCACGTTCAATACATGTATGTTTTATGCACTTTGTTCTCCAAGTTGTGAATAAATAGAGAAACTTTTTTTAACTTTTCACGTTAACGTTTTTAGATAGATATCGCGATGTATCGCCACGTAATTGTCCTGCGATATATTGATTATCACATAATCGCTGTATCGTGATATTATTGGTATCGTGCACCATGTATCGAGTATTGATAGAATATATTACTAAACTTTTTTTCTTAGCAGTTTTTTGGCATAAACAGAAGAGATATTTCACAATAAAAACACAACAAACTATATTTGTGATGGGATGACATTGAATTAAACTCTATTTATATATTGTACAGATTATAATTTATGTTTTACTTTATTTTGTGTTGTCTGGTTTTGTGATATTTATAGATTGATTCGCATAAATACATGTTGTTTTTGTACTCGGATAGCAAAATCTAAGTACTAGTCCGGGATGGACTGATTCATTTGTCGTTTGTGTAACTTTACACTCATTTTTCGTTCTCTAAAACTTTGATTGTCTGTAGTTTTAGTTTAGTTAGTCTCATTCTTATTCATGTCGTGCATGTAAACACGTTACACAAAAAGATCAATAAAAATGCCACATTCCTGTAACAGTAGCCTCACTCATATGAGAAACTTGTAAAAGGCCTTTCAGACAAAAAAAAAACACACACACAAGCAATCTGCTCTTTGGTGAGTCCATTAAAATGGTGACATTTTTAATAATAGCACAATGGGGGGGTCACAGCGAGGGAAGCGAGCGGACACATTTACAGCTATTCTGCTCTCCTATTATACAAGGCTGCACGGCTGGGGTTTGTGTGAGCTCCATTAACTAAAAGGAAATTTGGTAGTGGCAGCGCCAATGCACACACACACACACACACACACACACACACACACACACACACACACACACACACACACACACACACACACACACACACACACTGTGACCCTTCCACTCACAGCCCTTTATTCTCAGCCAAGACTAAAGACAGCAGTGTGTGTGTTATAGACGAAATGAAATACCACAGAAATATAGCAACGGGCTATCGATAACGTGGTGTCTAAGACGATCGTTAAGAATGTGCATAATTAGTGGAAAATGAGGATAACGATGAAGCGCGAGGAGGAGTTAACTGTTTGTTTAATTAAAAACGCAGTCGCAAAAAGGTCAGAACATTAAATTGTGTCACTGTTATCTGAGATTTATTGATTTTCAACATCTCAGAAAAACAACGCCAATAATCAGGCACAACAAAATTAGCAATTAATTCATCAACAAAGAAAACAAATCAAACTAAATTGGTAAATACCATGTACTGTAGTTCTATATAAAGCGAGCATGTAGTTTATTGGTTCTCAAAGTGCGGCCCGCGACTCAATGCCGGCCCGCAGAAACATTTCTGGTGGCCCGCAATGAATTACAGTTGATAGTTTTAATCCATGAGCCTCTAAGCTTCTTAAATGTTTATTGGACATTACTGGATACAGACCAATAAGTGTAAACTGTACTGCAATCTGGTCATTAAAATGATTACAAATGGGCCCTCAGGTTTCAAAACTTTGAGAACCCCTGATATAGTTGCACAGTTGTGTTGATTTGTAGCAGGTGTTATGTTAACTTCCTCGTTCCAATATCTTTCTTTGTCTGTGTGTTTTCTTTCCTCCACATTCTCCAGCTTCCTCCCACAGTCCAAACACATGCCCGGTTGGGGTTTAAAGGTCACATAGAGTGGTCCTGATCCAGTATCGGTATCGGGTTCCGATACAGACATAATTGACGGATCGGAAATCTGTACAGTTGGATCGGAATTTTCAGATCCGTCTGTGTGTGTCTGCTGAAATGTCTCCTCAAGTGATTCCCTGAATGCTCTGTTAGCTGGCTGCAAAAAGTGGAATGGGTTTCCTGAACCGAGGCGTGTCTCGATGAGACAGGAGTAATGATGCACGACTCCGTTCAGGAAATCCATTCCACAGTTTACAGCCAGCTAGCAGGCGAGCATGATTGACCAGGAGTTAACCAGGAAGTTCAGCTCCGCAACCTGCAGCCGAGCCGACGTAATCCCAGCCGTCACCGTTTAAAACGCCTGCTCGCTGAGGAGAACAGTACTGACGGCGGCATAAATACAATGAAAATCACACTCCTCCAAGCCAGGGTTCACGTTAGCCGGTATATATGCCGTTTTTTGGCTGTTGTCACGTGAATTTAGCTGGCGGAAAAAAATATCGCCGGCCAAAATGTCCGGTGAAATCAATGATTAACACGGAGACGCTATTTATTTATTTAAAACACCGGCATCGCGTTGTGTTTGGAGATTGAACATTCACGGCTCGTCTGTGACTCCGTTTATGTTTGTGTGTGCGCTGCTATGCGCTCAATGTGTGTGTGTGTGTGTGTGTGTGTGTGTGTGTGTGTGTGTCGCCAGGGGTCTGTAAAGTCGCTGTAAACGTTGTAAAAGTCGTACATATCATACTTGCCTGTATAAAGGAGTTTATTACAGCTTATAATCAAAATGATGACAAAAACAATGATAATAATATTTAAGCAAACAGAGCATCCATATCGGAATAGTATCGGCAGCTATCTAAAGTCAGATATCGGGATCGGATCGGAAGTGAAAAAAGGTGGATCGGTGCATCCCTAGTCCTGTTGCACATATATGTTAGTTATGGAGGTCTACTTACATACATTAACTTGTTTTTATGGTCAAAAACCTCCTAGTTTCTGTAAACTAGCCGATAGAAATCCTCTTTTCTGACAGTGTTTTTCAGCCGCGATGTTTCAGAGTGAACTTTCACCCCCAGGAGACAGAGTCTTGTGATTGGCCAGTACTATCCAGCACATCCGTTCTCAGAAGTGCAGCGCCCCCCTCTGGAACGGCGGATGCACTGCTCCTCATTATCAAAACATTGTTTTAACAGTGTTTAAAAATAGCTTCTTCACGACTCCCCGCCGCAGTCCCTTTTATGACTTTAAACCGGAGTCAGACCCAGAGTCAGAAGACACTGTTGCTCGTGAAACACCTCCACAACAGACGTTATTCTTCTTCTGCGGTTCAATGTACGTAACCGGATGTGCCCGGACTACCGCCCGGAGGAGGACGATCTGCTGTTCAGGAGAACCGCTGCTTACGTAACTATTACGGGATTTTCAGAGATCTCGTTGAGCCCCGAGATTACAATAAACACAACGTTCTCAGCAATGGCTGAACTGTTTGTTTCGAACCGTCAGGCTTCATAAACAAGGTAATGACGCAGATACACACCAAAAAAAACAGCGATAATAGGAACTTCCGGTCTAGTTCCGCTTTAATATATTGAGACTATAAATTGACTAAAGGTGTGAATGTGAGTGTGAATGACTGCTTGTTTCTGGTGTTGTCCAGGATTTATCCTGCCCCCCCCCCCCCCCCCCAGATAACCTTAAATATAAAGTATTATAGTGAGTAAATCTTAACCCTTTAACACTTTGCAATTATGCTACGGTTTGTGCTATTGAAGCCAATGTGTGGTTATTACGGTCATTTTACGGGGTCTGAGCTGCCTTGGCGGAGGTCCGTGCTCGCCGAGTGCTTTTCTAGTTTTAAATATGTTTTATACTCTTCAAATTTAACATGCAATATCTGGTGTACAACTATTTTAACATGCAGTAAACTAAAAATAACTGCAAGATATTTAAAGCTATTCTGGAAAAATTGGCACAAAAGCACAAAAATCACAGGAAATCAAGGGTTTTAGGAACCCTGAGCATTTAGGGTGCTTTTTTCCATTACTACGTTGAAACATCTAATCTCTTAGAAATGAGGGTTCCAAAAGGGTTCTTCTACAAGGGCTGAGGTTCTACCTGGAACCGTTTGCTTCTAAGAAACCCTTTCTTCGAGAAATGTTTTTTCTCGAAGAAAGGGTTTCTTCGAGAAAAAGTACAATGGTACAATGTGCCATTGTACCTGAGTATTTCAGGATCTGAAGATCTGACAAGATTTTCCAGTGTTTTCAGTGTGATGAGGGTAAATAATATCCAGCGAGCAGCAGTTCTCTGTGTGAAAACAGCTTGTTGATGCCAGAGGTCAGAGAATGAGAATAACAAAAACTCAGCTACCGCAGCAGCAGAACTCCTCACTGGCTGCCATTACTGCACCTTTATGAGCTGTCCTGTGTACCTTGTTAAGTCAGTGAATTTATATTTTCACACTAACAATGTGAACATTTTGTCAACATAAAAAGGGGTCACTTGTGCTGTGAAAAGAACCAGAACCTCCAGAGATGCGTCACGTGACTGCGCAGCTCCTCTGCAGCTCCTCTGCTCACAGAGCTTCACACTTAGCTTCAGCTCGTTGTTGAACTGTTCAACCGAAACTTCATTTTCACCCTCACTGCTCTCATGGCATCTTGTTTGGCTGCAGCAACGGGCAAAAAAAATTGACTGTGGGCTTCCTGCCCGCAATCAAACAGACATTAGTGACTCGGCTGAAGGGCACATTATCTACGTTTAGTATAGCTTTACATCTAGATACTCAAATGACCTGTGGGCCAGTGACAGTCTATACAGGTCAAGACAGGGTCAGTGTAGAGAGGAAAAAGTGGGGAAAACAGCTGTTTAGTGAGGTGTGGGCAATATTATAAAACAATATTCCATCATAATATCGCAATAAAGATTTGATTTCACAGAATTTCAAGGTAAAAGTGCTTGTTTTGAAATGGAATGATGAAAATGTCTCAATAAAAAAACAAATTATCCAATGAACACCGTATATCCCAAACACACACATTTGCATTACTGTAATTACGCGTCAGTTTGTGCTATCAGAAAAATTCCAGCTGTTTCTGAAAGCTGAGAAGTTGCACGTCAAGAAACATGTGGTTATTACGGGTTATTAATATAATTTCACTCTCGCCATTGCAGGAAGCCGGCGAATCTTTTCTGAATACCGAGTTTCCGATTTTTTTGGTCTGATTTTGGACATTGAGACGCATTTTTAATATGTGATATAATATGTATTTTTTGTTTTTTAAGTACAGCTTTTTGTTTTTCTTCATTATATATATATACACGCGCACACACACACATATATATATATATATAATACACTGTTTCAACATGCAGTGAATTGTAAATAACTGCCAGATATTGAAATTTATTCTGGAAAATGGGCAAAAGCACTGAGTCACAGGATGATTTTCTGACCCTTTTATGGTTAAAATACGTTAAAAAAAAAAGTTAAAATAAATGTGTCCAGACGGACATTTTTGACCTAAGGTGTTAAAGGGTTATACAAAATAAATTTGTTTTTACATAAATCTAAAATCAAGTGAATGATGACATTGGTAACTGTAAGTAAAACACCAAACAAGCTTAAATATGTCGTATTTAGTGTTGAATGCATTTAATAATGAGATCATTGCAACCAAATGTCTTAGTATTACTATTATATATTATACAGCAAATATATTTAGTATTATATCCCATCTATGACCTCACTGGCCGCTGTCGAAGAGGAGGTTGTTTTCACTGTAACATTATATTTACGTTGTGATTGATTGATTGATTGATTGGAGGTCCACCAGTTTGACTCCTCTGCTCTTAAATAATCTTATTATTGTTCATTTTAAGTACAGAAAAGGCTGATGGGTGTATAAAGTCAAACGGGTTGATAATGCGAGATGAAACATGAAAACTTTCTGAAAATTGTTAAAACATGTTACTATGAGCTCATAGTTGCACTAATAGCACTTTTATGTGGAAACAAGTGCTTATATGAGCTTTAAAAACACACACGAGTCAACTTAAAAGCCTATTGACGCATTTCCCATTAGCATAAGTGAAAAATGAAGTTTACTGACTGACTGTATACTGAGCTGAATTTCACTTCACTGTTTGAAAAGTGTGCATCGTATAAAGCGTTGTGCTTTCGCTGAGTCAGCTGCATCTACACTGTGTCATGTCACGTTATCATTGCTGCCAACGAGAGCCAGAGCCAATAAAAAAAGCCGCTTTTATTGCGGAGTCATTTAACCTGAGAGGGAGCACTGATTGTATTCTTTTCCCCGCTGCAGACAAAAGGATGCGGCATAGAGGGGATTTATTTACGGCTTTGACTGTTTGAAGGACACCTTTGACCTGCTGCTGAGATCACTGTTTGGATTTTTCTGGATGTCGTGTCTTTGCCGCATCCTTTATTTTCTAATAGTAAGTGTGAATCAGGGCTAAGTCAGACAGGAGCTGAAGGACTCTGAAGCCTGAGGCTGCTGCATTTAAACGGGCAACTGGGTTTATGGGCCTGTACGGCTTTGGTGAGACGTTTATTACAAACTGCACAATAAAGCGTTACACTCCGTTAGTGTCATCACTTAGCAGGCAAAATATTCTGGACTCTATTATTTAAAAATAATAATAATAAAAACAATAATAATGAATAGCTGTACTGATACAAAATCATCAAGTGTGAAAAAAACAATATTTTAGGGATAGTTCGGAATTTTGGACATAAGACCTATTTTCCAACTCAGCTGGTGTGATGGAGACGTCTGGAGAAGATTTCAAGAAATTTCATTTAGTTCTTCTAGTTGCCGAGTTCGCTGGTGCTATGGCTAGCGCAAGTCAATGGTACCAGCTAGCATGGCATTAGAAACACTCATACCGACTCCAAACTGCACCCAAGGCGAATTAATTGTAACGGCAGACTATCGATGTACATATCTGTGTTGATAGAACAATATTTGAAACAAAACTAACTCGCATTGCATGAATTTTTGAGGGACTACTTTCTCAGCAGCAGCGAAATCAGTCTGCCGCTGCCATAGCCTAACAGGAAGTATGACGAGCTGCTGCTGCTGCTGAGACATAAATCCTTCAAATTGCAAGGTTGGTTTTATTTCAAATATTATTCTATCAACACAGATATGTACATCAATAGTCTGCCGTTACAATCGATTTGCCTCGGGTGCACTGTGGAGTCGGTATGAGTGTTTCTAATGCCATGCTAGCGTGTACCATTGACTTGCGCTAGCCATAGCACCAGGGAACTCGGCAACTAGAAGAACTGAATGAAATTTCTTGAAAACGTCTCCAGACGTCTCCATCACACCGGCTGAGTTGGAAAATCAGGGGAAAGTTGGAAAATTATAACTAGGGTTGGGTACCGTTCATAATTGAACCGAAATGGTACCGATATCTGGAATTCCATACCGGTAGCAAACGGTACCTTATTTCGGAACTTTTAAAATGTTTTTCAGTTGTAAAACAAAGTCTACACTTCTCAGTTTCAGTTTTTTTATGATGAAGATTTCAGAACAGTAAATAAATAATCATAAATAAATGAAAAGCCAACTGGCCGAAAGTTAGCCACATGGCTAACGCTAGCCACAGATGACAGGCTAACAACAAGCAAACACTTTTGGAGAAGTCGCTAGTCAGAGGCCGACCTCGACTAGAATGTGACGTATCACTGCTCTCTCTGCGACTATGCGGGTAAACAAAAAAAGACACGCGCATGTTGGTGGCATCAGGAAATGGAAAGTGACGACATCGTCACTTTCTATGAGTCAAAAATGGTACATTCTTCAGCTTTTAAATAAATCCCGTGTTTGACCCCTAATTATAACGTTTTCTTTATTGTTCATTGTTGTTTGTGTGTGCAGGTACGAGATCAGAGACGTTCACCTGGTGGAGGAGAGTGTCCTGGAGAGCCTGAAGGTCAAAGCCGACTTCCACAACTTCAAGCCGCGGCCGTTCAACATGCGGGAATTTTACGACCGCACGGGTCACGACATCAAGGATATGCTGCTCGCCTGCCACTTCCACGGCGCTGAGTGCAGGGCGGAGGACTTCACTGTGGTAAGAGAATGTTTGATCATCAGTGAAACAGTAATTATGATGACATTTAATATCATATTTTTTACCTGCTATACTTACGCATACAGCACACACCACACACGGTGTGCATGACACCAAATGCCCAGATTTTTGAACCGTGCTCAAAGAGCGTGTTAGGTGCGTGTGGTAGCCTTGGTAGGAATGTGTCCTATTCCCTGTGTCCAGACTTGTACCGCCACCCGATGGTGAAGTGAGATACTACAGGACCCTGTCGCGCAGGTATACACTACCGTTCAAAAGTTTGCCGTCACCTATACGATTTTTGTGTGTTTTCCATTAAAACTCACACGTTTATTCATTAACAAAAGTTGCGAAATGAATAGAAAATATAGTCAAGACATTGACAAGATTAGAAATAATGATCTTTATTCAAAATAATAGTTTTTCCCTTTCGTCAAAGAACCAGCAAAACTGTTTTCAGCTGTGCTAACATCATTGCACAAGGGTTTTCTAATCATCAATAGTCTTCTAACAAGATTAGCAAACACAATGTACCATTAGAACACTGGAAATGGGCCTCTATACACCTATGTACATATTACATTAAAAACCAGACATTTGCAGCTAGAATAGTCGTTTACCACATTAATAATGTGTATTTCTGATCCATTTAATGTTATATTCATTGAAAAAAAAGTGCTTTTCCTTCAAAAATAAGAACATTTCTAAGTGACCCCAAACTTTTGAACGGTAGTGTCATTTTTAAGTATCTGTATTTTCAAAACCATATAGGTTAAAATCTAGAAAATCGTCACACTATGTGTTTTAAACTCTCTTTTTCACAAAATCATGGGCTGATGTAGACGTATGTCATTTTCTGACCCTGCTGTGTTTTCTGCTGTTGGTTCAAATAGAAACTGTCGCTAATTTGTCACACTTTAAAGGAGTTATGTGATCATATGTTATTTTTTTTATTATTATTATTATTATTTTCAGCGGCGCAGACGTACGTCCACTCCTGTGCAAAATCAGATTTACACTTCAACATTAACATTTTCCTTTCTTCCCCCTTTTGTGATAACCATTTACGAGCTTGTTTGTGTTGTTTTGAATCTGTGCCAAACCGTCCTTGCTATAATTTATGATCAAACACTGTTTTGAGCTTTTTATTTATTTAGTTGACTCCCCACAGCTCTCTGTTCCTGTTTTTTACCTTTTCATCTCCTCATTGTAAGACGTTCCTGCTTCAGAAACAGTTGGAAGGCAGGGAGGGAGGCGAGGATGCCATTGTCCCTTGAAATTAAACCACTTTTGGAGGAGAGATGTGTGTAGTGATGCAGAGGAGCTGGTCAAAGTGTATTAAAACAGTCCACTGATGTCGTGTGACTGACTGATGCACAAGGAACTTTCCCCCTGCAGCAGAAAAAAAAAAGTTCCCTGGCTCTAATGCCCACACCATAAAACCCTGCTGTTACTGCGCTGACACACCCAGACACAGTTGCCAATAGTCACTGGCTCTGATGTGGTTTTTAATTTGGAGCTGAACATTGATCATTCTACACAGCAGGCCTCACTGAATAGATTGGATTAAGTTTTATGGTAGTTTAGCCCCACCCCACCCTATACACACCCCACGGGAAGATTCACGTTTATCTGCAGTTCACATCTGTGGCTGCTGCTGTGGAGCGAGTGAGTTGTGGATGTTGTTGTTGTTGTTGCTGTTGTTGTTGCATGTGTAGATCTAAGAGTTGAACATTAATGCACATTCATACACACAAAGATGAGCTTGTCACAGTGTCATTTACAGCTTTAAAGGGCGATTTTTCTGCTTATGGACAATTGTTTTGTTTCCTCTTATGAAATCTTTGATAGCAAAACAGATGCGTGTCTTTTTATGTGTGGAGCGGAGAGATTAATGCTGAGTCTGTCAGTCATCAGACATCATGTCTGACAGCTTTGACATAGATAATTTCATTTATGTATTTATTTATTTATTATTTAACCTTTATTTAACCCTTTAAAGGGACACTGCATAGGATTTATATGACCCAAAATCCACTTTTTTATACATATTATGTGCTCCTGCATTGTCTAATCGCTGTATAATAGTTTTTGTTTCATTTTCGTAGTGTTTCAAAAAGTCATGTTAAATAACATGGTTGCGGGCCGCTGTTGCATAGCCACTGTTAGCAGAGAGACGCCATGTTTCTACCGGAGCCTGTAAGGACAAACCCGAGAGAACAAATCAAGCGTTGCTTTACTTGTAGCTGAAGTCCCGCCTCCACTCTCTCCGCTTCGTCTGCTACGGCCGCGGTAGCTAGCCCTCTCCCTCGCCGGCCTCTGACAGCTCTACCACGTCCACGAAGAGCTGTCCCTCGTCCTCGTCCTCGCCCTCTCATTGTCTGAATAAACACTAGAACCTCATCTGCTGACACGGAGAAAAATGACAAGGACGACATTTGACCGGCTGAGGATACCGTAGCGCTCAGGGAAGGGAGGGGGTGAGCAGAGAAGCAGTTTGTTGTTGTACATTTCAGCCTCTCCTCTAGATGTCACTATAAACTACTTACTTCACCTTTAAGGTACGCACCGAGAAAAAAGCGAAAGCATTTTTTATTATTTTATTTTATTTACTTATGATAACAATAACGTGAAATTAGACCCTTCACTATTTCAGATACAGGCCTCTACCAAACGGTTGAGACGTCTGGTCATAATAAACCTGGTTTGCATAATTCATAAAGTACAACATTCAGAACGAGTCTGTGTTGATAGAATAATATTTGAAACCAAACGAACGTCGCATCGCATGAATTTTTGAGGGACTACTTTCTCAGCACTATACTTCTGGCAGCGGCATCAGTCCGCCGCTGCCGGAAGTATGACGCGCTGCTGCTGAGACATAAATCCTTCAAATTGCAAGGTTGGTTTTATTTCAAACATTCTATCAAAATTACACCGATTACACCGATTGTCTGCCGTTACAATCGATTTGCCTCAGGTGCACTGTGGAGTCGGTATGAGTGTTTTTAATGTCATGCTAACTTGTACCATTGACTTGCGCTAGCCATAGCATCAGCGAACTCGGCAATTAGAAGAACTGAATGAAATTTCCATCACACCGGCTGAGTTGGAAAATAGGTCTTATGTCCAAAATTCCGAACTATCACTTTAACGAACAGTTTTTAGAAATAATCCATTTACATTTTGTCTTGTTTGTTTAGGTTTATTATTATTATTTTATTTGGAGTTCCTCGTTATTTCTGCAAAAACATGTTGCATAACTGCTTCCCGGCTGCCAAACCTTCTGGTTTTTGGGAGAAGCATCACTCCGACCTTTGCTTACTCCCCTAATCAAAACTCTTTCCAAAAGTCTTGGACAGAATCTCCAACTTGTTAGCTGATCATATAGTTTATAATTGGAACATCTGAATGTCTCCAGTCTCTAAGTTATATCCAAACTTTCAGGTTCCTTAACCTTTGAACTTCCCCTATATACCTTTACCTTCCACAGTTTTCCTCTTTGACTTGAATTATTTTCTATTTTCTGTTTGTCTTGTCGAAGCTCTCAATTTACCGGTCGATCTACGCTCCTATCCTCACCTATGGTCATGAGCTGTGGGTAGTGACCGAAAGAACGAGATCGCGGATACAAGCGGCCGAAATGGGTTTCCTCCGCAGGGTGTCTGAGCTCTCCCTTAGAGATAGGTCACCCGGGAGAGGCTCAGAGTAGAACCGCTGATCCTCCGCATTGAGAGAAGCCAGATGAGGTGGCTCGGGCACCTCGTTAGGATGCCTCCTGGACGCCTCCCTGGTGAGGTGTTCCGGGCATGTCCCACTGGGAGGAGGCCCCGGGGAAGACCCAGGACTCGCTGGAGAGACTATGGGCCAATTCCAATTCCTATCTTAACCCTCAAGCTCAACCCTCAATCTTAACTGGCCCTCAAAACCAAGTGTTGAGGGTTATTTTGTCACTTAGAAATGGGACACCCCTCAAATGCAGATACGTCTTCAGACTGTAGGGGGCAGAATAACGTGAAAGCTGCGTCCAGTCTGTCAACTCCAAAAAAGAAAAACACATTTACGTCAGGATTATTTATTACGATCCGTTTGTCAGTCAAGTTATTAGGTTGTCAGTTAGTTATAAGATGATACTCATACAAATACCACAACCACGGACATATTCAGCTGACAGTTACCACACACCACGGCTTATTGAAAAGTAAACGATCGCTTGTCCCGCACCGGCCGGCTATTGACAAAAGATCATAAAATAAAAATAATTTTTACACAACAATGACGTCAGTAATCCAATGCATTCTGGGTAGCCCTTGCTCCCAAGGGTGGTCTCGGAAAATCTCAATATTGAGGGCGATACAGCCCTTAAACTTGCCCCTCAACTTAATTTTTCTGAGAATCCGGACAGCACTTGCACTAGAGGGATTGCGCATTTTTGAGATTGAGGGTTAAGCAAAGAATTCACCCTATGTCTCTCGGCTGGCCTGGGAACGCCTCGGGATTCCCCCAGAAAAGCTGGATGAAGTGGCCGGGGAGAGGGAAGTCTGGGATTCTCTGCTCAAGCTACTTCCCCTGTGACCCGACCTCGGATAATCGGTAGAAGATGGATGCGTCCATGGATTTTAGTCTTGCATTTATTAGCATCTTTTTTTCGTTGACTTTACCTGTTTTCAAAAAATAGCATTTTAGGGCTTTTCCAAAAATGTCGGTCCTGTGTGGATACTCCTTAAATCATTCTTGTGTGTGCAGGCCCTGAATACACCAGGGAGGCAGGTGTGATTGAACACAGTTGAGGATAATGAGCAACACTGGGAAGACGACAAGAAACAAGACACAAACACCGTGTAAAATAAAAGACGGACAAGTCAGCAAGAGACGCTAGTTAAACATGAGACACCAATAGGATAATGAAAGTCCGAATAAATCAAAACACTTGCACACATTGACTCTTTTGTTTCACAGTCAAACTAAACGTTATGATGTGATTTTCTGTGCTTGGTAATAGTTTAACATTATTTTAAGCCTAGTTAGCCAGTCTGCCCCCAGGCTAACATGGACCTAATGCTAACCGGAGCTACAGGTTTTTTTTAATGAATCATTTGCTGCAGTAAAGGAAGCTCTTGCGTTGCTCTTAAATCACTCTCTTGTCCCTTTATAATCCATCCTTTAGCGATACTGCTTTTATGTCTTGAGGGTCACATGTTACAGTGGACACATTGACAGTCTATCACAGTATCACAATTAATGCCCATATCTAGTCTTTTTTATCTGTAATCTACATGACTGTGAGATGGAGACAGTGTATGTAAAAAGAACATGGAAACAGCACATTCAAATTGAGGCACTATTACTGACCACTACGGAGAAATTAGATCAGTTTTCCACAGTGACAATACACTCCTGGACACAGATCACCACCAAAATCCATCCAACCATTTCTTCCTTGGGCCATAACCTACATCTCATCCAGATTTCATCCAAATCTGTCCTTTGCTTTGCTGAGTTAAAGGCAAAACCTTCACTTCCATGGTGAAGTAAGAATCACGACTGAGGAAAACACAACTGTAGTAAATAGGGACTGATTCCACTGGAATCATATGTAGAGATTTGTAGTTTGAAATCGGTCGTTCACCCAGAAATGATGGTTAAATCTTCTGTTACCACTTCTATCATTTGTGATATTGAGGTAATTCAAAAACTATGGGACTGGTGATCTGTCCAGAGTGTGACAGCTATGTCAGCTGAGATTGGCACAGTGGAGGATAAAGTGGTAGAAGACGGATGGATGGATGGATGGATGGATGGATGGATGAATGGATACCAGGAAGCAGAGAAATAGATCTTTGCACCCATGCTTGTAATTAGAACCTCAGGACTTCCACGGAACAACCGTCCAATCACAGACAAGATGTGAGATGTCTAAACGGTCGAATAACTAATTGAACAATTTTTTTTGACAATTCTACAGCCATAAAACCTAAATAAATCAAGGTGGCCTGATTATCTTTGGTGGTCATAAGAGGGTTAAAGGAAGTTCCCCATGGATGCAGTAGCTCTTGTCAAGATGACTTTATGTCATGGATGTATAATATGAACTGGATAGAGCTCCGCCCCCTCTGCCTTGAAGACAATTTTTACATGGTGGCCACTGTGGGTACTGCAACAGAAAACCCCATAAAAGCCCAAAAAGCAATTTTCCCATTGAACGCAATAGTAAAATAGACGACTGTAAAAGTGTCCACAGGACACCTCGAGACATGGACACTGGCTTTTATAGATCTTTATATGGTACTATATGGACACTACTGCACATGGGCCCCATAACCTGGAAATAAATGTGGAAGTCAAATAGCTTTTTTGTCATATGCGCTGCGTGAGCAGCTTCATAGGAATGAACAGAAGCGAAGGGGCGGTGCTCTATCCAGTTCATATAATACATCAATGCTTTATGTTAGGGGCCTCAAACTCAAAATGACCTGGGGGCCAGTGAACTTCTAGGCTGGTCGAAGTAAAAAAGTTCCACAGTTCGGACAAAATGAACTAAACTTAAGTTAAAATGATATCCTGATAGGCCATCATGATACCGCACATTTAAAATGTCCAGGATGATGCTCACTCTTTCAATGTAAAAGTGTTTGTCAGCTGGGATTGGCTCCAGCCTCTCTGTGACCCTCACTCAGAGGATAAATGAATGAATGAATTGCATGCAGACGTCTCTTTGAGCTGCGACTATTGATGTCAGAGCCGGCCTATACGCGGTCTCTCAAAAAACACTTCTTAAGACTTGTTCCGTTCACCTTTGTCAGAAATAAAGTGTTTGTGGCCAGACTTGAATCTGAAGATAATGGTGCACACAATCCCACGACACAATCTCTCTCCGAGAAAATAATTCACAGCGTCGCACTCGACACAAATCCACAGATAGTACATTTAATGGGAAAAGAGTCCGACAGCTACAGATGAAGTACAGTGTATTGAATCTTTCTGACAAGCCATTAGGACGGAGTATAAATGTGGTTGAGGCCACAGCTGAAGTCTGCTTTTACACCTCAGACTTTTACTTGATGTGCTGAATGACTTAAATAAGACAATAATGATTATAAATGGAGTTAAATGAAACGGAAATTGCGATTATGAGGTCAGGCCGACCTCGAAACTGAAGCAGATTCCGTCATTGCTAATAAACCCAGACTCAGATGAGCTGGTGCTGATGCTGTCGCACACTGTCGTGATTTACTGTGTTATTACCACCTGTGCTTTTCTCACTGTGACAAATGTTTGCTGTGGAAAAAAAAAAAAAAAAATAAGGACATAATTACACAAGCCAATATTGCCTTTGAGCTCACCTTCACAACACAACAGGGCATTTCTTTCATTTGGTTTGTTCTCCTCAGAGTGAGAAGGGGAAAAATATTAAATCCTGCCCTCAGAAAAAAGTCCCTTTTATAGTGAGAGGTTAATATGGCTGTGGCTTTGTGGACGTGTAATGATGTGGATGTTGTTGGCCGAGTATAACGTCCTGCTCCTAAACCCAGACATTTGACCATTTGAACATTTTGGTTCGTGCTGTTTCAATAATTCAGAAGAAGAAATGCACTCGTATTGAACATTTAAATTGATTTTTGCTGTGTGTCTGGACCATGTCTGTAGCTGTACTGTAGTGCTCATAAACCCTGTTTTTACCATGCAGTTCAGTTTGATTCAATTCAGTTACACAAGTATTTCAAGGCAGAGAGTCATTACTTCCATGTGATCGGGGGGAAAAAGCATTTTTAAATTTGCCAACTAAAGCAACAAAGACAAGCCAAATGAAGGATGTTTTGATTTTGCCTTTTCTGGCGTAAACACTGACCTTGTCAGGACCAGTCGTCGTCATGGAGACCGAAACCTGCTCTTTCTTTATGAGGCAGAAACTCATTTCTGAGGAACTGGTTAAGATTTGTATCGTAGTTTAGTTTAAAGACATGACATTAGGCATGAAATTGATAATGGTTAAGGTTATTGATGACACTTAGTTAAGGCTGTCCACATTAATGGAATTCAATATGTGCACATGTGAACCAGTAGAATAGGGGACTTTGGTGTCGTTACACATCCACAAAGAGGGGACTCACGTTGAACGGGGGACATTTTTCAGGTCCTCTCTTTGTCATGCTTTAAATCAAGCTACAGTTATGTCTCAGACACGCTGGTGAATTGTATTTAATATTTAGCAAAGTGGGGACTTGCAAGTGTGTGAGTGTTAAAACCCAAACTCAGCAGTGCCCCTGCTGGCTGGAGCAGGGATTTTAACACCTCGTTTCTATGTTTGTGTGTGCGTGTGTGTGTACTTGTCAACCAGTAGAATAGGGGACTTCGGTGTCGCTACACACCCACAAAGAGGGGACTCCGTGTTGAACATGGGACATTTTTCAGTTCCCTTCTTCGACATGCTTTAAATCAAGCTAAAATCATGTCTAAGACACTCTGGTGATTCTTTTTTTTTGGATATATAAGCAAAGCGGAGACTTGCAATAATCCATACTCAGCACTGACCCTGCTGGCTGGAGCAGGGATTTTAACACCTCATTCACACGTCGTTTCTGTGTGTGTGTGTGTGCACAACACACTTAAGCAATGTATTGATCTTTCTGTGTATTTTCCTCTAATTTGATGAGCTTTGATCATTTATGCAATAGTTCATTTATTTAGCGCACAAGTCCAAGTCTGTTTCTCAATCTGCGCTCCCCTCTCGCCGTGCTCTCGTCCCACTTGTCCCTGTTCACACTTCACCACTGTGTCCACTGCGAGAGAGCAATTTCTCTTCTCTTTTGAAGAGCAGTGTGGTGCTCGGGAAATTGCATTTTGGTCGGACCGTAGTGGTCGGCGTAGAGGTGTTTCCCCCGGAGAGGGTTAAGGCCTTTATTTCTCTCCTCTCAGCTTCCCCTTTGTTATCTACATCAGTGCACAGCGCCCGAAAACTGGAAAATGCACTTCCTTTGAAGATTGTCTTTGATGCAATGCATTGTTAATCTTTTCATTGTTTCATTGCAAAGTGCCTGATGAATAAGGAAAGAGGTATATCCCAACTGACTGTTCTTTGTGGAAAAGATCAAAAGAGAAACTCTATCAGGCTGCTTCTGATGAGACTACAGATTCCCTGCTTAACTCAACCGATGGGATCACGTTCTTTTTGTGGGGAAAAAGTTTGATATTGTTTGATGACAATACCTTGTCATCTCCTGATACAGGATTACAGAATAAATGTCAATTATTCTGCATATTTTTCTCTCCAGCTGAGTATTTGTACTGAGTACAAAGGAACGTTGCTTGAATCAGATTGTACCCAATCTAAGAAGTTCCAATACAGACTCAAAAACCAGACAATACAGGATGGAAGATGACGACAAGAACGGTACAAATGCTGGTGTAGCATTGAGGGATGTGTTTTTAGAAGAGATGTGAACTGGAGTAGAAGTGAGAGTCTGAGTAATGTGCAGCGCTCAGCTGTGATGTGAGCACGCACCAGCTCTGTAAATCAGAGAGGTATTTAGGAAGCAAAGCCTTAAAAGTCTGCAATAAATTCTAAAATCAATTTGAAATCTAGCCGAGAACCACAACGGAAATGACCCCAACTATAGAATATTTTTGAGTAAAGAGGATTTTCAGTTTTTCACTTTCTTCGCAAGAAATTCCCAACAAACGAATATAAGCCTTAAAATTTCAACTTCTAACTTGTTAATAGAGGTGTAACAGTCTTGAAGCACAGTTTCAGTTTCTTGAAGCAATTTACATTTCCTGGTTAAGTGATAACTGTATGAAACAGTCTGACAGGAAGTCCAATTAGACTCATGGGACCAATTTGGACCTTGCATTAATATCTGTCCTCAGTCATCCGCACTGTCTTAAGTAGGACTGGCATTAAAATATGTCCTTGACCCGTCTCCTGTCACCACACATTCAAACACACACTGACATGATAGTTTGCTGAGTTAACAAAGACGTTTTTTAGAGTCTGACTGCACATGTTTGCGTGTGCATTATGTAATAAATCTAAAGCAACTGGCCATAAAATCCTCCTAATATGTCACAGAGACTCAGGAATAATGTTCATATAACAAACTGAAAAAAATATTTTGCAGACTGCAAATCATGTTTATGTTTTGAAATCATGTTTTGGCATGTGGCGCCACCTACCGCCGTCTACCAATCATTGCAGTCAGTAGAGTCTCAGCTGCCGAGCAAACACGGGTTGCCAGTTATGACAGAAAACGAAAACCTAAAAGACCTCTGTATTTTGAATCTGAATGTAGTAACCGTTTTTAGCCACATTCTTACATACGGCACCTTTAATATTGTGGTAGTTTTTAAATCCATCCTGTGATTGGATCTGATTGGTTGAGCTCACACCTGTACTTTGTGTACTTGAATACACTCCCACAACACATCCGAACAATAACTTCCAAACCCCACTTTCAAATCCCAACTCAGACTATGCCTATCCCACATGACCACCCTCCCACTATCACCCCAGCCATCTTTTTCTGTATTTGTCATTTTTAAACTCCGTCTACTGTGTTGAATTTGTTCGTTTTATTGAAAGAGTTTTTTTCAGATTATTATTATTTTTCCTCAAAGTAAATTGCATTTTTGAGGGCTTTCCCATGCTTAAAACCTCACAGATATTTGTGACCCCATCAGACCTGGTGAGAATTTACGTCTGAAAGTGGTTGCGTTGAAAATTGGACCTGAGAGAGGTTTAAATTCACCCTGAACAGCAGGTTTATTGTACATGCACATGTAGAAAAAATAATTATGATCCAAACCCAACAGGAAGGCAACCATTTTTGTTTTATCTTAACTTTTGTCTGTTCTTATATATGATGTGTCTCTGACAGGCGCTTACAAATAAAATGTATTGTATGTATTTTTGGTAACACTTTAGATTAGGGAACACATATTCACCATTAACTAGGTGCTTACTAACAAATACAAGTATCATACTAGCCCTTTATTAGTAATCATTAAGCACATATTAACACCTTATTCTACCTCTATTATGACATGAATTAAGATTTTTCCTACATAAGGTGTTAATATGTGCTTAATATTTACTAATTAAGGGCTAGCATGCTACTTATATGCATGCTAGTAAGCACCTAGTAAATGGTGAGTATGTGTATTATTATTAGTATCATAAATAAATGGCAATGACAGTTAATCAGTGAATTATGGGACGCGCCCTCTGTCCCTCATCACTTGAGGAGAGTCATCTCTGCTAATTGAACTCTGAGGTATTTCCCTAATAGACAAGCAAACGGTGCTTATTTAGAAAATCCGTTCACCACCAGTGAACCAGAGCGGTGCAGAATAAAGTGTGCGAGTCTCACTCTGACGAGCTTCCCTTCCCTCGGTCTGATGAGGCTTTGGCACCTTTTGTTTGTCAAACTCTGGGCTTTGACAGCTCCACCTGGGGAATTGATGTGTTGCCAAAGCTCCCAGTGCTCTGTCGCCGCCGTTGACAGTTGTGTTATCATTTCTGCTCCTTGATCGCTGCCGTCACGTGTCATGAAGGCGGCAGCACACACACGTGTGTAGGATTCCGTAGATGAAACAAGAGAACAGACAGATCAGTGTACATGAGACGCTTCTTGTATTTATCATTTACAAACATGGTGGATATGTACGTATTAATAAAGTCTTTGCAGTCTGTTCACTGGAGATGTCTTTGTTGTGATAGCGGGATGAAAACAACACAATTTGGCATCTCAATCCAAGCAGGAAGTAGAATTTGTCTTTTTTTTTTATCCAATAAGATAAAATTCAGTCTGTTTATCTCAATTGAGTCGTTTTTATTGCTGCATAATAAAATGGACAGAGTGACCAACACAGTCATGAAAATCTGCCTGTTATTTCAGTGTTATCAATGTTAGTAACTGCAATTGCAGGTATTTGTAACAACATAAAGTTGCATTGAGTTGGGACACCTTTTTAAAGGCTTTCTGTGTGGACAGTTAACAGTAAGTGACCTGGTGGTTTCAGGGGTGGAGGTATAGACCAGGCAGAGACGGGATTTCTTTAAAACGCTGACAGCTCACGAATAATTGGCTCAGGGTGGATGTGCCAGGTTGTGACTGGATAAAAAAGGTGAATGCGCCCCGGTGGAGCTCAGAGTTAAGCAGGAATTGTGCCTGAGACTTAGGAGACAGTTTGTGAACTGTCACGAGCCTCGTTTCTCAAAGTGCTGCAGAAAAGTTGCAGTTCAACGTTGCACAATACAGAGATAACACAGAGACAAAGTAGCTCTGACAAGAAATAAATGCATAAAGGTTAATAAAAGGTCGCGCTGTTGGATTTGTTTTCCAGAGCAGGTTTTATAAATCCAGGTTTAAACCATAGACTGTATATAAAAAGTGGACATTTCTTCTCTGTTGGTTGCAAAAATAACTTAATTTGAATGGAAGCCTATGGGAAAATGAGCCTGCACGTCTAACTTAATTTATTAAGTCAGCAAACATTTTCCTGAGGACTTAATGGTTTCAAGTCTTCTTCAATAGAACCAGATGTCAGTCTTTTAAATTATGTTCACATTTGGATCAAAATGGACGTGGAAATTGGACGCCAGTGTCTGATTGGATGGCACCGCTCAAACTTCCCTACAGGTGGTTTGCAGCGACAGCAGCAGATTACCACACCCATAGCTACATTCTTTTTTTTAAATAGATGCCCCTAGTGGTCACGTAAATAATAGCAATCTGGTACCTTGGCTGTGATGTAAATCAAATAGCTGCGACGAGGCTTTACGATAGCATGCAACACCCAGTGTTGTTTGATGGTAAGTCCATCCGTCTGTAACAAGTCTTTTTTTAACCCTAAAGGCCACATTATACTTCTCCGACTGCGTGATGCGTTAAATGACTGCGTAACCACGGAGACGCCTCGAGCCTTCAAACTTCTGCGTCACTGTGACGGATACGCGCTGCAATTTCCCGCCCGATCAGTAGAGGTCGCTGCGCAAGGTTGTTGTGCTTTTGGCTACAGTGAGCAATGGCGTCCGAGAAAGAAAGAGAGAGAAAGACTGTTGTTGTTGAAACAGTGGCCGTTTCTCACTTTTCTGTCACGGAATGCAGTTTTAAGATAATTTGTGGCGAGAAATTGGTCATTTAGAGTCTAAACATGTGCTGTTTGTGTTAAGATATGACGTATTTATAGTTTGACAGTGACGTTGGCGGCGGTGATCAGCTCTGCCTCTGTGGACGCTCGGTGCTCACTGTGAGCCGGCACAGAGCAGCCTCGCTCGGACAGGCTCTCAATCGACGCAGAGGACTCTGCGTAACCTACGCAGAGCACTTTACGCAGGAGTATAAATTGGGCTTAACCCCTAACTAACACTTGAGTTGAAAACTGGTGCTGTATCTCTCCTACCACGGGGCAGTACATTAGGAAACACACCTATATGGATCGTATTTCAAATCTTGAGGCTTCACCGTGCGATGTTACATCCTTATTAGTTACGTCATGACTGGTTGCCACTTGCTATATTAATATACTGTAGGTAACTCGTAATGGCAAATCCTCACCTGGAGTTTTGCCCTCATTTGCATGTCCTTGTATTGTTTGAGTGATGTGTTGTACATAATATTTGGGCTCTGGTGTTTTGCGCAGATTTGATTATCAGGTGAGGAGACCAAGGATGGGGTTTCTGGAGTCAGAGATGAGTAGAAGTTGAAAAGCTTTATTGGAAGCAGCTCAGATCTGAGGAGAACGGAGACAATGCCGAACACGAACAAGGAGATGTTAACAGTTGGGCGTCTTCTGTCAGTCTGCCTGTGAATCCCAGATTTATAGTATTTAAAAGGTTTTGGCGAAAAAGGAGAAGGAGAGTGGAGAGACGTTAGGTCAAGGTGTCTGGCTCCTTCTTCTGCTGATACCTACAGTCGACCTGGTGGAGGACTGAGCATTTGAGTTATTGGTCCTCAGGTAGGGTTAGGTTGAACAAAGATAAAATGAGGCACACTGTGTAGACAGATAATGTGTGCCAGGGTTACACAGAGTTGCAGCTCTGGCCTTGTCCTGAGTTTGTTTAGCTTGTGCTTTTAGGAATGTGAGTTACTAATATAAAAGTTTTTCTCTCACATAACCTCAAGAAAGTCTCCATGGTTGTTGGCTCTTTTCTCACCAACTGGACTGGACTGGAGGGAGCATGTGCAGTCAGTGTGAACTCAAACTTCAGATTAGCAAATGATGGAAATGGACCTCACATGGACCCTAGCAGACAATATGGAAAATAAGATCTGGATATTAAAGCTGGGAACGCTAACATATGGGTGTCAACAGACAGCGGGGATACGAGCAAACCCAGTGCACTTCCGTGTCTGATTAACCGGTTGACTGCGGTTAAGCTGATGTAGAAAATGGTCTTTAGCCCCAGCCTGAACTCCTTACAAGTCACCCACAGGGTGACAATGCGCTCAGATCTCTGTGACAATCCCAGCTGCACTGTGTGCTGGAAATGAACCAGACTCTTGGGAGATAATAGCCCCATTTTTACCTTGGCAAGGATATTCTTTTGCCTGCTTATTCCTGCGGGCTTTTGTGGCCTGAAGCGACAGATGTGAAGCACAGCCACCAACACCGCCTTCTCCACCGGCCGGCAGATTCTGGGTCAGCACGACTGCCTCCTGAATCAGTCACGTTCTCCTATGAGCTGAGTTAGCAAAGTTATGTCACCTCCTGGTCACGGTGTTTATCCTCGTTTCTCTTCCTCCTATCTCTCTTTCTCCCTCCTCTCTCTCTTTCAGGCAGCTTTCTGCATTCCTCCTTTGTCTCAACCCTTGTGTAGAGCATTCCTCACATCAGTCCCCATAGGCATGGCAGTCCTCATTATGTTTTCATGTCATGTTCACTCCTCTTCTTTCTCTTCTCTTTCCCTCCCTTGTTTTTGTGCCCTTTGTTCTCCTTAATCCCATGACATCCCCCCCTCCCTCTCTCCTCTCTCCACTCCCTATATTTTTAAGAAAAAACACACACAAAAACAGAACAAAAAGGCCACAGAAAACACTTACACAGCCCCGGCATCCCACGACGCCTCTGTGATGAACACATGACCGCGGAGGATTAGATTAATATTTGGCTCACACTGCTGAACGAGGGGTATTTTAGTGCTGACCACCTTCAAACGCTGATTGAGGGGCTGAGTAACTACATTAGATCAGCAGGTGAATACTCCGGGCTCATAATGGGAAGTGATTCTGTGCAGGAGAGCCATCTGTCAGCAGAGAGACTGCCAGACACAGCAGGAGAGCTCCGGTGCAAGTTTATCGAGTACAGTTTAAAACACTGACTTTGACAAACATTTTTAACTCCCTGTAGGTTAAACCCTCGTATTATATGTGCGTGGAACTGCGGTATAAATGCGAGTCAAGGTCATAATTCCTTCAGTTCCCTCAGGAAAGTTCAGTGATTATGTGAAACCTCCAAACGAGGCAAGATTTAAAGAGATGAAAAAGACTCCAATGCAGTTAACAAATGTAGGTTATAAACGTTTCATGTATGTATTGATGATCCTTTTTGCGATTGCATGATTTGTCTAATTTTTTTCACTGAAGCTAACCAGCTAAACATTTCAGGTTCTGCATTTATTTATAGACACTTTTTTACAGGGCCCACGGTTGGTGAAGTCGTTAGCAATCTTGCCTTTGCAGCAAAAAGACCCGGAACAACTTTGGAACAAGTGCCTTTCTGCAAGGAGTTTGCATGTTCTCCCCGTGTGTGCCTGGGTTTTCTCCGGGTTCTCCGGCTTCCTCCCACAGTCCAAAAACATACGATATGGGGATTAGGTGAATTGGTCAAAATTGACCGTAGGTGTGAGAGTGTGAGTGAATGGTTGTTTGTCTCTATATGTGGCCCTGTGATGGACTGGAGAACTGTCCAGGGTGAACCCCGCCTATCGCCCAATGTCAGCTTAGATAGGCACATCACCCCCGCGACCCTCCAGTGGAGGATAAAGCGGTAGATAATGGATGGATGGATGGACTTTTTTACATAATTTTTTTCTCTGTGAGGACAGTGGGTTCAGTGGGTACAAGGAGGTCTGGTCCTTCAGTACACACTGCCTTGGTGTCTCTTGTAAAGACACTTTGACGTATCCTGTGTCCCAGAGCCCATCCAAACCAGTTTGATGTGGTACTTTATCCTACCTCCAACTAGAAAAAGTGCACTGGAATGCCTGTCAAAGTGGGACCTCCTACTCGCGAAGTCGGGGCTGATCGGCCTACGCCCACTTCACCAAAATGAAGTCGGAGAATAATGGTGCCCATGGAGTCACATGGATAGGCTATAAACTTTACTTGTTTTAGACACAGCAATTTTTATCACAACATGTTTTTCATGTTACGGCATGAAATTATGTCGGCGTTGTTATCTGTTAGCATGAAGATATGTAGGGCTACGGTAAAAGTACTCATGACGTTACATATCGATATGTATGGCTTTTACACATAAGGCTCGCTTCTGTATGTAAGCAGACTGAATTGCTGACAGTCAAAATGCCTCTTCAAACGTAAAGCGAAAGCGCTGCTCCATCTCATACCCAAGATTTTCTTCTCAGGGCTAGTTTTCATACTCCATGTTTCACATCCGTACAGGAGGCTGGGACAGTGCATTACTGTTGTAGAAGCGTAAAGACCCTCAATTGCTGATAAAAGAGTGCTGCATGTACAGTCGATGACGCTGCATGAGTCGGTTTAATGGTTTATGAAGCATTAACTGGTCACCAAGACCAGAAAATAGCAATATAAGTTTACAATGAAATAGTGTTTTTTCATATTTATGGTTCCAGTTGTTTGGTTGTGGGCCTTGTTTTCAGTTGTCTGGTCATGTTTTTACAGAGCCTATGAGGTGACATTTGTGGGGGGAAAAATATCATGTGTCCAGGCATTTATAAATGACTGCACACTTCCTGTAGTCTAGGTAGTCGTTTACTTTTTCACTCCCAATTTGTTCAGTTTCCCTCCAGTTGTGTTTACCTGATTAGTTCACCTGTGTCTTAGGTCCACTCCCTCGTGTATTTATTGTCTTCTCTCTCTTTGCCGGTTCATTTATTCTTGTAAATGTTACCATTTTCCCTGTGATGTTTTAGGCTGCAACATGTCATCTCATTTATTTTTGCTTACCCCGGTGTCACCCGCTGTTTTTGAAAACCCTTTTAACTAAGACTCCTGTTGCTTACCCAGAATTTAAATCTCCTGTTTGTTACTAATCATTACAACATGTTTTACCGCTCTTTTTTTTTATATGCACATAAACTTTTTTTATGGTTTTATTTTATTTTTGACCCCCCGTTTAAAATGATTCCACACCATTAGAGGGCGCACAGTCTCACGGCCAAAGAAACACATCTACGGAGAGTTTTCAGGATGATAAGAATAATTTTTGAAAATCAAGGTTGAAATGATAATCTGGGTCATTAAAAATGTCTCCCTTTACATCTTAGTGTACTAATGGACTATAAGCATTACTGCAGGATCCACACAATTTCCCCCCCAACACATTTTAAAGCCCCAAGTTTTATTTTCAAGGGTGAACAGACGCAGAGCATCTCCATGACTCCAGCTGATTCCTGGAGTGATCCGTCATGCGCTCAATCACGCTCTTTTTGCCCAGGCCTGAGAGGGGGGAAACACTTTTGAAGAAGACATTTTCGACCGAGGCAAAAGAGGGGGGAGGGACAAAGAAAGTGCAGCGTGACTGAAAATAGCCTGGTTTAGCTGCACTGCCCTGCACATGGTTTATTTATCCTGAGGAATAGTGCAGGTGACTGAAGGGCTGGATTGGAGGCAGACTGGCAAAGACTAACAGTGACTCAGCGTTTAGGAGGAGGAGACTGAGGAAGAATGATGGTGCAGTTCTGCCGCCGAGCTCCTCTGGACTCAGATTTGGCTAATTGTGTGTTTCCAGAGGTTGGACTAGCAGACATAGGCTACTTTCACACAACCAGGCTGAAGTGACTGAGATCTGATTTTATTTTCAGGGTCATGTGAACACACAAATGAAACTGTCAGTTCCAATTTTTTGTCTATCACCGCTTGTAGAGAGTAATTATCAAATAACTGCCAGTGTCTTTCTCTATAACCATGTTTCTACGGAGTGAACTGTTCAGTTCGGTTCGATATTGGTACGTTATTAAGTTTTTCAGTGCCCTTCCTCATGGTACCAGAGTAAAATGGTACGTTATGGTCCGGGAAGAGCTTGACCGGCTCCACCCATGACAGTCAGCTGATTGGGCGACTGAAAAATGGAACTCCCTTGTGACCGGTGTTTCTTCAACGCCCAGAGTTTGTTCTCATAGAAAGATTCACGTCTTGTTGAGACAAAAGCCACGATTGTTGTCTTCTGTCTCGTCATCGTCAGTCGCGTTGTCTTCCATTGCAGTGTTGACGTCGTCGTCTGTCGTGTTGTCGTCCGTCGTGGTGTCTTCCATCGCAGTGTTGACGTCGTCGTCCGTCGTGTTGTCTTCCGTCATGGTGTCTTCCGTCGCGGTGTTGACATCATCGTCCGTCGTGTTGTCTTCCGTCGTGTCTTCCGTCGTGGTGTCTTCCATCACAGTGTTGGCGTCTGTCATGGTGTATTCCGTCACGGTGTCTTCTGTTGCGGTGTTGACGTCGTCGTCTGTCGCGTTGTCTTCCGTCATGGTGTCTTCCGTCACGGTGTCTTCTGTTGCGGTGTTGACATCATCGTCCGTCGTGTTGTCTTCCATCACGGTGTTGGCGTCTGTCATGGTGTCTTCCGTTGTGGTGTCTTCCGTCGCAGTGTTGATGTCGTCGTCCGTCGTGTTGTCATCCACCGTGTTGTCTTCCATCGCGGTGCTGACATAACTGTCTGTCGTGTTGTCTTCCGTTGTGTCTTCCATCGTGTTTTCCTCCGTCGTGGTGTCTTCCATCGCGGTGTTAGTGTCCGTCGTGCTGTCTTCGGTTGTGGTGTCTTCTGTCACAGTGTCTTCTGTCATGGTGTCTTCTGTTGTGGTGTTGATATTGTCGTCAGCTGTGTTTTCTTCCGTCATGGTGTCTACCGTCGCGGTGTTCACGTCGTCGTCCGTTGTAGTGTCTCCCATCGTGGTGTCTTCTTTCGCGGTGTCTTCCATCGTGGTGTTGACGTAGTCATCTGTTGAGTTGTCTTCCGTAGTAGTGTCTTCCATCGCATTGTCTTCCGTCGGGGTGTTGATGTCGTCATCAATCATGTTGTCTTTCATCGTGGTGTCTTCCGTCGTGTTGTCTCCCTTTGTGGTGTCTTTCATTGCGGTTTTGATGTCGTCGTCCATCGTATTGTCTTCCGTGATGGTGTCTTCTATCATGGTGTTGACGTTGTTGTCAGTCGTGTTGTCTTCCGTGATGGTGTCTTCCATCGCAGTTTTGACGTCGTCGTCCGTCATGTTGTCATCTGCTGTGTTGTCTTCCGTCATGGTGTCTACCATCGGGGCGTTCACGTCATCATCCATTGTAGTGTCTCCCATCGTGGTGTCTTCCATCGTGGTGTTGAAGTAGTCATCTGTTGCGTTGTCTTCCGTAGTAGTGTCTTCCATCGCGTTGTCTTCCGTCGCGGTGTTGATGTCGTCGTCCATCATGTCGTCTTTCATTGTTGTGTCTTCCGTCGCGTTGTCTCCCTTTGTGGTGTCTTTCATTGCGGTTTTGATGTCGTCGTCCATCGTATTGTCTTCCGTGATGGTGTCTTCTATCATGGTGTTGACGTTGTTGTCAGTCGTGTTGTCTTCCGTGATGGTGTCTTCCGTCGCAGTTTTGACGTCGTCGTCCGTCATGTTGCCTTCTGTCATGTTGTCATCTGCTGTGTTGTCTTCCGTCATGGTGTCTACCATCGGGGCGTTCACGTCATCATCCATTGTAGTGTCTCCCATCGTGGTGTCTTCCATCGTGGTGTTGAAGTAGTCATCTGTTGCGTTGTCTTCCGTAGTAGTGTCTTCCATCGCGTTGTCTTCCGTCGCGGTGTTGATGTCGTCGTCCATCATGTCGTCTTTCATCGTGGTGTCTTCCGTCGCGTTGTCTCCCTTTGTGGTGTCTTTCATTGCGGTTTTGATGTCGTCGTCCATCGTGTTGTCTTTCATCGTGGTGTCTTCCATATTTTTGTCTTTCATCATGGTGTCTTCCATATTTGTCTTTAATCGTGGTGTCTTCCATCTTTTTGTCTTTCGTCGTGGTGTCTACCGTCGTGTTGTTGTCTGTTGTGTTGTTGTTGTCGGCACACCGTTATGTCATCATGCTACATATTTTTCTGACACTGACACACTCCGCCTACCAAGTAAAAGTACTATTTTCAATTGAAACGCAAGCCTTACCGAGGTCCTTACCGTTCCAAATCCTCCCTCTCACCTGTATACAAACACACACACAGACAGAGGATAAACAGAGAAAGTTATTTCCCTCTTCTGCAAAGTATTTGATGATTGTTTCTCCAGTGCTTGGCTAAGTTAAGTGTCGTATATGTGGAGCTGCGTTCATGACAGCAGCAGCTGTGATTGAATACACAGGCATGTGGTGAGGCGGTTCATTAGGAAGCGCTTGCTTTGTCTTCTATTGGTGTAATTGTGATTAAAATATCCGACTTAGTGTCCGTGTTTATTTTAAGTTGTAGAATCCACTTCTTCAACTTTTCAATTTATGCAAAAGCAGATAAAACAATATTACTATACAATATGTACTTTTGACAGGTCTGTGACTTACAGGCTTGTAGTTATTCTAGTTCGTCTCATTCAGGTCAAATGTTATGATGTCAGACTCAATCAACATCTTTTCATCTCATAGGAGAGTGGATTTGAATAGTTCTCCCAGTATGAATGAGGTATTTCTGTAATACAACGCCGCAATAAGCAGGTGCAGAATATTGTTGTACCGTGTTGGAATTTCACGGGGTTAAATGTGTGTGCTTGTCAAATCAGGTGCACAATATCCCTGCATTATAAGAGAGAATGCTCTGTAAAAAGTGGAATGATAAGTGAATCTGCACAATCAAATTGTCCTTCCACAGTACAAACAAACAGAGCAAGGAAGCTGCTGAGTTTTCATTCACTCACCTCCAGAACCTCCCTTTTGTTTGTGTGTAAACTGCAGCCAGACGGAGGCTCTGTGTGCGACGAGGTTGTAGAAATGGATGCAGGGCAGTGGGAGAAGTGAGAAAAGACAGATGGGAGCACTTGTAATGACAGGTGAGGATGGAGACTGCATGTCCCGTAGGCGCAAAAGACGCTCGGAAACAAGGACAAACGGGGTGACGGGAAGTGGAGAGGGAGGGACGGAAAATGAGCCTTGGGGGCAAGTTATTGAGAGAGAGAAAAAAAAATGAAGGTTATAATGAGGAGTGGAAGGAGAAAAGCAGCAGGAGATCGGAACAAAAAAGAATCCATCTTATGTCTTCGTCTGACACAGCTTTAATGAGTCATTTATTTTAATATGCAGAAAGATCCTGCCCAAATTTACTCTGGTCATAATAAAGGGTTTTATGGTTGTCGGAGGGGAAATTATTGGGAACAAAGGAGATATTTAATTTCCAGCAAGTACGATCAAACAGAGGTGCAAACACACACACACAGAGAGAGACACACACACACACACACACACACACACACACACACACACACACACACACACACACACACACACACACACACACACACAGAGAGAGACACACACACACACACACACACAAACCAATATACACAGATAAAGTGCTGCTGGAGGAGGCAGTGGCATTCGCGGCAACAGCAGCAGCCTCGTGGGAGAACAGCCGCGAGTCTGATTAGTATTTCCTGGATGTGCCTTTGCACTTTTATATCAACCTCAGTCTGGCATTTCCACCACAATTACCAAGCTAATCAGTTAAGCAGTGATGGCTGCGGCTCGGGCTGCAGCAGCCTCAGTCCAGGCAACATTTCTTTCTCTTGGTTTTTTTTTTCCTGTCTGAAGTGTCTGCAGGAAACCCCCCAAAAATCAACATTGTGTATATGTGTGTTTCTTTGTATTCTTTATGCCGCTCTGTTTCGAAAAAAGATCATTATGACGTTTTATCACACAGACGGAATACAATATGGACAAAAAAAAAAGAGAAGGCAAAGTTGGGTGGAAGTTTGAGGGAAGGAGACGGAGTGAGTTTAAACTGGCTCTGTCCAATATCCATAAAGTATACCGAGCGCCCGAGGGGAAGGGGTCGCTCCACTAAGTCGCCTAAACGCGCATATCATTGAGGCAGGCTCTTAAAACTGAATCCGACCCAGGTGGAAAACATTCCAGAACATTCGGGGGGAAAAAGGTTGAAACCTTTTGCTCAAAGTAAGCAGGAGACAGAACATGAATATTTTTCCCCTAAAGCCTGGAAAAAGCATCATGGAGGTCTATTGTTTAAAGTGGACCTAGACCGGAAGTTCCAATTAACGCTGTTTTTTTATAGTGTGTATCTGCGTCATTACCTCTTTTATGAAGCGCTGAAGGTTCAAAACAAACAGTTCAGCCCCTGCTGAGAACGATGTGTTTTATTGTAATCTCGGGCTCAGCGAGATCTCTGAAAAAACCCTTCTGGTTACGTAAACAGCGGTTCTCCTGAACAGCAGATCCTCCTGCTCCGGGCACTAGTCCGGGCACATCCGGTTGTGTACATTGAACCGCAGAAGAAGAATAACGTCCGTTGTGGAGGTGTTTCACGAGCGACAGTGTCTTCTGACTCTGGGTCTGACTCTGGGTCTGACTCTGGGTCAAAGTCATAAAAGGGACTGAGGCGGGGAGTCGTGACGTAGCTATTTTTAAACACTGTTAAAACAATGTTTTGATAATGAGTAGCAATGCATCCACCGATCCAGAGGGGGGAGCTGTGCTTCTGGGAGCTGGTGTGCTGAATATGTCACTTCTGGGTATTGGCCAATCACAAGACAGTTGAGAAGGCTCTACGCTGGCTGGCCAATCACAACACACTCTGTCTTCTGGGTGTGAGAGTTCAGTCTCAATATCGCGGCTGAGGAACAGCGTCAGAAACGAGAGATTTCTATTGGCTCGTTTACAGCAACTAGGAGGTTTTTGACCATAAAAACAAGTTAATATATGTAAGTATTCCTCCATAACTAACATATATATGCAATTTATGTTTGACAACACAATAAATCAATGTGTGGTGTTTGATTAAGCTTAAGTGCATCATATTTCTAGCTTTCTTCTGAATATGACGTGAGTTACATCGTAGTATAAAAGTACAGTGGTAATACATAACCACAGGCACTTAGTGTGTGTCGCTCACAGAATAGAGGTCAGCAGTCACTGCAGTTTATGTGTGTGTGTGTGTGTGTGTGTGTGTCTGTGTGTCTGTGTGTCTGTGTGCGTGTGTGTGTGTGTGTGTGTGTGTGTGTGTGTGTGTGTTTGTGTGGCCTGGTTAAGAATGACAGGTATATAAAGGTAGATTGTGGTTTTGCCTTCATTGTTTACTCCCTGTTGGTCTTTGCTGCTGTGATAAGTGGAGCGGAGCTGAAGTTGATGTCGTGGCAGAGTTGTCAGGCACTCTGTCTTACTCTGTGCATGTGTGTGTGTGTGTTTGTGTACTATTTGTTACCTCTTCAGGACGTGGTTGATGGTTAAATTTAGGGTTAAGATTTGTATTGGGGTTAGGTTAAGGTTAGGTTACAGTGCTCAAAGATTGTTTTTTTTTCTTGAACAAAAAATACACAAACAAATCCAATAAAAACAGCAATGGAACTGGCACTTTGGGGTTGACAACCTTTTTATTTTGAGTGACGGTAGATTTTCGAAGCCCTGAAGTTTCGAAACAAACAGTTCAGCCATTGCTGAGGACGCTGTGTTTTATTTATCTATTGTAATCTCGGGCTCAGCGAGATCTCTGAAAAACCCCTAACCCTAACCGCAGAAGAAGAAGAACGTCCGTGGTGGAGGTGTTTCAAGAGCGACAGTGTCTTCTGACTCCAGGTCAAAGTCATAAAAGGGACTGCGGCGGGGAGGCGTGACAAAGCTATTTTTAAACACTGTTAAAACAATGTTTTGATAATGAGTAGCAGTGCGTCCACCGTTTCAGAGGGGGGAGCTGTGCTTCTGAGAGCTGGTTTGCTAATTATGTCACTTCCGGGTATTGGCCAATCACAAGACAGTTGGGAAGGCTCTATACTGACTGGCCAATCACAACACAGTCAGTCTTCTGCGTGTGAGATTTCAGTCTGAAACACCACGGCTGAGGACAGCGTCGTTTTTGACCATAAAAACAAGTTAATGTATGTAAGTAGACCTCCATAACTAACATATATGTGCAACAGGACCACTCTATGTGACCTTTAAAGAAACTCTTTGCAAAGTTTACCTTTAAAAAAAAAAAAAAAGATGGCGACGTCGTTCTAAACGGTCAGCTCAGCTGTCGGCGTGTCGCGTTTGCTACAGTGACACAAGTTACACGTCGTAGCTTTAGGTTTAAATGGTCGCATTAATGCAGCTTTACACTTTATCTCTCACACGCAGGCACATGCACCAAGAGCAGCTGCAGGGCAGGAATAAATGTGCAGAGTTTGACCCAAAAGCAACTCAATGTGCACATAGATGCACACGAACTAACACACACCAAAAAAACATGAATTATTAATGCCCAAAATCAATTTCTTGCTTGTTCATCTGCAGATAAAAGGTGGCAAACGTTGTTCCTCACACGTGTAGAAAATCAATAAAATCAACCTTTAAATGTCCAGCTCTGATTCAGACATGTGTTTAATGACAGTGGGAAACTTGTATTTACCATAATTCGGATAAAATGTGAAGGCAGCATTAAAGTTGTGTTGAGCAGTCGGATCAATCCGTGCAAGATTATCCCTTATTTGAAGTCGTTGTAATTTCTGCTAAAGATAAAATCTCTGGTTTCCTTTTGTTGCTAAATTTTCCACTCGAGTCAATAAAACAGTTTCTCTGTTCTTACATTCATACACTCCTTGTTAATAAAGTTTGTGATATTCACTTTGAAAAAAAGCTGAAAAGCTATTATTTTAAATGATTAGAATTATTATTATTTTTTTTTAATTGCAAAGTGTGGGCAAAAAGGTTAATTAAAAATAATAAATAACTGAAGCCAATAACCTATTTATGGACGGTCAGTGAACAACCACAGCATTAGGCTTTATGCTTTAAAATTACTTTTGGCCTGACGGTGCCTCTCATAATTACTCTATTGTTGCCTGGTAACAAGGGAGTGATTGTGTAAGTGTGTGATTTAAAGAGCGCTCTTTGCCTGGCGTTATCACCTCTGACACCTCATTAAGGACAGTGTTGTTTTAATTATGCACCGATATCAGCGAGAGGAGATAACTGTGAGTGGCATCCGTTAGACAGACAAAACAACGCCATCTTTGTCAGAGTGAGACGCTCAGGTTTGGATACGCAAGGATGGAGGAGGATTGAGACACAATCAGTCATCTATGAAGTACCTTAAAGGGATACTTGAGTATCTTTACTAGAAAATGACTTTGGTTCACTCTTAGAAATAAAAGTGCTCAGTAGAACCATATAAAGTTCTTCGGCTTGTCCTCATAGGAGAACCCTTTTTGGCCCCAGGTAGAACCTTTTTATAAAGGTTCTACCTGGAACCTTTTTGGAGGGTTCCACCAAGAATCCTTTTTAAACCCTTTATTCAGGAAAGGGGTTTTAAAGGGTTCTCTGGATGTTACCAAGAACCCTTGAAAAACCCTTTCTTCGGGAAAGGGTTTTTCAGAAGCAAATGGTTCCAGGTAGAACCTCAGCCCTTGTAGAAGAACCCTTTTGGAACCCTTATTTCTAAGAGTGTAGAGGTTGAAATCTGTTTTTTATTACTTAAAGGGACACTGTGTAGTATTTATGGGTTTATATAACCCAAAATCCACTTTTTTATACACATTATGTGCTCCTGCATTGTCTAGTCGCTGTATAATAGTTTTTGTTTCATTTTCGTAGTGTTTCAAAAAGTCATGTAAAATAATATGGTTGCGGGCCGCGGTTGCATAGACACTGTTAGCAGCGAGACGCCATGTTTCTACTGGAGCCTGTAAGGACAAACGCGAGAGAACAAATCAAGCATCGCTTTACTTGTAGCGGAAGTCCCGCCTCCACTCTCTCCACTTCGTCGGCTGAGGATACCGTAGCGCTCAGGGAAGGGAGGGGGTGAGCAGAGGAGCAGTTCGTTGTTGTAAATTTCAGCCTCTCCTCTAGATGGCACTATAAACTACTTACTTCACCTTTAAGTAAAAGTCTTAAAGTGTATGACCTTTACTGTACTTAAGTATATATAAAATGTACTTAAGTTGCAGAAGTAAAAGTATTAAAAAAAGTGTGGTTTTAGGATTGCGCCATTGTAGCTCAAGTTCTCTGTCGACTGGAAAGTTGTGCGTTCAATTCCTGGCCCTGCTAGTCTATATGTGTCCTTGAGCAAGAAGACACTTAACCCCATGTTGCAGCATGTGAATGTGTGAAAACTGTAGTTGTAAAACAGTTCATCAAGACTAGAAAAGCTCTATATAAATACAGACCATAATACCAACTCTTCTTCTTCTGATTTTATCTGGTGGTAACGAGTAACAAAGACAGTTAGAGGAAATTAAATGAAGTGGAGTAAAAGTAAAAGTTGCTGAAAATATAAATAACAAAGTAATGTACAGATATGTGAATGTTGTACTTACGCACTGTCACTACATGACATTAATATAAAATGATAAATAAGTGTCTTAGTTCTACTGTAATCATATGTTTTAGTACACATGGTGCTCAATGAAATTTATCAAAGTCAGACTATCGCTCCCAGATAATGAGATTAAACCCTTAAATAATAATAATAATAATAATAATTGAAAAGTTCACAGATGGTAGCTAACAAGTAGCCTTAAGGTAAACCGCTAACTGCCTCATGCTAACAAGCTGAAACAGGGCATTTGGCCAATAAATAGTTTGCTTGTATTCTGGGACAAAGAGAGTTAGTCCAATTAAAGTTTGTTGAGCTACCATTAAGTAAAAGTTAAATTAGAGGTCAGTTTTCACAGTGTTACCACGATTGTTGTCACGTTACAGCAGGTTTTGATAATACAATCATTGGATACTGTTTCAGGGTTCAGGCTCAGTCATGACTAAAGGCCTAAAACTCAGATTGTTAACCATATCCAGATTAATGATGTATTTAGATTTATGTTTTTTGTCAGCCTGAACAGCTAAAAAAAATCAGAAGATCCACTTTTTTCAAAGCTAATTCAAGTGTAAGTTTCAGAGCTTGATTATATAATCATGTATTTCATCTCGTCCAAAATATTGTAACCAGAGAGATTGGGTCTATGTATTAAAAGAGGATTTGTTTTCAGCCAGTTCAGTTTTGAAATCTTTTATCGGTTTTATTTCATTAGACATTGAATTCCAGATGGGACTTCCTTTGATGGAGAAAGCTGAGAGATAAAGAGAGATTTTATCTTATTTTTTATTTTGTCCAAAACACTTCAGTGTTTTAGGACATCGGTGCAGTCTTAATCATGTATTTAGTCTCGCCTGACGAAATTAACAACGAGTACACACAAACTCTCCCTCTGTCAGGTCTGATAGTTTTGCTTGACAGAGCCGGTTTCCAGATAAAGGACAAATAACTTGAATTATAGTTCCATCGTTTCTGAGGCAGAATAATAACACCAACATCACCAAACGTTATCCACCGCAGCTTTTATACGCATTTCTTCACAGATCGCATCTCAGCGGTCCTCGTCCCCCATCTTTCACTATTCAAGCGCTCAAAAGCAGATATTTCTGAAAGCAGCTGTTGATCTTGATGGGAGGCCCATTTAGGGCCCATAAAATTCAAGAAAATACTGCAATCGCGAGTCACCAAACGCTACGTCTAAGGAGACGACCCTTCATCTTTTAGCTGCGCCGCTTATCTTTGGAGTGTATGAAGAAAACAAGTAAGATTCATTCTTCTAGAACCACACAAATAGTCTCTCTCTCTCTTGCTTTCTCGCTTTGCAGCGAAACCAAAGAAGAAAATGTGTGTAGATATTTTCAAATGAGTTGGAAGTTTGAAGGATTTATGATTACAATGAAGCAGGAGGAAATGAAGGTGACCTCATGGACACGAAAGCAACAGGACTTGTATCCATGGAGGCAGAGGACAAAACCTCAAAAACCTTCTTCGCTGAGTCATCACACCACACAGACAATGACGGTAAAGAACACGATAAATCAAGCTGGACTTGCTCATCTTGTTTCTAAAATAAACCAGACAGAGAATGTTCTTTGTAAAAAAAATAAAATAAAAGGTTTTACTATCTATTACTATCATCACTGGACAGTAACTAATGTTTCCAGAATCTCTGCCTCCGTGCTCAGTCGTCAGCTAGCGCTGCTACAACAACACTTGTCGCTAATGTGTTTTCTTTCAAACTCACCTTGTTGTTTTTACCGAGTGTGTGTGTGTGTGTGTTGTCCCGGCTTAATTAAGAGCCTCACATGCAAAAATGTCAATATGTAGATGCTGCTCCGGAGAAACCGATGTGCGTTCGTGGCTTTCTCCCTGATTTGTGAAGCAGCACGGCGCTCATCATTTGATTGCTTTGTGCATTTCGATAAAAAGGTGCCATCGCCTTGAATAATGCCTCTCATTAGCTGCACCTCTTTACCTGTGTTTCTCTATACAAGGATGATGACGGCAGCGTCTTTGTTTTTCTTCCTCTTCTTTGTCTCCTCTGTCCTCTCTTTTTGTCTTTTGTCAAAGATGATGATCACACGTACGCAGACGTGCTCGGAGCATCATCGCGGAGTGAAAACAATTCCTATATCATAGCGTCCGTGTTCAGGATTATAGGAACTATCTGTCTAAATGAGGCTGCCTCCTGCTTTCCCCTCTTTTGTCACCATGGCAACCTCAGCCAGTGGAGTGGTGGTACAGGCTTGACCCACTACTTTTCACCAAAATTACCTACTTGATGTGATTTTGGAAATGAACCGGTTTAAAAAAAATAAAAAAGCCCACCCTTTATTTTATTTGATTTTTTAATGATGAGAAAAGAATTGAAATCCATGACAGTCATTTCGTAGAGAAGAATCTGGCGCCATAGTTTATTAGAGCCAGTCATTTACAGATGCAAATCGTTTTCATATCCATTTGTCGCAGAGTTGTTCTTTGTTTAATAATTGCTCACTTCTGTGTGAAATTTGGTCTGAAATGCTTTTCCCCTCCTTTTCAGCAGCTTCCATTTATGTTTGAATGCTTTACAAACGGACACAGACAGAATAAGTTTTTTTTTTTAGTCTGGTTAGTTATCCCGGATGTCCACTGGACGCAGGTTCTGCTTCGACCTCTGCCCGGCGTCAATCCCCACCGGCCGCGTTACGGCAGCGGCGTGGTGCCTTGGGAGCCAGCGGTATTCACGGAAGATCACGCGATAATCTCGCACGGACGCGAGTTCGCGAGATCCCGCGATAGACTGTGTGTATAAAGGAAACAACAACAACAACACAGCTTCTTTTCATTCTCCGACGTGGAAGAACTGTTGATCTGGTGTCATTAATGATTTTATGTTTCTTCACTTCAACAATCAGTCTCTCGTCGTACATTATGACTCCGAGACGCTCTGATTAATTGACTGTTGACCTGGTAGCACCGGTCATGACGTAATGTTGACGTGAAGTTGTGACGGGCTATATGACCTGCGTATTGTGTTTTATTTTGAAAGGGGGACGGAAGTGATTTCCTTTGAGTCTGTGTCGGACTTCCTGTCTGGTGCTCTGTTGAAATTTACGCGGTTCAGCAGCGGCAAAAATAGAACTGCTACCTATCGAAAGCGCTTCGGCGCGGCGAGCCGCTTCTGGGGCGCTGCTGAGACGTTCCGCAGTGCGCCCAGTGGAAATGCTCTCATTGATTAGAATAGAAGTCACACTAATCCGGGGTTAGTGTGACTTCTTCTCCCAGCTTCTGACTTTGTGGGATTTGACATGAGCATAATCCAGACACAGAAGAAAACTGGTACATACACACTCATCTGTAGGGTTTACAGAGAAGAGAGAACATTTCCAGCAGTTCTCTGAGTGAAAATGAGAGGATGTCAGAGGAGAATGACCAGACTGATTCAATATGTTAGAAACATGTGGATCCTTTAAGTAGATTACTACAGCAACAGAAGAGCACACTCTTTTTTTGGTACTTTATTGGTATTAGGTTAACAAATCAATCCATTTGTTTTCCCCCATATTCAAACCAATGAT
The DNA here is from genome assembly GCF_963457635.1 of Microchirus variegatus. Lineage (NCBI taxonomy): Eukaryota > Metazoa > Chordata > Actinopteri > Pleuronectiformes > Soleidae > Microchirus > Microchirus variegatus. Next base: position 30,165,833 of record NC_139810.1, read on the forward strand.
TCTGGCCAGTAGGGGACAATACAGATTGATAATCATACATCATACCTGTGGTGGTCAAGTGGTCAATGACAGTAATTGTTAAAATAAAAAATTTAAAAAAGGGTGGAAGGACAGAAGAAGTCAAGTAAAATCTCCCCTTAGATTTATGTCCTTCCAACAATTGTGGTTGTCTTCTGATTTTGAACAGATTATCTGTCGTGTGAGGGATTAACAGACAACAATTTTAACGTCACTGGAAGCGTCACAGTCTTCCCGATTTCAAATCATAAGTAAGTAAGATACATCGTAAGATGTTTACGCCTGAACAGCGATTGTGGGCGTGAGCATAACACCTGCAACAACCAATGAGAGTGAGTCGCCTGCAACCGCAGAACCGTAACTTGTTCAAGACAAAATTGATTCCGGCTTCTCGGCCATGACTTCATCCGCAGTTTTTTTTTTTTTTTTTTTGCGTTTCTCAGCACAAAAGTCTGTCTCTGTTTAGTCTCTTTATATTCTGAAGTCAACATGCGAGATCCCAAAATCCCTGGAATCTCCTCCCTGAAGTCGAACGCCAAGTGTGTGGTCCTGCGTCTAGACTGCATCGTCTATAGTCTGTCATTTCTCAAGATTAAAACACTGAAAATCAGTCACAAAGCTGTGTTGTGTCTGTGGTCTCCCACGTTGAGAAAATCCTCTTGGCTTAAGCGAGTGTTACAAGGACGGTTGTGATGGATTATTCTTTGTTTTTTGAGTCGCTCACATGACTGGTTGTGTAAATGAAGTACAAGTGTCTTTTTTTATCAGCCTTTGCTGGATTTTTCATTGAAGAAGGTCTTGGGCATGTGCTTTTGAACCATTTTTGATTGACATTTGCATGATGTAGACCACAGCATCTCTCAGCAGCTAGCATGAATTAGCCCATTATTACAATTATTCCCAATCTCCCAAATCTAAATCTTACACTGAACAAAAAGATAAGTGCAACACTTTTGTTTTTGCTCCCATTTTTCATGAGCTGATAATCATCTAAAACATTCTCCATACACACAAAATCACTCATCTCTCATTTCAGAGTGGCCTTTTAATGTGGCCAGCCTAAAGCACTCCTGTGCAGTATTCATGCCGTCTAATCTGCATCTTGATATGCCACAACTGTGAGGTGGGATGGATTATCTCGACAAAGGAAAAATAGTGTTTTTTTTCTTTATAGAAAATGTTTTAGATCTTTGAGTTCAGTTCATGAAAAATGGGAACAAATACAAAAGTGTTGCGTTTATCTTTTTGTTCAGTGTAGTTTTTGGTCTAAACCATTTTACAACTTACACTGCCGTTCAAAAGTTTGGGCTCACATAGAAATGTCCTCATTTTCGAAGGAAAAGCACTTTTTTTTCAATGAATATAACATTAAATCAATCATAAATACACTCTATACATTGTTAATGTATAGAGTGATCCCCTGTCTTGCTGCTGTAACACTGTAAATTTCCCCACTGCGGGACGAATAAAGGACTTCTTATCTTATCTTATCTTAATGTGGTAAACGACTATTCTAGCTGCAAACGTCTGGTTTTTAATGGAATATGTATGAGGCCCATTTCCAGTGTTCTAATGGTACATTGTGTTTGCTAATCGCGCTAGAAGGCTATTGGATGATTAGAAAACCCTTGAAAACCATTGTGCAATGATGTTAGCACAGCTTAAAACTGTTTAGCTGGTTCTTTGACGAAAGAAAAATTGTTATTTCTAATCTTGTCAATGTCTTGACTATGTTTTCTATTCATTTTGCAACTCTTCTGATGAATAAAAGTGTGACTTTTAATGGCAAACACAACAAAAATTGTTTAGGCGACCCCAAACTTTTGAGCAATAGTGTAAACCATGTGTTTATTTGTGTAACCACGGTGACAAAGTTCTTGTACGCCTGCTGGCATAAGGACTTCCCTGCAGGAGAAGCTGACAGATCACATCGGATGATTAGAGAAAATGGACCGTTATATTCGTTCAGGTTGGATAAGTCACGACGTCAAGTTTGCAGACTAAACGCAGCAAATTAGCCGCTCAACTCCAGCGCGTTAAACAGCAAATTAATCAACATCAGACTCAAAGTAAAACTCACCAATTTAGGACGGTTTCCCGCATACTCTGCTCTTTGATGGACGACGGGTGCTAAACCAGGCAGGCGCTATACATTTGCTTCCGAGTAAATGGCCCCGTATTTATGTAGCAATTTCTAATCTAGCGTATCCATCACTCAGAGCTCTTAACAACGCCTCACGCACACACATTCACACACTGATGATGCAGCAGTTGTGGTCCGAGTTTTGCTCAAGGACATTTAGACACACTGTCGCAGCAGCAGCCTTTATTCCATTACAGTTGTACATACTACTGTACATACGTCGACTACATTCACGCCGCTGTAAGCAGTGTTTCTCACTGCAGCAACACTTTGTTATTGTGTTGCATTAACAAAGATACAGTTTGTGCACAAACAACACAAAGGTGAGATCAGAGGAACAGAAAACAATTTCAAGGATGAAAGTAAAAAAAAAAAAATGTAGTGCAAGATTTAAAAACCAAACTAACAACAGGTTTAAAGGACTCATATTATACCCTATTTCTCCAAGTTGACCTATTTCCCTGGTGTCCTAACGAACATGTCTGTGACATGGTCAAAATACTTTAAGGATGAAGCACCACAGCACTCTACCAAAACAGCCCTGTTCAGAATGCTCGCCTTTGAGTGCCTGTCTCTTTAAATGCAAATGAGAAACAGGAAACTACGTCAGCGTCACTAAGGCTCCGGCAGCTAACAGCAGTTAGCATTTGGAAAAGCCATCATTTGCCGACTCTAGCCAGCACATTGCTGTCATTTGTGTAGAAGTTTGTGTAGAACTCTGTGCTGCACCGTGCAGCCAAGAATAGAACGTTTCACGGACTTCTGCTCTTCCGGATACTATTGCCCTCGTCTGCACTCTCGGTTTTTTGTTTTTTTTAAGGGACAAAGCGGAGCTCCGCGAGACAACAACTCTAGGAATATCTCATTGTGACGTAGCAATGAGTGCGGAAGTGAACATCGCGTGTTTTATCTCCTGTACTTAGACTGAGGCGGACCACAAAAACATGAGTGAGTCATGTTTTTCTCACTTTGCCGACTCATAGGGCCTCCAGAGTCCCAAAAATAAGGATTAAAATGATTACAAAGTTAATTTTGCATAATGTGTCCCCTTTAAAGAGAAGCACACCCCTGAAACCTTTATATGTTTCCTCCAGTCCTGAGTGGGGAAGTGTTTGTAAGACAGAGTGCGAGGTGAATGTGTTCTCACCCCATGGGAACTCTAAAGTTTGCTTTTATGCACAGGGTGGCATGTACTGTAGGTACAGAGTGCAGGAGACCAGCGGCGATCAATGTCTCTGCAGGAGAGAGGACAAAAAAAAATTTAAATCTCAACATGCTTTGCATTTTCCCCAGACGTGGTCCATGTTCTGTTCACACAGCCGCTCTGCCGGACGTTACAGACGTTTCAATGGAGGCTGGAGCGTGTTTAATTAAACTGGTTCAGACGTTTTCTTTCACACGTTCAACTAAACTCCTGCAGGTCATGTCGAGAAAATGTCAGGTTTCACACGTGTGAGAGCAACTTTTAGTCCTCGATGTCCTTTCCACTGGCACCAGAGCTGCTCGTATCTGTCAATCAAACACACACATACACACACACAAAAACCGCCCGCCATCAGAGGCAAAGCAGAATTTCCCCAAGGATTCCCTTATTTAAAATCCTATTAATAATACATTAAATATCACATCATGCAAATAATTTTTTAGTTTTAGTAAAAATGAGTGGCTAAATCTAATTTCAGCTTGACTTTAAAAATGTGTATCAGAGATCTTAATGCTGTGGTCACACCAGACCACACCACATACACACATATACACATCTAAACTGGAAGTATAGAGAAAAAAGCTGTAATAGCATGTCGAGATTTACCTTTAAAACTTTAACATTTGAGAATAAGTCGGAATATTTTTTACTGCTTGAGTTCTGCGTGGTCAGTAATGTCAATAATAGGGCTCGCATCGTTTTGCAACATATTGTTTTGCATCATATCGTATCATATCGCATCGTATCGCATCGTATCATATCGTTTTGCAACATGTCGTTTTGCATCGTATCATATCGTATCGCATCGTATTGTATCGTATCGTATCGTATCGTTTTGCATCGTATCGCATCGTATAGTATCGTATCGTATCGAGTTTGAAGTCAACAGGTCGTTTGAAAACAGAAAACATAGATAGATTTGAATGTGAATGAATTTGATCTTGCGACTCCAACGGTGCGACGCGATGCGTTTGGGTGACCGCAGCGTGCTGTTATACACAAACAGATTTGAATCAGTGCATGAATTATGCACAAACACAATGTGAGTGCATCGGTACAGCAGCTGTGAATGGGTGCAGTTTGCATCAACAAAGTCCTCATCAATTATTCAATGTTTTATGCATTTATTTAGGAATGTGACAAACCCCAATTATTTTATAATGATGTTAAATTTTGTCCCTCTTAAACTGGACGTTATTTATGTTTGTTGTGGTTGTGCACAGAGGTTGAGAAAGTTCAGGCCCACATGTAAACTGTAACCAGAAGAAACCAGAAGCAATTTGCAAAATGCAGCTCTAAACTCACCTTAAAATTGACCTGGTGGTGACACAGTAAGAGTGTTCTGCCTTGATTCCCCCTCCTTCAGTGTGAAGCAGAGTCACTGACCACTGTGGACGACTACAAAGAGTCCTGTTCACATCTTTTTCTTTTTGTATATTTTCCTATTTTCAAGTTCCCTCTACAGTTAAAGGTGCCATATGTAAGAATGTGGCCAAAAACGGTTCAATGAATTCAAATTCAAAATACTTTTCTTTTAGGTTTCGTTTTCTGACCTAACTGGCAACCCGTGGTTGCTCGGCAGCTGAGACTCTACTGACTGCAATAATTGGTAGATGGCGGTAGGTGGCGCCACATGCCAAAACATGATTTCAAAACATAAACATGATTTGCAGTCTGCAAAATAATTTTCTTAATGCAAATATTTTGTCTGTACTGTTGTTGTTGGTGAGTTCAGTTTGTTATATGAACATTATTCCTGAGTCTCTGTGACATATTAGGAGGATTTTATGGTCAGTTGCTTTAGATTTATTACATAATGCACCTTTAAAGTAAGTATAAAAGTAATTGTTTTTTGTCCACAAAAGGGTATAATCTAACTGATTTGGATCTGAATCACCCAAATTCACACTCTTACATCCATCCAACAGACCAAAGACAATGAAAAAGGAGTGATTCATTCTAACCCTGTGCACGACACCAAATGGAATCACTAAACAAAGCTCATTCTTTGATGCCCTACAATAAAGCTTTTATTTTCAAACTAGACTTTGCCTTCCCCTCCTCTTAAAAAAGTATCCTAAATAACCAGAGGGTGTTAATGTGTAGTTTAGAAATGCATATTTTAAGTCTTTTAACACTTATCATCTCATCGCTGATGTAGCTTGACTGCTTCCTCTGCTGGAGGACTGAGCAAACCAGGCCAGAAACGAAAACACGAGATCTAGTGAAACGGCAAAAGTTTTGTATCCCGGGAGCTTTTTATTCACATGGAACTGACATTTTTGGAAGCGCTAAAACACTAGCTTTGGGAAACAGAATCATATCCTACAACATAGACGCAACTGTGGGAAAATGATGATGTCAGAGCCCCTCCTCGCCATCGTTCATCGCCGTTGTCTTCTTCAATATCCATACTTCTCTGTACTTGCGTAAGTGTTCTCGCACCACCCGTTTTATCAAGTATGCGTCGGGTGGTGACGTGAGCGTATACTCGGTGAAAGCCGTGTATCCCAGAATGCATTTGGCCGGAACATATCGTGCACAGAAATCACATAAAAACCTGAAATTAAAATATATCCCTATATCGAATATATCAAAATCGATTCTCGATTCAAACGGTTCTCAATTCAAAAATTAATGCAATGCATAGTGGCAAATTATGGCATCAAAACAATACAGTTTCTATAAGATAATGTGATCACACAAAGGCAAACTTAAGACAAAAGTTAACATTTATTCATTAAAAACAAATAAAAATGTACTTACTGCACAAAAAAATAAATTGCATAAATAAAAGCTTCGGCCAACTGCCTTTTTCTCCCAGAAGTTACAAAAATAAACTGTACACAAATGACACAAAGTGGTGTTTTCTGTGGTTTTTCAAAATGGAAACTTAAAAAAAAAACCATAATTTTTTGTCAAAAATCGACTTTTTGAAGTATATGAAACGATTCAGAATCATGGATGATTAGAATTGCGATTCCTATGTGAATTTTTTTTTTCACCCCTAATATATATATACATATTACAGCATTTAGACTATTGTAAAATTGTATTGTACAGCTACCGTTCACTATAACTGTACTGAAGTACCAAGAGAAGTGCAATTATTCCTCTTTGAAATGATCACGACCCAGATGTTCTACATAATACGTTACTCCGGTCGCGATTCGTTCCGACGAGCGGTAGATTCTCTTTTGACAAAACGCTGACCTTTGTGCGAGCGTGTTATCTCAGCCGCGCAGCCTGAATCTGGCCTTGTTGTCGCTTTGAGATTGCACAGGTGGCGACGGGATGTTTGAAAAGTCGGAGTTGCTCGCGTGCACGCTATCTGCGGGAAGAATTAATCTCCTGCTATTCAGCAACAGCGTGTGACAGGCCGGGAAATCTAAAGCCTCAGCGGATTTCTCTCAGCGGAGTGTGAAATTTGTCACATGGAGGAGGTTCACTCCAGGGGAAGCGCCGCAGGAGGGTTTTTTTTTTCTTTACCTCCCTTCTGACAGATTTCCCGTCTTCTAAACTGCACCAAAACGTGACAGGAGTCCCTGCCATGAATGTATTCATTAATTTACCTTCATCCCACCTTTACCGGGTGGTATTTTGGGAATTGTGGAAAATGACAGACATTTTTTATGAAAACAGGGCTTTGTTAGCTGCACAGCAGTGGAAAGGTGCTCTGCTACAGCAGGAAAACGCTTCCCAGCAGCGCCCAGATCTGTCTTTTGATGTTTTCTTATTAATGAGGGTTAGCACTTTGTCCTTCTGCTCTGTTGGGATGTTCTCCACTGGTGATCACATTGGCCACTAACCAAGAGATGGAGGCTGGATACAGATAGTATGTTAAGTAAAGGGCTGAAAGATTTTTGAATAAGTCTAATTGTGATTATTTTTGACTGAAATTGTGATTGTGATGGGTAATTTTTACACAATTATTCTCAATTTTATTTGAATAACATGTTTAAAATGATTACAGTGTGATATTTGTGCAGTTTTCTTAAGTGAGGGATCAAAGTATTGACTGTAAGTGTCTGCCTCTGCTATGCTTGATAGTATAAGGTACTTTCTTGTAGGGCTGCTCGATGACTTAAAAAAAATGTTTAAAATGGTATCTTGAAACAAATGGAATTTATTGCACGTAAGAAAAAAAAATGGCTTTAAACTTGAAATCTTAAATGAACCTTTTGAATTAACCTTTAAATAATGATAAATTATTGCATATTTAACCCAGGGATTCTAGGAAGGAAGTCAAACAAACCATTACAACATTAAAAGCATTTTTTTTTCAGAATAAAAGCCTCCGTTTTGTAATAGAACAGCCCTACTTTCCTGTTTAGCACGTCTCCCACCATCCTTCATCCTGAGCTTTAAAGGTCCCATATTATGCAAAATCAACTTAAATTTAATCATTTAAATCCTTATATTTGTGACTCTCCACGGTGCAGCACAGAGTTCTACACAAACTTCCAGCCTCAGAGGATTTATCTGTCCAGTGGATACATGTTATATATGACGACAATGTGCCTGCTAGAGCCTGTAAATTATCACTTTTCCAAATGCTATAGCTCCCAGTAGTCTCTGTGGCTGATGTCATTTCCTGTCTCTTAAGTTTCGTTTTACTTTATGGTGCTTCATCCTTAAGGTATTTTGACCAAAGCATGTCACAGACATGTTCATTAGGACACCAGGGAACTAGGTTAACTTGGAGAATTAGGGTATAATATGAGTCCTTTAAAATATCCTATTCTTTAAGCTGACAGAGCATATTTCTGCTTTCTCCTTGTCAGTCTAAATAATGTCCCAGCAAGGATCTAATTCCCAGAGGCGATTCTAGAGTCTGTAGGGGCCCTAAGCAAGAATTCCCAGGGGGCCCCTCCAACCAGTGTTCATCACCATTATGTTAAAAATAATCTGACACCAACGAAAAATGTATGAGTTCAAAATATTATTATTTTTCTAAATGAATGAAATAACATGGAAAAACCTTGTAAGAACAATAAAATACTGTAAATAGCTTTTAAAAAACTATATAAACTTAGTAAAAAAGATATGTTACACTGTAAATAATCCTCTTCATTTTCCAACTTTCAGAACCAGAGGTTAAAGTGAGGTGGGGCCTCTTTGGGGAGGTTTCCTACTGAGATGTCATTGTAAATCGCCCATTGTTGTTTAAGGGGGACGGGGAGGCGGCTTGTCACTGCACATTTCAGTAAAAACAGCCCTCAGGCTCCAACTGTCAGGGGCCCCCTACTGGCTTGGGGCCCCAAGCAGTTGTCTGCCTTGCCTGTTCACAAGCTGCGCCTCTGCTTATTCCTCTTCTCATGAGCTCCTTCTATTTGTTTCTGGGTTGACGCCGGGGAGGAGAACTGTGGCACATTAGCAGTTTGCCCAGGCCGCTTTACGTCCAATTCTAGTCTGGCTGAACGTATAAATTCAGAATTAATTCCACTCCTAATCCAGGTGTGTTGTACGTCTTGACATGTACATTTCAAACGTCCGGTTTGAGCCTGACGACCACAAGCAGATCAGCTGTACGAGAGCTGGTCTCAGTTCATCCTGCACAACCGGAGCGCTTCATTGCAGCCACTCAGGTGTTGAGTCACGCCACTATTTCCAAAAATGAATCTGCGAGTGCTTCTATTATACAACAAGACCATGAGCGTACTGTATTGTATTTGTGTGTGTGTATGTGTGAGTTTCTGTCCAGAGGGGAATGGAGATGCATGTATGTCATGGCACCATCCGTCACCCTGTGTCCCTGTTGTGCATCTGTGCGTGTGTGTGTGTGTAACTGTTATTCTCTGACATAACCATATGTCCATACATCCTTTATGGGTTCTCATCTCTACACAGAACATCGTCGCGTGTGTCTGACTTATTTATGCAGCTTCTTTCCTATAAGACGCTCTCTGACTCCTCTTGTCTCCCAACAAATGGGAGGTGAGCATTTCCAGGCTTTCAAACAACTCTGTTTTTGTTTTTTTTAAATTCTGCTCTGGATCACAGACATGGGCTATATTAAGCAAAAATGCTTGTGGGTATTTGTAGTTGAGAAGTTAAAAATGGTGTTTTCATTCAAAAACAAAGCTCCAGGGATACAGTTTAACTATCAATTTTGAAAGAAAAGCTGTATTGAATCACTTTTCAGTGAGAGCTTTACATCATCTTTGGTCTGATAAAATAAATCCCTGCTCTTGCTTCTTCATCATTGCATTGTTGTGACGAGTAGAACAGATCAGTGAATCGTCTTCATATTACTACTCAACCATTTGGTCGACCACAATTTAAGTCACTGTATCTCATTGAATAATGCATCAAGCTGAACTCACTAACACTTAAAGGTGCATTGTGTAATAAATAAATACTTAAAATGCTCCTAATATGTCACAGAGACTCAGGAATAATGTTCATATAACAAACTGAACTCACCAACAACAACAGTACAGACAAAATATTTGCATTAAAAAAAATCTTTTGCAGACTGCAAATCATGTTTATGTTTTGAAATCATGTTTTGACATGTGGCGCCACCTACCGCCGTCTACCAATCATTGCAGTCAGTAGAGTCTAGGCTGCCGAGCAACCACGGGTTGCCAGTGACATCAGAAAACGAAAACCTAAAAGACCTCTGTATTTTGAATTTGAATGTAGTAACTGTTTTTGGCCACATTCTTACATATGGCACCTTTAATGTCACTTGTTCTGAATGTTGTACTTTATGAATTCTGCAAACCAGGTTTATTATGAACAGACGTCTCAACCGTTTGGTAGAGGCCTGTATCTGAAATACTGTAGGGGCTAATTTCACGTTATTGTTATCATAAGTAATTAAAATAAAATAATAAAAAATGCTTTTGCTTTTTTCTTGGTGCGTACCTTTAAGGGTTAAAAACCCATGTTATACGTAGTCGTCTTGGCATCAAAACAAAGCTTGTTGTGGATTCTCATCTATTTTTTTTCAGATGACATATTCAGAGAATGTAATTAAAATGAACGTAGGCATGACACAGTATTTCATTAAGTGAGTGAAGATGTAATCGAGTTGACTCGGCGTAAATCATGAGAACAAAGTGAATTTCAGGAGGCCTGAGTTCAAGTCAGGTGAAATGCAGGGTGACAGGCTTGTGGCTTTCCTAAATGAATTCTCTCCCCTCCTCCTGCTGCAGGGTGACACAGCTCATTATTACACTCTGCATATGATTAGACATGCACCAAGGAGACTGAACAAAAGATAGGTACAAACATCTCGGCTGATATAGAGACCGTCCTCTCTCTGTGCACGCGCACGTAAACTGTACGTACTCGTTATGCGCTCGAGGTGGAACTCCTGCAATTTCAGTTAATCATGTGTAATTCACGGCGAACCTTTTTGTCCCCGGTCTCCCTGCGGCCAGATGGACGTGCAATCATCTGACTCTCGGGACTAATTTAAAATGGACGGAAATGACCTGTCATCATCGGGGGCTGGATGACTGCAGTGTGAGCTGCTTTGTTCATATACTGCTCAAAGTACAGTATCATATCATTCAAAAGTTTGGGGTCACCTATACAATTTTCTTTGCGTTTTCCATTAAAAGTCACACTTTTATTCATCACAAGAGTTGCAAAATGAATAGAAAATATAGTCAAGACATTGACAAGATTACAAATAATGATTTTTATTCAAAAGAATCATTCTGCCCTTTCGTCAAAGAATCAGCAAAACTGTTTTCAGCTGTGCTAACATCATTGCACAAGGGTTTTCTAATCATCCAATAGCTTTCTAACATGGTTAGCAAACACAATGTACCATTAGAACACTGGAAATGGGCCTCTATACACCTATGTACATATTACATTATAAACCAGACGTTTGCAGCTAGAATAGTTTTTTACGACATTAACAATGTACAGAGTGTATTTATGATTCACTTAATGTTATATTCATTGAAAAAAGTGCTTTTCCTTCAAAAATAATGACATTTCTGTGTCCTTAATTGACCTCAAACTTTTTAACGGTAGTTCATTCATATATATATATATATACATATATATAAAAGGTAAACGCGCGTTTACATGCGTTTTTTCCGTAACGTCACTAATAGGGCTGGATTATTATCGATCTTCTATTTAGTAATATGCTAATTAGTTCTGTGCAATAGGTTAAAGCACGTTAACGCATGACATGTTTCCATGACGACTGACTGGAAATAGACGCGTGTGACGCCACGTTTACGTTTAGATAACCTCTTTCAATGATTTGCTATAATGGGTTATAACATTTAAAAAGGTCATATGTTGTAACATTTTAGGACGGCCCATTGGCAAAAAAATTAATTTGCTTCCCATAATCATAATTATAATGTTTGTCAGAATGTATATTTGCTTTGGTTTTTGTATCCTTAGAATAAGCCTCTTATACAATACGTATGCTGTACTTGAGCGACCTTGAGTGTCATGAAAGGCACCTCCAAATATAATGCATTATTATTATTATTATTGTTGTTATTACTTAAAGCAAGGGTCTTGCTTTACGGAGGCTGTTGTCGTGCAGTTCCATGTTCCCACAGTAACCAGAACATACATTTCACATGTAAAGAAAACATAATTCACAAAGAGCTTGTAAGTGCAGAGATATACTTTAGTTTGGGCATGTCATTTTCGAGCTGGGACTCAAATATAAGGGTCAGGCAAGTAGAGGTGTTCGTCTAAAATGGTTATTTTTCACATGTGTTTTGGCTTCAAGGAATATTATAATATATAACTCTATATATGATATATTCATATATATATCAAAACTCAACAACATTGTCTCTGTGAAGGCATAAGTTCTCTGTCTCAGCTCTACAGGTTTAAACAAATAACTTATAAGTTAACTTGTTCCAGATATGTACAAGTCAATTTAAGTTAATTAGTTTTCTCTTGGATATGACTTTGATGTGATTAAAAAAAATCATGTTTTTTCCAAATGAAGAAGAAGCAGATGTTCACACAGCCTTTGCTCTGGCCTTCCATCACCCCGCTGAGGACCTGATGGTTAATTACATGAGGTAGCGCAGACTGACGTCCATATTTTTTTATGTTTAAGGGGCTCCTGTGATGAGTCACTATATGGCCACACTTATGGGAGAAAAAAAAAGGATATATTTTTATCCCTGACACCCTGAGATGACACACTGAACACGCTGCCTCTGTCTGTCCTGACATAAAACAATCACTTCCTACACGCTGCTTTTTTTGATAAACACAGAATCATATGGATGTTTAACTTATGATCACTTTCGGAGGCTTTTCCAGTCACTTACACACCAGATAACCGAGACAATGTCCCGCAGTTAAAAGTTGAGTTGTCTTCCTCATGCTTTTATTTTCCCTGGTTAGTGCTAGTTTTGGGGTAATACAGCCCCAAAAAAAACACTGACCATGGAGAATAAAAGCACGAGGAAGAAGGAAAACCCGGCTCAGCGATTGGCCAGGACCGAAAACGGAAATCCATCCCCTTCAGCCTGATTGTTTACAAGAAGCTGCCTAGTATGAGCAGCAGGTGAGGCAGCAGACTACCCTCACTTCCTGTCTTTGATTCGTTGGATATTCTGATTGAATTTCCCGAACCAAGCGAACCAAGACCCACTTATTCCGCACGGACCAGAGTTTGCTTGGTTGGTTTCGCATAGGTGTTTGCAAAGTCTCAGGGCACCACCAGCCATGTCAGTCAGATTCTATACCGTGTTGTCTTTGAAACATTGCCAAAGCAACACTGTAGCTGTCTGACTCTACATTGTGAAACGCTGTGGTCACACACTCAACACAGGAGGATTTAATCGTAGTTAGCTCTGATGTCTGCATCTTCAAACACCCTCAGCTGTGGTCAGGCCTCTGCGCCTCTGACACGGCCTGGGGGCTATTTGTCCTTCAATGTTTTGCTCAGCTGTCCCACACAAGTGAATGGTACACACTGGAGTTACAGCAGGCTGCTGGCTCTCAGTCTCTGTCTCAGTCTCTGTTGTAACGTGGGCTTTCAACATGGTTGGCACACACTCACGTGGGCAGGCAGGAGATTTGTAGTCGACCGTGATGCCTGAGACAACAACAGCGAAAAAGGGCAGGCAGCGGAGGTTTTAACGTCGTCCCATATGGTCCTGTCGCATATCTGGGCTCAAGGGGAAGATGAGGAAAGAAGGGGTTTGCAAGTTGTGAGCCATAACTCCATCGTATAACTGCCTGATGGTGAATGTTTTAGTGCTTTTAAAGTGTGGATGTATATGAGGTATTGGCATATTATTGTCACTGACTTTTAGCCACTTAAAGCGGACCTAGACCGGAATTTCCAATTAACGCTGTTTTTTTGGTGTGTATCTGCATCATTACCTTGTTTACGGAGCCCTGAAGTTTCAAAACAAACAGTTCAGCCATTGCTGAGAACGCTGTGTTTTATTGTAATCTAGGGCTCAGCGAGATCTCTGAAAAAACCTGGTTCGGTTACGCAAACAGCATTTATCCTGAACAGCAGATCCTCCTGCTCCGGGCACTAGTCCAGGCACATCTGGTTGCGTACATTGAACCGCAGAAGAAGAATAACGTCCGTTGTGGAGGTGTTTCACAAGCGACAGTGTCTTCTGACTCTGGGTCTGACTCTGGGTCAAAGTCATAAAAGGGACTGAGGCAGGGAGTCGTGAAGAAGCTATTTTTAAACATTGTTAAAACAATGTTTTGATAATGGGGAGCAGTGCATCCACCGTTCCAGAGGGGGGAGCTGCGCTTCTGAGAGCGGATGTGCTGAATATGTCACTCCTTCGGGTATTGGCCAATCACAAGACAGTTGGGTAGGCTCTACGCTGGCTGGCCAATCACAACACACTCTGTCTTCTGGGTGAGAGATTTATGTCTGAAATATCGCGACTGAGGACAGCGTCAGAAAAGAGAGATTTATATCGGCTCGTTTACAGCAACAAGGAGGTTTTTGACCATAAAAATAAGTTAATGTATGTAAGTAGACCTCCATAACTAACATATATGTGCAACAGGACCACTCTATGTGAGCTTTAACTAAAGACTGTCTACACCTGCTTAAATCTGTGATGTCTATGAAACAATATAGTTGCTACTGTTCCTCAGTTTCATGACTGGAAAGTGACATGAAGCAATGGATGGAACAACTCCTGCGTGCATCGATGTAGAAATTTTGATTTTCTCTATGGACTTTGGTGCGGTAGAGTGAGTAATTCAGTTTCAGTGTTGATAATATGCCAATGCCATACAGTATAGCACAGCCACATTTAAGAAAAAGAAAAAGAAAAAAAAGGTTTATCTACTCCCTTTGAGCAGCTATTTATCATCTAAACATAGTCTTCTCTTTCTCTGTTCTCTTACAGGTTGACTAAGCAGGCATCTGCTAACTGGCAGAGCCTCTGTAAAACGCTGAAAAGCCGTTAAATGAATGCGACGCCGCCGTTTTAAGACATTTATATTGCCCATCCAAACCTCACATGACCATGTCCATTATTCACCGGGAACATTCTGCCCTGGAGGAATTTTAAAAGTGTCATTTTTCAGTTTTAAAGCAGGTTTTCAGAAAAAAAAAGAGAGAACCCCTTCGTCTCCTCTCTCCTCCGAGAGAATAACAGTTATAGGTGGGAGGAATTACAGGCTACATTCCCCCAGGCTGTTGGTGTGTAGCTACTGCAAGACCATCCACCAGAGAGATTGCAAACCAACAATTAGTTGTCCTGAGAGGGAGAGAGTTTCCCCCGCCGGCTCTTCTGCCACTACATGATCAGTTATTATGTTGTTCTGCTGTGACTCGCCAACCATTTTTTCTCAGAGGACATCGCTCTTTTATTCACCGCTGATTTCAAAATTTCTACCGCTCAAGAATTTTGTCTAAATGGCACGAAAAGATGGTGCCACTTTCAAATAAAGTGGCCTTTCAGCAGAGCTGCAATTATATATTATTTTTCATTCAAATGTCACCGCAACCCAATAATATTAGCATCGCTGTCATAGAAATGTCTGTCAAATTGCCAATGATTTGCAATACAGATGATAGAAGTACACATTTCGGCTTAAAATGATATTTCTCTACTTAATAAAACAGGTGTTTCTGTTGTGTTTACACTAAATGCAAGTTTTAGGATGAGGAACATTGAGTTACTCTTTATTGTCCTACTTTATATACTGTAACACAGCAGAGATAATTATACCTGTCAGAAATACATTTAAACATGTGATTGTAGCTGGAGATTCTTGATATTTAAGACGTCAGAGTGGGTAATGATTCCACCAAGGAGACATTTCCCTTCTAAACGATGTTATTTATTGCAGCTTATGGTATTTCCTGTAGACATTAACAATTTTAAGGGAAATCATTTACCCGTCACATTTGGAGAAACAGATGGATTCTGAGAATGTTTGACATTATACAGCATCACTAATGATATCAACTATTAATTATGTAGAATGTCAAAATTGAGCGACTAATCGTCCCAGTTAGAGCACGCTACATTTTGAATTTGAAAGAGTCCAAGCGCCTTTCTTCAGACCTCTGAAGCTCCGCCTCCAGTGCTTAGGAACACGCAACGAGCACAGATGAGCGTGCACGATTAGCACACGAAGAGGGGTGCACGCCTAGGCGGGAAGGTGGGGCAGATGGCAGTTTGATGGATCCAATTAATTAATTTGGGCCATTCAATATGATTGGATGTTGGGGTTTTTTTTTTGTGACAATGCACTAAAGCGGACGTAGACCTGAAGTTCCAATTAACGCTGTTTTTTAGTGTGTATCTGCGTCATTACCTTGTTGAAGAAGCCCTGAAGGTTCAAAACAAACAGTTCAGCCACTGCTGAGAACGCTGTGTTTTCTATCTCGGGCTCAGCGAGATCTCTGAAAAAACCTGGTCCGGTTACGTAAACAGCGGTTCTCCTGAACAGCAGATCGTCCTGCTCCGGGCACTAGTCCGGGCACATCCGGTTGCGTACATTGAACCGCAGAAGAAGAATAACGTCCGTTGTGGAGGTGTTTCATGAGCGACAGTGTCTTCTGACTCTGGGTCTGACTCTGGGTCAAAGTCATAAAAGGGACTGTCTCGAGGAAATTATTTTTAAACATTGTTAAAACAAATGTCAGTAAGGAGAGAATGTTGTTTTTTTGATTTTTGTGACAATGCATTAATAAATTGGTTACAATCAGGGTGTGAAGAGGATTTTAAGCAATACAGTAAAAAACAATGCTCCAGAAAATAATGGATCTACCCTGCTCCATAAAGTATTTCAATGCACACCTGATCCTGATTTAACCTGGGTTTTTTTTTTTCTCAATATACCCTG
Source organism: Microchirus variegatus (assembly GCF_963457635.1). Taxonomy (NCBI): domain Eukaryota; kingdom Metazoa; phylum Chordata; class Actinopteri; order Pleuronectiformes; family Soleidae; genus Microchirus; species Microchirus variegatus. Next base: position 30,182,497 of record NC_139810.1, read on the forward strand.
CAGTGATCAGCATTGTTCTGATTTACAGGCAGCCCTTTGAGGCATTTATAACCTCAGTGAATGCACACGTCCCATTTTTTTTCTCTCTTCATATGATATGCTACGCACTCTCTCCTGGTCTCCCTGAGTTACTCCTCAGCCCTCCTCAGCGATGATGCCATAGACTCTGAGGGTGATAGGTACTGAGAGTGTGTGCCCCGTGTCTGGGAATAAGATGAGAGAGGAGGAGAAGAACTGTCTCCACTGGCCTGTGAAATATTCATCAAATGAAGCAAGGGCGGGTGAGGTAGTGTGGCAGGAGAGGCAGAGGAGTCCACTGAGGAAACAACATCATAGTTCAGGAGGCACTAGGGAACAAGTGCAACTCAGACCAGGGAGGAAGAAAATGTAGGAGGGTAAGAATTATTATTTTTTTTTTATTGTGTGGTAGCTGGAGGTTTTAAAACCCAAATATATGACAGATTAAAAAAAAAAAGAAATTCCCCTCACAACGCTGCAGGAGGTTTTATGATATTTTATCTATAAAGCAGCAGGTCGAGGTTGGAGAGAGACCGATGATAGCATATTGAGTTCTAACATTTAAATGGGTTTTAACACCCAATTTCCTCAAGCGCTGGGAAAGTTTTGGCGAACATCGCCTGCTTTCTTCTTGATGGCAAACAACATCAGGAGGACGTGCCATCCACACTTCACCATTACAGTGGAGTTTGCACAAGCCTGTGCTGCACCATGCTGTCGTCCACGAGTCGATGAGCTCCACTTGATCTTGATCAATGCTCACTCATTAATTTGACTTTGGAGGGAGAAGGAGTAGTTCTGCTTCTTTACATTTATGATCGATACAGGACACTTCCCCAAAAAACTGATACACAATTTACTCTTTTTGGGATAAAGCCTCCAGGCTGAGCAGGAAAGGCAGAAGAAGCACACAGCGTGAGTAAAACGAGACACAGCTTCACACAACAGCAACTACGGCTGAAAACACCAAGACGGCGAAGCCATGAAAACTTTTAGAGGTGGTTTCTTCTGCGAAAAACAAACTTGGACGTTCAGAAGGACTCCACATTCGTATTTTAATCACAAGTTTTGGCTTCTCACAAACATGATTATGAAATGCAAAGTCAGAGACTGCAGGGTCTTACGGTGCTTTTCCACTATACAGTTCCAGCAAGACTCAGTCGCACAGTTCGACTCTACCCGGTTTGGTATCGTTTTCCATTTCTATAGTAGCTCCTCAACGTGGGAGGAGTCATCGTAGCGCAGCTGCATGAAACCGCCGTGACGTCGTTTAATACGCGACACAAACAGACACACTAGTGACTAGTGACGAGTAAAGCAGCAATTTTCAGAGTACTGACTCTTTAGAATCAAATAACTAAATAGATGTGTTCACAGAATAAGAAGAAGCAGTAGCACAAGAGGAATTACAAAGGTCATCTTGAGTTTTTCATCATTTTTATAATCAGATTGTTCAGAAATCAGAAATTGTTGAAAAATATGGACTCGAAATGATGATGTTCTTGAACGTCTTATTTTGTCCACAAACCAAAAGTATTCAATTTTAATGATGTCTTTGTTACACTGTCAGAATATGTCATGAAAATATTCACATTCAAGAGGCTGAATAATCTGAATACTACTTTTAACGATTGACGAAAGAAAACACTTCACCTGATTAATCACAATTCCATTATGTTTGCACATCGTTGGTCATTATTTCAAATAATGGATGAACCACAGTTTTGACCTCATGATGGCGCTGTATAAAGGCCACATTATACTTCTCCGACTGCGTAACCACGGAGACCCCGCGAGCCTTCATACTTCTTCGTCGTGGTAACGGATACGCACTGCACTTTCCTGCCCGATCAGTAGGGGTCGATACGCAAGGTTGTTCTTAAGTGCTTAAGATATGACGTATTTATAGTTTGGCAGCGATGTTGTCGGCGGTGATCAGCTCCGCCACTGTGGACGCTCGGTGCGCACAGTGGCCGGCAAAGAGTAGCGTTATCTCAGCCTGTCCTGAGGACCAATCGCAGCCCTTGCCGTCTCCGTTGTCCCTTGACTGAGTGACGGACGCTTAAAAAACATTTTGTGCAGTTGGAGACGACGCAGAGGCTCTCTCCTACAGGCTCTCCATCGACGCAGAGGGCTCTGCATAACCTACGTAGAGCACTTTATGCAGGAGTATACATTGGGCTTAAGGCAGGGGTCTCAAACTGGCGGCCACATGCGGCCCCCCAACTGATTACATGCGGCCCCCCACTTAATATCATGTTATAATGAAAACATCACCCACAACCTCACCGTCTTTTAAACACAGTGTGTAGCTGAGGCACAGCTGCCAGCGAGGGGATAGAATATAATATATGTTTGCTAGCAATGTTTATTTTAATAGTAATTATAAGACATTTGGTCATAATTATCCCATTATTAAATGTATCATATACAACATTCAATTACATATATAAATACACTTGTTAGGGCCCGAGCCACGAATGGCAGTGACCGAAATGGCTCCTGGTACGAATTTTAATTACGGTTGTCCACGCTGTTATTAATGTAATTTAAAATAAATGTCTGTTTTTGATATTAACACATTAATTTTGCATCATAAATAGTATTATTAAGTATACGTGTGATATCATGATGTAATATTTTGAACAGTTGAACTTTTTGTTCTCTAGGCCGGCCCCCTCTTGACCACAATAAATGCGCATTGGCCCCCAGGTCATTTGAGTTTGAGACCCCTGGCTTAAGGAAACGCCAGCTGATGTTTCCAACGTCAAACAATCCAAGTATTTCAGTCAGGATCAAAGTGGTGTTTTTGGTCTTTTTGTCTCGTCTCTCTAATTGAGAAAAGCAGTTTTCATTGATCCATGCTCTTTGAGGAGTCCTGCAGTTTCTTCTCTACGTATATTTGCCCTCCTCTCATCTCAACTTTAGTTTAGACAACACTGACTCGGGGTTTGATTCCACGTCATCATTATTACACAAACACACACACACACTCACACAATGTGCCTCTGGTTTTTTCAGTCGCTGCGTATAGTTTGTATTTTCTCTTCTTCTCTTCCAATTAGTGTGGTGAGTCAACGTTTCATTCAGAAGTGAGTAGAGGAGTGGGTGGCCGGAGTTTTTTTTTAGCATTTGTGCTGAAATCATGTGTGAGATTTACGAGATTTACTGTGATACATTTTTTACAGTGGTGCGGAGCTGCATAGGTTTGACTCCACTCACACAAACATCACCCTTGTTAGCAGCAGGTCACACATTAGAGCATTGGTTCTCAAAGTGCGGCCCCGCGAGCCAATGGCGGCCCCCGAGATAGATAGATAGCAATGTATTCTCTTAGCTAGCAATGTCTTCTTTCAGCTAACTTTAAGCTAATAGATAGATAGATAGATAGATAGATAGATAGATAGATAGATAGATAGAATATTACATCCTCAATCACTGTACATCATGACATGTGTTTAATACTGATTTGAAATCGGGGAGACTTTGTGTCTGTTAATCCCTCACACTTACATCATTTGGCCAAGATAATCTGACACCCATGATTGACACACAGATATGACATGTAAATATGTCATATCTGTGTGTATCTACGTGTGCTGTCAATTATTTTATCCAAATCAAAATGTAAGAAAAACACCACTAAAATTGCCTTGAAGCATAAGCACAGAACTTGAGCAGTAGCTCAATATTCTGAGTTTTTCCCCACCTCTGCCCACTAACATGGCTGCATACTTCTTATTAATATTAATCCCTTCATGTTCAGAGTGTGAATTCATGTATGAAGGTACTCAGTAAAGTGTGAAATTTTCCATTTTTCCAGCGGTCAGATAAAAAATCCTTGTTGAATTACAGTCCTAAATGACATAACACACACACACACACACACAACAGAACGCAACAATTGTGGATGTTTTTTTTTTACGCCAACTTGCTGTTGCATTTACATCGCAGCAGCTTCCTCTGTGACGTGCATTTCAACAGGAGCCATAATAACAGTCAAAGTGTCTGCACTTTCCCCCAGACAGCTTTAAAGTCTCTGAAACCGTCCCCCGTAAAACAACAGAGCACTAATGGATTGAACTTACCCTGCTGAGACGTCTTTTAGTAGCTCGCAGTTTGCAGAACTGTATTAAGACCTTGTTAAATGGATGGCAAAGTGCACGGATTTGTGATTTAGATATTCTTTCAGAATCAAGTGTTGCTCTGAAAACATGATCTGCATAGCGACGCGCATACTGATTAGTGGCGGCGCGGCGCATCGCTGTTGAGTGCTTTTCAATACATGGGGAAATTGTGTGTGAGTGGCAGCTTTTATTGATCACGTCGCTCTGAAGATTACAGCCTGTGTGCAAACAGCAGTTCATGAGTAACGTATTGATTTCAGTGGGGGGAAAAAAGAGGGGGGGGGATTGGTTTGCTTTTTTATTTACCTCTACAACAGTGTGAAGATTATACTGCATGTGTCATATTTCACAGCTAAACAGGCCATTTTTGTACTTTGTGACACTTATTTGACCGTTTATCGTCCCTTGTGTCCAGAGGCGCAGATTGTGAACCGGCAAGGCAGGCAACTCCCGACACTCGGAGCGTGAGGGCTGTTTTTACTGAAATGTGCAGTGACCAGCCGCCTCCCCGTCCCCCTTAAAAAACAATGGGCTATTTGCAATGACATCTCAGTAGAAACCTCCCTAAAGAGGCCCCACCTCACTTTAACCTGTGGGAAGTTATCGTTCTGCAAGTTGGAAAATGAAGAGGATTATTTACAGTGTAATGCATATCTTTTTTATTACTTAATTTATATGTTTTTTTTTCAGTTATTTACAGTACTTATTGTTCTATATATTTATATTGTTTTATAATGTGGGTTCTTTACAGTGTAATGTATTTTTTTACTAAGTTTATATAGTTTTTTAAAAGCTATTTACAGTATTTTATTGTTCTTTACATGTATATGTTCACATAATTTTTAATTACAATGTTTTCCATGTTATTTCATTCATTTCGGGGAAAAAAATATATATTTTGAACTCACTTGATAATGGTGATGAACACTGGTTGGAAGGGCCCCCTGGGAATTTTTGCTTAGGGCCCCTACAGACTCTAGAATCGCCTCTGCTTGTGTCTCTTACTGTAGGGTAACATTTTCCATATGTAGGCAATTATTTATTCATTCATCATGACAAACAGAACATGCAGCTGCAGTATATGTACCGTGCCGTGTGTGCGTGTGCATTATGCATGATAAATGTTTTTTTTTAATTCCTACCTCTGTTACACCATTAACTATTAGTACTCTGACCTAACGTCACCTTCACATCTGCGTATCGTTCAAAGGACGCACGTTTTATGTCACTTTACATTCTATGTACTGTAAGGATTGGTTTATTTATGACGCGACAGCAAGTGCAGGCGCTGTATGATTTGACACATTTATGCTTTCATTCACGGAGACAGGGCGGCGTCTTCCGTGACAGCTGGGTTTCCTCCTACAGATGTTACTTTAACCCCCCGGGCTTCACATGCTGTCAACATCACATGTGGTTGACTGTGCAGAGAAGGCCACCTGCAGCAGGTTGATAACATTAGATCAGATAATAATAGAAACGCTGGGTGGGCGCGAACGTCGGCTTTCGGGGAAGTTATAGAAGGAGTTGGCGGGCAGCAGCCCCTCGCTCTTAATTATGATGTGAGAAAGGTGTGGGAGGAGAGGTTTTAATGAAGAGAAAACAGCACCTGGTGTGGAGCATGGCAGAACTTCTGACATGGTTTTACGTTCTTGAGAATCCATGTGGCCACATTTATGACCATACATAGATTTGGGGCCAATTCCAATTCCTATCTTAACCCTCAAGCTCAACCCTTAATCTTAACTGGCCCTCAAAACCAAGTGTTGAGGGTTATTTTGTCACTTAGAAATGGGACACCCCTTAAATGCAGATACGTCTTCAGACTGTAGGGGGCAGAATAACGCCAAAGCTGCGTCAAGTCTTTCAACTCCAAAAAAGAAGAAGAAGGACACATTTACGTCAGGATTATTTATTACGATCCGTTTGTCAGTCAAGTTATTAGGTTGTCAGTTAGTTATAAGATGATACTCATACAAATACCACAACCATGGACATATTCAGCTGACAGTTACCACACACCACGGCTTATTGAAAGGTAAACCATAGCAAACGATCACTTGTCCGCACCGGCCGGCTATTGATAAAAGATCGTAAAATAAAAATAAATGTTACGCAACAATGATGTCAGTAATCCATAATATGGGCCTAAACTAAGATAATACAATGGTTTTCATCATTTTTATATCTCTATTAACAAAGAAAATACTTAATTTGTAGTGTAATCGTTTCGCCGCTTTCGGCGCCATCTTTGTTATGTGAAAACACGCAATGCATTATGAGGGTTAGGGGTAGCCCTTGCTCCCAAGGGTGGTCTCAGAAAAAAATGTCAACATTGAGGGCGATGCAGCCCTAAAACTTGCCCCTCAACTTAATTTTTCTGAGAATCGGGACAGCACTTGCACTAGAGGGAGCGCACATTTTTGAGATTGAGGGTTAAGATAGGAATTGGAATTCACCCTAAATCTGTCCTCTGGACGGATTAGAAACCTTAGATAGTTTTATTCTAATCAGGTCCTGTATGTTACATAATTTGTCGTCTTTCTAATGGTTAAACTCTGACTTCACGGTACAGCAGCGTGAAGTCTTGCTTAGTGCGACTTTAGCAAGTCGTCTTTCAACTTGAAGGTTGTGTGTTCACTGAAATCACTGAAATCGGACCAGGAAATGAAACTCTGATTGTAAAAAAAACCAAAAGTTTGGAAATTGACATTTAGAAATTAGTGGGATTTTTCAAAAGAATGACCCAAGAGGTACATTCAGTCAAATATTGGTGCTTCTTTAAAAAGGCAATTCTGTACTACTGTAATAACTAACCCCCAGTTTACATGTCTTTGGACTGTGGAAGGAACCTTGTCAGACCTGGAGATCAAACTGAAACCCCATTGCTGCCCACGAGGCACCATTTCAAACCACGACTCCACCGCGCCGCCCTACAAACAATCCTCTTATTATTCCCTCTGTGATTTGAGACCTGTCTTGCCTTTCATTCGCCTTTCTTGATAGTGCAGAATGTTTTTGCCCCCCCCCCCCCCCCCTCTCCGCTCAGATTGATGTTTGCATCAACTGACTTCTCGTGATGGATGACTGAAATGTTTAAACTGCCCTTGGCAGAAGCCAAACTCTGTCTGCGGTTGTTTTTGTTTGCTTGTTTGTTTGTTTTGTTTTGTTGTTGTTTATTTTCAAACCGTAGATATGATGATATTTTGTGACGTCGTGTTGAAAAATAGCCTGCTCCAAACGGCCCTTCCGCTCACTCACTCACTCACTAAAAGCTCTAAAGCGAGATTAATTCTCCGCTAAAGAAAATCTCCATATTAATTAGGTTTCCGTCTATTTATGGTCTGCATGAAAATGTCACGTGGGCTTTTGTGATTTACATTTTTCCTTACACACAGCTCCAATCTGACAATCGGTGTCTTGACATCTCTTTAGCTAAGGATACATTATTCCTGGCTGGGATGCGTTGGTCGCCATGGTAACATCAGAGTCATTATAAGTGCAATAAAGGGCATTCAGTCAATCTCCATCAACTCATGCTGGCTTTCTTTCTTTCTTTCTTTCTTTCTTTCTTTCTTTCTTTCTTTCTTTCTTTCTTTCTCCTCATCTCTCCTCTCTTTCTGCCAATCACGCTCCTTTCTTCCATGTAATCTTTTTTTTAATATATATATATATATATATATATACACACACACTCACTCACACACATAAATGCATATATCAGAGACAAACACTGACCCCTAGTGGATCCTCGCTGTTAAGCTCACTAACGTGATGAGACGGCGCTTAATCTCTGGTAATTTCATACCACAGTGGAAAGAAATAATTATATTTACTGTAAGTGCTGTATTTAAAGCTATTTTATGCTTCTGTTCAAACCACATTTTGGATGTGGATTTTCATTCCAAACCAAAAAGACAACTTTACAAATGACCTTTGAACCATTTCTTCTGTTTCGAATGGTTTCGTTTAATTAATGGAGGCTCAAATATGTCAAAATCGTACTGTTTTTGTGTTTCAGGAAAAAATGTCAATAAAATGTCTCGTGTGTCACCGCAGGTCTTCACTCGCTATGGGAAGTGTTACACCTTTAATGCAGCAGGTGATGGACGCTCTGCCCTCATCACCACCAAGGGAGGTATGGGTAATGGACTGGAGCTCATGCTGGACATTCAGCAAGATGAATATCTGCCAGTGTGGGGAGAAACAGGTGAACGGGCCATCATTTACTCCAACTCAGAGCTGATTATGTGTCACACTCCAGCAGTGTGTATATGTGTGTGTGTGTGTGTGTGTGTGAGTTAATCCCTCAGAGTGTGAAACTCAGAGGAGAAAAAAAAAACCCTCTTCCAAGTGTCTGGACTCACTAGAGAAATAAGCTTTCACTTTGTGTCGCACACCGATCTCACCGCCTTCATCTTCCTGCAGATGAGACGTCGTTTGAAGCCGGGGTCAAAGTTCAGATCCACAGTCAGGATGAGCCGTCCTTCATCGACCAGCTCGGGTTCGGAGTGGCACCAGGGTTCCAGACATTTGTTTCCTGCCAAGAGCAAAGGGTACAAACACAATTTTGTGTGGAATTTTGTCCAAATAATAATCCAAAAGCCAAGCATAATGAAATTATGATCATTAATCCAAATGGTTAGAATGACTTCCCTAACATGTAAGAGAATGAAACACTCTAATGACTTCAAATGAGAGGATTCTTGTTTGTAATGTGCTTCAGAAAATGTGAATATGAGTTGATTAATTGACTTGATGAAGACATGATCATTAAAATAATTGACAGCAGTGGATTATAGGTCAACGTTGGAGTTGTAACTTGCTTCTAACTTACTTGGTAATTTATTAACAGCCATTATCTTTTAAAGTCACAAGTCTATTTTAAAACTCGTCTCTAGTTGAGAAAAAAGCTGAATTTTTATTATTATTTGTAAGATTAATTTCTCCACATCTGGCAGATTATACTGCTTTCGACTGACGAAGCATTTAATTTTATTCACTGTTGTATTGAAATTTGCCGTTTTTCTTTGTTTTTTAAACATCACAATAAAACAAATGTATTATTTCATATAAAGTTCCTGAGTTTAAAATATCGGAAACAGTAATTCATGATTTATTCATGTTTTCATAACAGTTATTTACGACTAAAACCCGAGGAAAGCTGAGGTAAATAGGAAAAAAGTTTGCAGAAAAGTTGGTATATTTTGTCAAAATGCAATAAAACTCAAATCTGTAGTTTGTTGGATCATTTGATGAACGCACAAAGACAAGATTTCCATTGTTTTAACGACGATCTTTTAATGACGTGTCGTCATATCGCAGCTGATATATCTGCCGCCACCGTGGGGCGACTGCAAGGTGACGCCCATGGATTCAGACTTCTTTGACAGCTACAGCATCACGGCGTGTCGCATCGACTGTGAAACGCGCTACCTGGTGGACAACTGCAACTGTCGCATGGTGCACATGCCTGGTAGGAACACACACACACACACACACACACACACACACACACACACACACACACACACACACACACACACACACACCTCAAGTCGAGCTCATGATATTTCAAAATCTGTGACAATAATATATAGAATTTCAAAATAAAACTGTTTGTTTTTATATAGAACGATGTATAGTTTGCAATAAAAACTATTAATTTAAAAAAAACACAAAAACAAACAGAGAAGGGAACAGAGAACATACAGAAATAGCAGAGGGCCACAGGCTCTGGACTCGGTTTGTTTACACCACCATGTTGGCAGGAAAAGCTTTACGTAAATGAATGGCAACAGTGCCAGTTTCAAGCTGTCTTTCCAGTTTTTTCCAGGATGTTTTCCAAATTATTGAGAAATAATAATACACTCTTAGAAATAAGGGTTCCAAAAGGGTTCTTCTACGAGGGCTGAGGTTCTACTTTGAACCATTTGCTTCTGAAAATCCCTTTCCCGAAGAAAGGGTTTTGCAAGGGTTCTTGGTAACACTAATGGTTCCAGGAAGAACCATTTTGATCCAGAGAACCCTTTAAAACCCCTTTCCTGAATAAAGGGTTTTAAAGGGGTTCTTGGTGGAACCCTCCAAAAGGGTTCCAGGTGGAACCTTTTTATAAAGGTTCTACCTGGAGCCAAAAAGGGTTTCTCCTATGAGGACAAGCCGAAGAACCTTATATGGTTCTACTTAGCACTTTTATTTCTAAGAGTGTACTATATGGTCATTATAGTATTGCTAAAACAACAAATCAAAGACTTTGGCACTGGTATTCTGCCAGTTTTATATCTCTATGGATTTAAACAGTGCTGCTTCCTGCCAAAATGGCCAAAATGGCGTCTATACCTCAAGTCAGAGTTACAACAATCATGAATAAATTGACTGATATGAGCTTGTGTTGCTTTGGCTGCAGGCGATGCTCCGTACTGCACCCCCGAGTTGTACAAAGAATGTGCCGACCCAGCTCTCGGTAAGAAAGTCTCCGTCCATCGTCTCTGAAGAACTGATTCATGCCAGAAACCGCAAACATGTGCTCACACACACATGCATTAAAATCTTCACAGCAACACTGAGCTGTTCCAAAGGTCAAAGGGTCAAAGGTAATTTTTCTTTCCCTCCAGATTTCCTGGTGGAAAGAGACAACGACTTCTGTGTCTGTGAGACGCCGTGCAACATGACCAGATACAACAAAGAGTTGTCCTTTGTCAAGATCCCCAGCAAGGCCTCGGCCAAATATCTCGCCAAGAAATACAACAAATCTGAGCAATACATTAAGTAAGTAGTGAGTAGACTAGTAACTATCCGAATTGTGTGAAAATGTGATGCCCAAAGAGTGGGCCGCAGCCCCCCAGTGGACCACAAGGGTACTGCAGGTGGGTCTTGAAAGGTCAGATATAAATAAATAGAGATTATTACCGTTTTGTTTTTAATTAGGTTTCCACTAACCATATAAGTATTTATAGATAAGTTCACATTTTTTTTTAAATCCAATTTTTTTTTTCAGGAAAATTAAAGGTGCATTATGTAATAAATCTAAAGCAACTGGCCATAAAAATCCTCCTAATATGTCACAGAGACTCAGGAATAATGTTCATATAACAAACTGAACTCACCAACAACAATACAAACAAAATATTTGCATTAAAAAGAATATTTTGCAGACTGCAAATCATGTTTATGTTTTGAAATCATGTTTTGGCATGTGGCGCCACCTACCGCCGTTTACCAATCATTGCAGTCAGTAGAGTCTCAGCTGCCGAGCAACCACGGGTTGCCAGTTACGTCAGAAAATGAAACCTAAAAGACCTCGGTATTTTGAATTTGAATGTAGTAACCGTTTTTGGCCACATTCTTACATATGGCACCTTTAACTTACCAGTTTTACAGTTACAGTGTTTACAACCATGTTTACAATTACTAAATTGTGTTTATTCCATTAAAATTATATCCACCTATAAATAGATATTAAGTGTTTCTTAATAAATAGTAATAACTGAATTGTATAGTTATAAAAATGAACATTAATGTTGTGACTGACTTGTTTTCTTTCCTCACCAGGGAGAATATCCTGGTTTTAGACATATTTTTTGAGGCTCTCAACTACGAGACGATTGAACAAAAGAAGGCTTATGAAGTGGCTGGACTTTTAGGTACAATATTATTATTATTGTTATTATTACTGAATAATAAGATAACTTCATGATCAAATACTCTCTTGTCTTATATTCCATTTGTTTGTATCCCAGGTGATATCGGTGGTCAGATGGGACTCTTTATTGGAGCAAGCATACTCACCATTCTGGAGCTGTTTGACTACTTTTACGAGGTGAGACTTCTCTCACAAAGTACGACGAAAAACGAGATGCAAGTCACTTTATTTGCTCGTAACATCTTTATTTGCTTCAACCCAAAGCAAATATAGTGAATAAAACATGAAATAAAAACATTATACAACTCGGTAATAGGAGTGAGACAAAAGACATTAACTAACTGAAAAAAAACAATTTAAACTATAAAACTACAAGAACAATGTACATTGTTCTTGTAGTTTTTTACTTTTGTATTGTCTTATTGTTAATATCTTTCTATGTACTTTCTTGTAAATGTATGTTTATTATTTATTATCTTTACTGTCTTGCTAAAGGACTATCATATCTTAAATAAATAAAAAATTAAATAAAAACAAACAGATAATGTGCAATATTACTTATACTCTTACTTACCTTACATGCAGTACATACATGTAATTAATTTACATCACACAGAGTTTTAGCTGCCACTGAGAATAATGGGATCACGTCTGCTGGGATTATCCTGGGAATTTTCACAATCTGGAGGGATTTTTCAGAACATTTTTCATCAGTAAAGATGTAAAGATAACTGATCCTACAAAACTTTGACCCTAATGTTGAAATTAAACTTACAGAAAATTAAACTGAATAGTTCATTGAGCGAGTTTAAGCTCCAGTGTGGAACTTCTGTCGCCCCCATGAGGAAGTTTGAGTAACTACCCAGACACTGACACCTCTCCATTCCCTGCATTACAGCTTTAAGTGGATAACAAAACATTTTAATACAGGAATACCATACAAATTTGTGGTTATTTATATTAGAGGCTACACCAGTGATTCCCAAAGACAAAGAAAACAAAAAACTGGCAGAGACATAATTCAGACAAACCTTGCATTAGATTTCTCAAAAACAAAAATCTATTATTGAGAAATAAATGACTAATTATTTGATGTGAGATTTTATTTCAAATGTCTGAAGGGGTACGAGTTTGGGAAGTGAGTTTGGGAACCACAGGGCTTCTTCACATGTGTACATAAGCTGTGCGCATTAAATGTGTTGTAAGTTGTTGGTGACCTTCACTGCTCTGGTTCTTCTCAGGTGATAAAGTACAAACTGTGTCGCTGCTCCGATAAGAAGCACAACAACACCGACCAGGGAACAGTGCTGAGCTTGGACGACGTCAAGTGTCATGTCAGTAATTTTCACTAGGTTCTCTGCAGCTGTCGGGAGGAGGACGCTCCCCTCTGAGCGGCTTCGTGAACTTTGCTCGAAGCAGACTTCTGCAGCGACGAAGCAGTCTGAACTGTGCCTGGTGAAGTGAGATTCTTTGAGGTGGACACAACAATGTGGTTAAAGTGAGGACACGGACACACAAACATCTGGACAGCAGACTCAACTTGTGAGAGATTCAGAAAATCAAGGCATGAAGTGAACTGAAGGTTCATCTGTATTCAGTTAAACTGTGGTGTCTGTCAGTATGTCACCACTGTGATTATATATATATTCAGCCCTAACACTTTATATTACAGGTCTTTACTTTCTACTTATCTGCACATAAATGTCCTGATAAGTTTCCTGAAAGTAATCAAATCATTTACCAGTTAATTGAGGTCACAATGGTAGCGATTAGTCTTGCATTGAAGCCAGACAATAGCAGGTATATGCTGAATATGCTAAAAAATGTGAAAATGCATCTACGAGCAAATTCAGTATAAACAAAGGACGCAGTTTTTCCCACTTGTGAATAAATGAATAATTACCATCTGAAAGGTTTAAAAGGAGCAGAAATGGAAGAAATTCACCGGGAAGTCAACTCACCAAACTAAAATTAACTTTTGAGTTTAACTATTTTAGTTATTTTTCAGAAATGTAATATACTACCCATAAATATGTTTGTATGATTACATTAGGAAAAAATAATAAATATAGCCTTAGAATAAACCTTTTGGTAACACTTAAGATGAGGGAACACATATTAACCATTAACTTGGTGCTTACTAACATATATAAGTTGTGTACTAGCCCTTTATAAGTAATTATTAAGCATATATTACACTTTATTCTACATAACCTTATTCTACCTCTATTATGACATGAATTAAGATTTTTCCTACATAAGCTGTTAATGCATGCTAAATAATTACTAATAAAGGGCTAGTGTGCTACTTATAGGCATGTTAGTAAGCACCTAGTTAATGGTGAATATGTGTTCCCTAATCTAAAGTGTGACCAACCTTTAGCCAAAGGGGCTTGCTTCACATAGGGTTAACACAAGTACTAATTTACTCTGGATTAAAAAAAAAAAAACATTGGCGTGTTCACACTGAAGTTACCCCAAATCATTTTGACCCCAAACTTTCCCTGAAAGAAGTAACCTTTTCAAATTACCAGTACCTTCAAAGGGGCGGGGCTGTGTGCTGAAGACCGCTGATTGGTGGGACACAGTTCAGTGTTGCTAGTTTAGCGACTTTGTTTCTATATTTAGCGAGTATTCAGACCCCTCTAGTGACTCTTGTTCAAACTAGAAAAGCACCCGGAGAGCGCAGACCTTTCGCCAAGGCAGCTCAGTGCCTACAAAATACACGCTGCCGGCGCGTCAGGGTCAGACAGCGAGTGTTGTAACCAGTGATAGCATCTACAGATCACGGCCACGTCGGTGACTTTTCGAGTTATGTTGCTAACAGACAGACAAGCAAACTCCAACCAAAACACAACCTCCTTGGCGGAGACAAATCTAGAGACCTTTCCTGGTCTTATTATAGACTTTTGGAGACTCTGACGTGAAAGCGCGTATTGCTCCTTTGGGAAGCAAGTACAACTAGAAAAGCACTCGGAGTGCGCAGACCTCCGCCAAAGCAGCTCAACCAACCACCACCACACTTTTAATTATGAAACACTTGACCTTTAAGAAATCAAAAACAGCAGTCTCAGGGCCAATTCCAATTCCTATCTTAACCCTCAAGCCCAACCCTTAACCTTAACTGGCCTCAAAACCAAGTGTTGAGGGTTATTTTGTCACTTAGAAATGGGCTACCCCTTAAATGCAGATATGTCTTTAGACTGTAGGGGGCAGAATAACGCCAAAGCTGCGTCCAGTCTGTCAACTCCAAAAAAGAAGAAGAAGAAGAACACATTTACGTCAGGATTATTTATTACGATCCGTTTGTCAGTCAAGTTATTAGGTTGTCAGTTAGTTATAAGATGATACTCATACAAATATTCAGCTGACAGTTACCACACACCACGACTTATTGAAAAGTAAACCATAACAAACGATCGCTTGTCTGTACCGGCCGGCTATTGACAAAAGATCGTAAAATAAAAATAAATGTTACGCAACAATGACGTCAGTAATCCATAATATGGGCCTAAAGTAAGATAATACAATGGTTTTCATCATTTTTATATCTCTATTAACAAAGAAAATACTTAATTTTTAGCGTACTCGTTTCGGTGCTTTTTCAAAACACGTAATGCATTCTGGGTAGCCCTTGCTCCCAAGGGTGGTCTCGGAAAATCTCAATATTGAGGGCGTTACAGCCCTTAAACTTGCCCCTCAACGCAATTTTCCTGAGAATCGGGACAGCACTTGCACTAAAGGGAGCGCACATTTTTGAGATCGAGGGTTAAGCAAGGAATTGGAATTCACCCTAAGTGTTATCGATTTGTCTTAAACAACACTTTTCCATTATTTACTTGGTTCAGTTTTTTTTAAATGACATTATTCCTTTGTTATTGAGTATATCGTACCACCTCTTCTTCAGCGTCCTGAAGACTTTGAGAGCTGAAAAAAAATGCCTTCAAGTAGAAGTGGTTAAGAAATTATTCAACAGCGACTTAAAACCAGACCACACATGGATGTAGCATCGAGGTCAATCGAGTGAATTGTTCTCATTTGGAAGTATGGTGCAGATATTATGGTGCAGATGACCGTTGCTTTCATTCTCTAAAACAATCTGTACAGTGTGTAGTTGTGTCATTATCAAGCACAATCCTTCCATCAGCTGTAATCTCTTATATTGCAGCGACAATGGACAACAATATTAACGTATTTGCAAAGACTTATCTGTTGAATATTGTACTTGTTATATTTATTGATTTATTTATTTAATAAGGACTTGCTGTGTGTGTGTGTGTCCGTTCAGTTTTTGTGTACATATTGTAGATGGATTATATTATATAAAGTATTCAAGTATGCAGCTAATGTATTTATATTTTTTGCTCTGTAGTCATACGATAAGTGTAGGATTGTTGTTTTTCAGCGTCCACAGCATGAGGGCATGTATACATTTAAAAAATGACAGAAAGACATCTGAGATTATCGTATATTTGTGCCTCCATTTTTTTTTTTAATTTTCTTTGATATATGAAGGGACAGTTGTTTTTGGTCTGGTGATGTGTGGATAAATAATAAACTTGCCGCAGTTGTGATACGGAAGATTAAATGCTAACTTATATGTAGCTTTTTTTTTCCACACAACAGTCTTCTGTGTTGTCCTTTAAACTGAGATGATGTGAAGCATTGAAAAGCATTGGGTCGTCTTTTACAGTGTCGCATTGCCCGCGGAACGGAGGAAAATTGTGTAAGATCATGCAACATTTCTTCTTTGTTGTGAGTGTATTTATATTTAGCTGTTAGCTGACTTGGTATAAACCAGTGTCGACAGTTATCTCAAATGGAGCTGCAACTAACGATCATTTTCTCGATTCATGGATTCATCGTTTGGTCCATAATATGTCAGAAAATGTTCAAAAAAGGTCGATCAGTGTTTGTCAAACCTGGAAATGACGATGTTCTTGCATGTCTTTGTCCACAAACCAAAATTATTCAGTTTTTAAAGCGGACCTAGACCGGAAGTTTTTTAGTGTGTATCTGCGTCATTACCTTGTTTACAAAGCCCTGAAGTTTCGAAACAAACTGTGTTTCGAAACTGTGTTTTATTGTAATCTCGGGCTCAGCGAGATCTCGGAAAAAAACCTTCCGGTTACGTAAACAGCGGTTCTCCTGAACAGCAGATCCTCCTGCTCCGGGCACTAGTCCGGGCACATCCGGTTGCGTACATTGAACCGCAGAAGAAGAATAATGTCCGTTGTGGAGGTGTTTCACAAGCGACAGTGTCTTCTGACTCTGGGTCTGACTCCGGGTCAAAGTCATAAAAGGGACTGAGGCGGGGAGTCGTGAAGAAGCTATTTTTAAACACTGTTAAAACAATGTTTTGATAATGAGTAGCAGTGCATCCACCGTTCCAGAGGGGGGAGCTGCGCTTCTGAGAGTGGGTGTGCTAATTATGTCACTTCCAGGTATTGGCCAATCACAAGACAGTTGAGAAGGCTCTGGACTGGCTGGCCAATCACAACACACTCTGTCTTCTAACCCACAAGACAGCGTCAGAAAAGAGAGATTTCTATCGGCTCGTTTACAGCAACTAGGAGGTTTTGGACCATAAAAAGAAGTTAATGTTTGTAAGTAGACCTCCATAACTAACATATATGTGCAACAGGACCACTCTGTGTGACCTTGAAATGAAAATATTCATTTAATATACATGTAAGAAGCTAAAACAGTCAAAAATCTTGATTTCATCATGAAAAACCGATTAATCGGTTATCAAAATAGTTGACGAGTAATTTAGTAATCAATTAATTGTTTCAGCTCTAATCTCAAAGTTCAAAAGAGTTCAAATATTCAAATATTATATTGACCCTGGTCAGAAGTCAAGTCATATTGACCTGACTTTTCCTCCTCTGCCAATATGTGTTGTGAAAGATTCCAAATCAGCAATGGAGTCGAGGGTAAAATAGCTGCAATATTAATGGCATTCTCGTATATTTCAAAGCAACAATACAGTACAAAGAATGGCTGTTTTAGCATGATTCTTTTCAGGGTATTGGAAAATCTTATATACATATAAATACACATATAAATTATGCATATTCCCTGTGTAAAGCTTCTATGTTTATACAAGCAGAAAGACAACTAATATAATCGTTGATGTACTGTAGGATAAAGCAGAAATAACTCATAAAAATCGATGACTGTTGAGTGAATGTTCTTAGTGAGCGAGTACAAAGCGGAAGCACTCGTAGGTCATAATGTTTGCGGTGGACACTTTCTGTCAGAATAAGCTGGATTTTCTCCGTTTGTGTCGACTCACAGAAACCAGACGTGCTGAATCTCAAAGTGAGTTCCTTCCTAAGTCGCCTCTTTTGTTTGCTGTCCAACTGTTGCGCAATAAAGTCCCCTTTTGTTTCAGCTCGTTAGACCGAATCATTTTATTTATTTATTTATTTTTTAGCCCCAGAGAGATCTGACTGTGGCTGCTCTTGTGAATTTCAATGTGTCTGCTTTATTTTTGCAAACACAACAATGACTCTGTGGATGAAGCAGAGCAAGTGTTTAAGATCCTCGTCAGGCAAAATCCAGCTTCCCTTATGATGAGTAAAGTTTCCACTTCATTGGATTTGGTTGATAAAATATTTACCCTGACTAAATATAAGCAGGACTGTAAAAAATGCTAATACAGTACAGTTTAACACACATCAAAGCAGATTCAACACGTACCAGTTTCTGTGAGAGAAAAAACAACCCAGAAAGTCACATTAATGCAGTGTTTCCCAACCCTGGTCCTCAGGGAACGTGGCCATGCCATGATTTAGATGTTGCCCTACTCCAAAAAAACACCTGATTCAGATTAAACATTCATTTTGATTTTTTCTAAAGACAAAATTTGAAAAATCTAATTTTTTTGAAAAAAAAATTGACAAACGTGTAAAAACATGTAACATGTAAAAACACATTTGTCCACCGGAGGGCAGTCTGGAGAATCCAGCAGCGATAAACCTGATTTGACCTTACTTCTAATGACACGTTTGTCCACTAGAGAGCAGTTTGAATAATTTCTCAGCCAATAATCAGATTTAACCTTACATGTAATTACATGTTCGTCCACCAGAGGGCAGTCTAAATAATTAACCATCCATAAATCAAATTTGACCTTACTTGTAGTAACACTTTTCTCCACTGGAGGGCAGTCTAAATCATTTAGCATCCATAAATCAAATTTCTCCTTACTTGTAGTAACACTTTTGTCCACCGAAGGGCAAGTCTGAAGAATCCAGCAGCGATAAACCTGATTTGACCTTACTTCTAATGACACGTTTGTCCACGAGAGAGCAGTTTGAATAATTTCTCAGCCAATAATCAGATTTAACCTTACATGTAATTACATGTTCGTCCACCAGATGGCAGTCTAAATAATTAACCATCCATAAATCAAATTTGACCTTACTTGTAGTAACACTTTTGTCCACTGGAGGGTAGTCTAAATAATTAACCATCCAATTTAACAGCCATAAATCACATTTAACCTTTCATGTAATGACACGTTTGTCCACCAGAGGGCAGTCTAAAGAATTCAGCATCCATAAATCAAATGTGACCCTCTTTGTAAAAACACATTGGTTCACCAGGAAGCTGTTCCATCATGTGAACCAATCCATTACCCATAATGCTTTGTGATAACTTAAAAGTGAAGAAAACAGTGTCTTTTGTCTAAAATAAAAAAGATTTTGACTTTGAAACATTTGACTAAAGATGGTAAAACAGTGTCAAAAAGTTTGTGACACATATTTCTGTAATAATTCAAGTTTTATCATTTAATTCTTTACCAGCACCATAAGTGATAAGACTTTAGTGGACGTTAAATACTCATTGTCATTCTCCAGTGACTGTATTTCAATGCAGCTCAGTGTAAATACTGTAGTAGCACTGGATCAAACATACCATGGTATGTCATGGTTTGCCCACAGGAGGGCAGTGTCAAAGATTAACCATTTCTGTGTTTATTCTAATTAATATAGTTCCACACTTCTTCAAAGAGTAAGAATTTAATCTCAAATTTTCTGTAAATCACAGTTTATGTGTAATGTTAGTTTTGTTCACCAGTGGGCACTCTGACCAAATGCAACCATAAATAAAAACAGCGATCAGTGAATACAGCATCAGTGTTGTCAGTGTGTATGCAGCATCAGTGTGGTCATCTGAACAGTGTTTTTTACAGTGGAGTTTTAATGTTTTGAGCATTTTTTACAGTGTAGGTTGTGCATAGGTTGTATTTTTATCAGTTATGGATGTTTTTTCTGCTCTTTTTATAAAGTTATGTTGACTTTACAAAAATTATGTTTGGACAACTCAAGATAAGTGAATATCATCAACATTAAAGAAAAGCATTAAGTCAACACAAACAATCATGTTTGTTTAGCAGATGTTAACTGAATTAATACATGAAATAAAAGATTTAAATGCATTTAAAAGTCATGTTGGTGCTCGCCCCCTCCCCTCCTGTTAAATGGCTGCATGAGTGGGTGTGTCTGTCAGTGGGTGGGTGTGTCAGTGGGTGTGTCAGCTTGTCTTTGCCCCTGCAGGTTGGCCAGAGAAACCCCTTTCCCTGGTTTCCCTCTAACTCACCTGCTGCATGTTACTGTGATTGCCTCCACTCAGTTCACCAGTGTTAGTCTTCTTGTTGTCGTCGTACCAGTAACACTCAGCCGTGCTTCATTCTCAGCCATGACTCACAGCCATGGTCAGTCATTTGGATTTTTGTTTGCTCTTGACTTTGTCTTGGGTTGATTTTATTTCCTGACTGTCACCTTTTAGCATGAGTTAGCCCATTAGTTTTTTTATGAAAGCATCTTAGCCCATTAGCTTTATGATTGTTAGCATTTATGTCAGTCTATTAGCCTTTTGAATGTTAGGCCGTTAATGTTTTATTTTGTCTTAACTTGGGTTAAGACAAACCCAAGTCAGGACTTAAACTCAACCCTAACCCTTGGGTTGAGTTTAAGTCCTGACTGTCGCATGTTAGCATTTGTGTAAGCCCATTAACTTTTTGTTTTGCATGTTAGCACTTATGTCATCCCATTAGCTTTTTGTTTGTTAGCATGTTAGCATTTGTATGTTAGCGAATTAGCTTTTAGTTTGTTAGCGTTTCAGTTAGCCTGTTGACATTGGCTTGTTTAAATAGACTTAACATTTTTGGCAACAATGTTCTTAATTTAGAGATTAATTTAATTAAAACCCTTTAATTTTTCAGTCCTCACACCTGCAGCAGCAGCAGCAGCAGCAACAGATAGGAGGCAGCACATGGCAAGTGAAATGTTTGGTCTGCACTTTCCTTATCTTATTAACCCTCAGGAGTTCCTTTTTTTTTTTTTTAAGAACTCCCTAATTTGTTCCTCGAGGCAGTTTTTTTAATTGAAAAAAAAAAAAATACAATAACTGCCATAAGATACATTTAAAGGAAAATTTGATAATGATTATTATAAGGCCTTAAGATGGGTCAGTGGTTGGCAGAAACATTTATTTTGAAGCACTGCTATTTTTTTTGCAGTGCCAAAATAATTTCCAATTACAATCATAAAATACATTTCAAGGAATATTTGGTTGTTATTAGACCCTGAGATGGGTCAGTGATTAGTAGAAACATTGATTTTGATGCATTGTTAGTTGTTTGTAGTAGCAGATCCAATGTAATCTTATTATGTGATATATGATGGATTTTGAATCGGTCTTTGACTACAAGTAAAATGTTTTTTTTCCTACTAACCCAATTATTCCCCGGTTTTGTTTTAAGATAAATAAACATACAATAATAGTTTGAACCTGAAAAAACATTTATTTTGCAAAGGACACTGAATGATAAACATTTAAATATGAACATTGAATATGAAACATGGGGCAGTTAGGTGTGTTGTTGGAGATGGTGAGAAGGGAAAGATGGAGATGGCGAGTGAGTTCATCATGTGCGAATGTGAGAGTCCAGCTCAGGTGGAGCAGAGACTCCAAATCTCGCTCACTCACTCACAGTGACTCGCGCTCGCTCACTCGCTCGCTCACTCAGTCACTCACTCACTCACTCACTCTCGCTCGCTCAGTCGCACATGATGCACTCACTCACCATCTCCATCTTTTCCCTTCTCCCCATCTCCAACAACACACCTAACTGCCCCATGTTTCATATTCAATGTTCATATTTCAGTCTTCATCATTCAGTGTCCTTCTTTGCAAAATAAATATTATTTCAGGTTGAATCTATTCTCGTATGTTTATTTATCTTAAAACAAAACGGGGTAATAATTATTTAGTAGGGGAAAAAAATGTTTGCTTATAGTAGAAGTTTCAAACTCCATCATATCACAAGATAAAATTATTAAATTGCATCTGCCGCTACAGAAACTAACAATGCATCAAACTCAATGTTTCTACCAATCACTGATCCATCTCAGTGCCTGATAATAATAAAAAAATATTCCTTGAAAGGTATTTTATGATTGATTGGAAATTATTCTAGTTTTTTTTATTTTTTTTTTATTTAAAAAACCAAAACAAAAAACAGAGTGGAGTTGCATAAACATTATGGCCTTTAAAGGGTTAGAATTTTAAAAATATTATTTGATGAGTATATCTCAGTCTGAAGTAGCTTTAAAAGAGTGACAATTTAAAGTTGAAAAAAATATGAACAATATTTTTATAGCAGACTGTTTTTAGAAAAATCTGACATTGCAAAAAATAAGAATGCATCGAAATCAAAAGTTATTGTAATTTTTTTCCCAATAAAAACAGTGTAGTTGCGTAAACAATATGGCCTTTTAAAGGTTAAAATTTCAAAAAATATTTGATATGCATATTTCAGAATGAAGTAGCTTCAAATGACTCACTCATTTAAAGTGGGAAAAAATAGATATTTTTACAGCAGTTTTTGACAAGGGGCCGAGGAACAAATTAGGGGGTTGGGGTTAGCTAACCTTAGTTAGTTATCCCGAAAACACCTGGTTCAGGTGAACAGCTTGTTATCAGAGTTCTGCAGAGCTGATCTGGTCGGTGACTTCCACTACACAAGAACCTACAGTGGTGAGTATATTAGACTCCTTTGGACATGAATGACAGTTTGATGCTGCGTTTCAGTTTTGTTTTACCTAATCTGTTCCAGAATTGAGACCCTTGAAACGATTGGTGGACTTCTGACGTCCTGGACAACTTAGACAAACTCTGAACACCGGCTGTCAAAACAAGATGAGTGTTGTTTTTTTGTTTGTGTCAATGTACTCTAATACTTTCGTCTGTCTTTTGTTTCCTCTTCCTGTGTTGTCGTTGTTACACAAATATGTACACTTAACAAATCTCACTTGGCAGTAAACAGATGCAGGGTCTCGGAGGATTGGATAACTCGGATTGGATGGAACTCTCAAAACGTGACGGCAAAACAGAAATCTGATCACAAGGATGGACAAAATAGAATCATGGCCTGGAAATGCAAAATTAACTTTCTGGACAACTTTGTCAATGCGATGATGCAGCAAATGGAGGAATTCATTCACCTCAGTGAATCTACTCTTGGAAAATGGATGGATGGATCTGCATGATGATCTTTGAGGATATGGGATCGGTGGATTCAAAACCTGGAGGAACGGAGCACATGAATCTGATGGAAAAACAAAAAAATCAACACAATGGAGATTTCTTTTCTCGGGGTGAAACGGTCAATGAAGGACTCTGAACTTTCTTTTCAGGTTTTAGGGTTTCTTTTCAAAAATCACTTTTCAACTTACAAAAACCCACTGCAACTGTGCAGACACACACAAATACACTGTTCAAACATCAAATTGCTGCCACAGCAAAACAAAAAACCAACATTAACTGCACAAAATGGACTCCTTGTGGTCCTCCAACCAAAAACACTGACTAAATGAAGTTACCTCTTGGGACAAAGTTGACTTCTATTTTCGTCTACAGTCGCCTCTTTCCTGATCTGGTCGGTGACTCCCACTGCACAAGAACCTACAGTGGTGAGTATATCAGATTCCTTTGGACATAAATGACAGTTTGGTACTGTTTTTCTGTTTCGTTTTTCCTAATCTCTTTCAGAATGGAGACTCAAGGCGTTGTGGACTTCCGACGTCTTGGACAACTTCGACGAACTCTGAACACCGACTGTCGGAAGAGGATGAGTATTGTTGGGTGTAGTTGTTTGCCGCCGCTTTGGTCTCTATTCATTTGTTTGTTTTTCCTAATCTGTTCCAGAATGGAGACCCAACATGGTCGACCCCCGAGGCGGTGCTTGGTGGAAATTCCTGGACAACTTCAATGAACTCTGAACACCGGCTGTCAGAAGAGGATGAGTATTGTTGGTAGTTTGCCGTTCCTTTTGTCTCTTTTCATTTGTTTGTTTTTCTAAATCTGTTCCAGAATGGAGACCCAACATGGTTGACCTCGAGGCAGTGCTTGGTGGAAAGTCCTGGACAACTTCGACCACTGGCTGTCAGAGGATGAGTATAGTGATATTTGTTATTTTTGTTTGAGTCAATGTTGTTGTCTACTTTCGTCTGCAGTCGCCTCTTCCCTGATCTCATCGGTGACTCCCACTGCACAAGAAGAACCTACAGTGGCGAGTATATCAGATTCCTTTGTACATCAATGACAGTTTGATACTGCTTTTCAGTTTTTTTTTTCTCTAATCTGTTCCAGAATGGAGACCCAAGGCTTGGTGGACTTCTGACGTCCTGGACAACTTTGAACATCTGAACACCGACTGTCAGAAGATGAGTATTGTTGTTTGCTGCTGCTCTCGTCTCTTTTCATTATTTAGTTTTTAAATTTTTTTTAAGTGTACACTATAGTCACAAAGCACTGAATACGGTTCAAACACAGGTTGTTTTTTGATATAAAAACAGTCTCAGGGTTCACGTTTGTTTCATTTTTGAAATGAAATGTTTGGTGTGGTTTAGAAACAATGAAAGGATTTCAAAGGTGTGTGTAGAGGGGCCCCTCAAGTCAAACAGGTTTGGGCCGGTGATTGATTTGTGTGGTGTTCTTTGGTGTCATTTTTGGTGTTTGTACAAATGAGGTTTACAAAGGTTTTCAAGGAATATTTGCTTGTTTATTAGACCCTGAGATGGGTCAGTGATTAGTAGAAACATTGATTTTGATGCATTATTAGTTTTTGGTAGTAGCAGATCCAATCTAATCTGATTTTGTGATATATGATGGATTTTGAATCGGTCTCCGACTACAAGTAAAACATTTTTTCCTACTAACCCAATCATAGCCTGGTTTTGTTTTAAGATAAATAAACTTACAATAATAGTATGAACCTGAAAAAACATTTATTTTGCAAAGGACACTGAATGATGAACACTTAAATATGAACATTGAATATGAAACATGGGGCAGTTTGGTGTGTTGTTGGAGATGGGGAAAAGATGGAGATGGTGAGTGAGTGCATCATGTGTGAATGTGAGAGTTCAGCTCAGGTGGAGCAGAGACTCCAAATCTCGCTCTCTCGCTCGCTCACTCTCGCTCACTCAGTCACTCACTCACTCTCGCTCGCTCGCTCACTCGCTCCCTCACTCCCTCACTTAGTCACACATGATGCACTCACTCACCATCTCTTTTCCTTTCTCCCCATCTCCAACAACACACCCAACTGCCCCATGTTTCATATTCAACGTTTATATTTCAGTCTTCATCATTCAGGGTCGTCTTTGCAAAATAAATATTTTTTCAGGTTGAACCTATTCTTGTTTATTTATCTTAAAACAAAACAGGGTAATAATTATTTAGTAGGAAAACAAGTTTGCTTATATAAGGAGACGATTCAAAATCCATCATATCACAAGATTATTAAATTGCATCTGCCACTACAGAAACTAACAATGCATCAAAATCAATGTTTCTTCCAATCACTGACCCATCTCAGGGCCTGATAATAATAAATAGTCCTTGAAAGGTATTTTATGATTGATTGGAAAGGATTGTAGTTTTTTTGTTGATTTAAAGAGTTGCATAAACATTATGGCCTTTAAAGGGTTAGAATTTTAAAAATATTATTTGATGAGTATATCTCAGTCTGAAGTAGTGTTAAATGAGTGACAATTTAAAGTTGAAAAAAATATGAACAATATTTTTGTAGGAGAATGTTTTTAGAAAAATCTGACATTGCAAAAAATAAGAATGCATCAGAATCAAAAGTTATTGTAGTTCTTTTTTCCCAATAAAAACAGTGTAGTTGCATAAACAATATGGCCTTTAAAAGGTTAACATTTAAAAAATATTAATATTTGATATGCATATTGACTGAACACAGACTGTCGGAAGAGGAGTATGGTGATATTTCTTATTTGTGTTTGCTTCGTCGTTGTTGACCTCTACTTTCGTCTACAGTCGCCTCTTCCCTGATCTCATCGGTGACTCCTACAACACAAGAACCTCCAGTTGTGAGTATATCAGATTCCTTTGGGCATCAGTGACAGTTTGATACTGCTTTTCAGTTTTGTTTTTCCTAATCTGTTTCAGAATGGAGACCCTACGCTTGGTGGACTTCCTACGTTCTGGACAACTTTGAAGAACTCTGAACCCCAGCTGTCGGAAGAGGATGAGTATTGTTAATTGTTGTTTTGCTGCTGCTTTTGTCACTTTTATCTGTTTGTTTTTCCTAATCTGTTCCAGAAGGGAGACCCAACATGATCGACCTCGAGGTGGTGCTTGGTGGACATTCTACCCTACAGTCGCCTCTTCCCTGATCTGGCCGGTGACTCCCACTGCACAAGAAGAACCTGCAGTGGTGAGTGTATCAGATTCCTTTGGACATCAGTGACTGTTTGATGCTGCTTTTCAGTTTCGTTTTTCCTAATCTGTTCAAGGATGGAGACCCAAGGCTTGGTGGATTTCTGACGTCCAGCACAACTTTGAACATCTGAACACCAACTGTCAGAAGAAGATGAGTATTGTTACTTGTTTGCTGCTGCTCTCGTCCCTTTTCATTATTTAGTTTTTCCATTATTTTTGAAGTGTACAAAAATCCCTTTAGTCACAAAGCACTGAATACGATTCAAACACAGGTTGTTTTTTGATATATAAACAGACTCAGGGTTCAAGTTTATTTCATTTTTGAAATGAAATGTTTGGTGTGGTTTAAGGAATATTTGGTTGTTAGACCCTGAGATGGGTCAGTGACTAGTAGAAACATTGATTTTGATGCATTATTAGTTGTTTGTAGTAGCAGATCCAATGTAATCTTATTTTGTGATATATGATGGATTTTGAATCGGTCTCCGACTACAAGTAAAACATTTTTTTCCTACTAACCCAATTATAACCTGGTTTTGTTTTAAGATAAATAAATACAATAATAGTTTGAACCTGAAAAAACATTTATTTTGCAAAGGACACTGAATGATGAACACTTAAATATGAACATTGAATATGAAACATGGGGCAGTTTGGTGTGTTGTTGGAGATGGGGGAGAAGGGAAAAGATGGAGATGGTGAGTGAGTTCATTTGTGAATGTGAGAGTTCAGCTCAGGTGGAGCAGAGACTCCAAATCTCGCTCGTTCACTCACAGTCACGCTCGCTCGCTCACTCTCGCTCGCTCACTCGCTCACTCACTCACTCAGTCACTCACTCACTCACTCTCACTCGCTCGCTCCCTCACTTGCTCGCTCAGTCACCCATGATGCACTCACTCACCATCTCTGTTTTCCTTTCTCCCCATCTCCAACAACACACCCAACTGCCCCATGTTTCATATTCAACGTTCATATTTCAGTCTTCATCATTCAGGGTCGTTTTTGCAAAATAAATATTTGTTCAGGTTGAACCTATTCTTGTTTATTTATCTTAAAACAAAACAGGGTAATAATTATTTAGTTGGAAAAAAGTTTGCTTATAGAAGGAGACGATTCAAAATCCATCATATCACAAGATTATTAAATTGCATCTGCCACTACAGAAACTAACAATGCATCAAAATCAATGTTTCTACCAATCACTGACCCATCTCGGGGCCTGATAATAATAAATAGTCCTTGAAAGGTATTTTATGATTGATTGGAAAGGATTGTAGTTTTTTTGTTGATTTAAAGAGTTGCATAAACATTATGGCCTTTAAAGGGTTAGAATTTTAAAAATAGTATTTGATGAGTATATCTGTCTGAAGTAGCGTTAAAAGAGTGACAATTTAAAGTTGAAAAAAATATGAACAATATTTTTGTAGGAGACTGTTTTTAGAAAAATCTGACATTGCAAAAAATAAGAATGCATCAGAATCAAAAGTTATTGTAGTTCTTTTTTCCCCAATAAAAACAGTGTAGTTGCATAAACAATATGGCCTTTAAAAGGTTAACCTTTTAAAAATATTATTTTTAAAAGGTTCACATTTTAAAAATATTAATATTTGATATGCATAGTTCAGGATGAAGTAGCTTCAAAAGACTGACTCATTTAAAGTGGAAATAAATATTAAGATATTTTTACACCAGTTTTTGGCAAGGGGCCGTTTTCTGCAACCAGGAACAAATTAGGGGGTTAGGGTTAGCTAACCTTAGTTAGTTATCCCCAAAACACCTGGTTCAGGTGCACAGGTTATCAGAGTTCTGCAGAGCTCGTTAACCACTTCCACTACACAAGAACCTACAGTGGTGAGTATATTAGACTCCTTTTGACATCAATGACGCTTTGCTACTGCTTTTCAGTTTTGTTTTTCCTAATCTGTTCCAGAATTGAGACCCTAACACTTGGTGGACTTCCTACGTCCTGGACAACTTAGACGAACTCTGAACACCGGCTGTCAAAACAAGATGAGTGTTTTTTTTTTGTGTCAATATGCACTTCTACTTTGTTCTGTCGTTTCATCTTCCTGTGTTGTCGTTGTTACACAAATGTGTACACTTAGCAAAACTTAGTTGACAGTAAACGGGTGCAGGTGTCGGAGAATTGATAACTCTGATTGGACGGAACTCTCCAAACGTGACGGCAAAACAAAAATCTGCTCACAAGGATGGACAAACTGGAATCATGGCTTGAAAATGCAAAAGTAACTTTCTGGACAACTTTGTCAACACGATGATGCAGCAAATGGATGAATTGATTCACCTCAGTGAATCTACTCTTGGAAAATGGATGGATCTGCATGATGATCTTTGAGGAAATGGGATCAGTGGATTCAAAACCTGGAGGAACGGAACTCAAGAATCTGGAAAAAAAACCAACATGAACTGCACAAAATGGCCTCCTTGTGGTCGTCCAACCAAAACCACTGACTAACAAAAGTTACCTCCTCTTGTCCTTTCTGTCCCCCTCCCATTATCCCCAACCGGTCGAGGCAGACGGCTGCACACTTTGAGTCTGGTTCTGCCAGAGATTTCTTCCTGTTAAAAGGGAGTTTTTTCTCTCCACTGTTGCCACGATTGCTTGCTCATTGTGTGAATTGTTGGGTTTCTCTTCTCTGTAATATTATGAATGATTTAAAAAAAAAAAAAAAAAGGAGTGCAAGTCCGACTGTCACCTCCACGTGGTGCACTCTGGGTAACGCTAACGACGGCGGCAAACGATAAGTTTACAAGGGCATTTGTGAGTTATTTGAAATCTTGATCTTTTTGAGTAAATGTTAATGTGTTTGAATGTTTGTTTGTCGTCGTTGTGACGATAAAGTCAAGTTAATTTTCACTTCATGTGTTTTCATGTGTCCAGAAACGGCAGCAAAATATGGACTGGATTTCACGGACTGGACTTGATGTGGTTTCCCTGTGTGAGTTGACAAACTTGTATTTATTTTATTGCTTTTCTTTTCTCTTTCCTTCCATTCTTTTTCATGTCTTTCAGCCCTTTCTTTTTGCCATTGCTCCTATATTTTTTCTTTTTTTTTCTTTTCCTCCATCCCTACTTTCATCTCCGTGTTCTCTCCTTCTCTAATGTACTGTATTGCTTCCTTTCTTCCTTCCAGTCCCCTTTTATTTAAAATTAAATTAGGTTTTAGTCCAACGAGCAGGGGGCATCACAGCACAGCCACTTCAGCCTCAGTGGGTGAAGCAGAGTTTTTTGTCTTAAGGTTATCAAACTGCTCTAATTTTATTTTATTTTCACTGAAGTTTGAAAAATTGACTGATTGACACGTTAACCTACATTTTATTTTCCATTTATAATTCACAGTATAAGTGTGGTTTAAAGCGAACAGGGCTTATGAAGAATAAGTTATTATTTAAAGCTAACTGTATTTTCTTCTGTGTTTTATTGTGTTGAAGAAAAGAGCCTGTGATTGTTTGACTTTAATTTCTACTTAACCTTTATATGTTTCTTTGATGCCGTTTTGTTTATTTTCTGCTTTGTATTTATTTATTTTTCATCTTGAATCTGCCTTTTGTGTTAAATAAATGAATAACTAACTTATTTGAAGTCTCTCGCTCTTTCACTCACACTCACTCCGCTGAACAAATGTGTGCCACAGTCTGGCCCTCGGTGACTCTGTATGGCCTGAAACCTTCTGTTTTCTCATGTTATTTATGGGCTGGCAGTGACTTAAACACATCGGTGTGTTTGCTAATGACGTTGCTAATTTTCCTCACATTCCAACAATTCAGCAGCTTTGAATACATTTTTTATCTACACGTAATGTCACCGTTGTCCACCGGAGGTCAGTTTATTGCAGTTCTGTTTTGTAATGATTTATTTATGGCCTGGCAGGGTCTGCAACCTAATTTTTTTTCCTCACGAAAGTTACTATTTATTTCAACAATTTAGCAGCTCTAAATCAAAGTTGGCAATTTGGTCAAACTTGTCTGCCAGAGGGCATTTTTAACATGGGTAAGGGTTAGGGTTAGGGTTAGATGCATACATTTCAAGATTTTCTTCACCACCTACAACTTCCTAAACAGCCTTGCCCCTTCTTACCTGACAGACCTCCATCGCCCCATTCACTCACCGAATATCAGTGTCGCTCCACCGACTCAAACACCCTCACCCCCATCATCGGGACCAAATACCGCACAATAGGTGACAGAGCCTTTGCCGCCCCTACCCTCTAGAAGTCCATCCCGCTGGCCATCCGAAATTCTGATTCACTGCCGTCTTTCAAACGTCATCTCAAAAACCATCTCTTCAAGATCACTTACACCTGAAAAAAACATTTTACATCCTTTCTTGTTAATTTCCTATCTACTCTGTACTGCTGTTTTTTCTTTTGTTTTTGTAAAGAGTCTTGGGGTACCGTGAAAAGCGCTATATAAAACCTGTGTTATAGCAATTAATTATCCGTAACACTTTGTGAAAAATTCAAAGGGAAGAAAATTGTCAATATATGCATTTTTATGAACATGACATTCACCTGTAACCCTGTAATTGAAGGGGTTAGGGTTAGGGTAGGGTAGGGGTTAGGGTAGGTGAGGGTTTTGACCCGACCATCCGCAAGGGGTGGAAGGGTCGATGCACGCTCCATCCATCCCCCCTGGCGGGAACCGTCCAGACCCCCACTATCCGCCCTGGAGAGAAGAGGAGTAGTAATACATGCCCATTGTTTACACATCACTCCATCAATCTCCAGTCTCGATCACCTTCGTTCTTAATACGCAGTTGAAAACAAATTAATGTATAAAGTAATTAAAAGACATGGAAACCTGACCGTCACAAGCAGAAAGAAGTGGGGGAGTTGGAATTCAGGCCAGACACGACTCCATAAACGCTCGTCATAAATTCTCGATCGCACGACGTGATGTTCCCGTCTGTAAACTAAATATTCAATGTGGTCAAAAGGCAACTCAAAAGGAAAGCAGCAGAGTATCATGGAGCAGGGTGATTGTGATTTAAATTTTATATTATTGAGGGGCTAATATTGAATCAAAATTGGGGTGGGATGAGTTGGGGAGTGAGTTTAAGGCATAGAGATTAATTAGGGTAAGTTTAGGCATAAGGGTTAAAATGGGTAGGTTTAGAATAAGGGGTTTGGGTTAGAGAATAAGTATTAGAATTAAAAATTAGAGGGTTAGGGTTAGGGTTAGGGCAAGGGTAGGGTTAGGGTTAGGGTTAGGGTAAGGGTTAGGGTTAGGGTTAGGGTAAGGGTAGGTTAAGGGTTTTGACCCGACCATCCCCGAAGGGTGGAAGGGTCGATGCACTCTCCATCCATCCCCCACGGCGGGAACCATCAAGACCCCAACTATCCGCTCCGGAGTTCATTTAGTAAGTGAGTTTGGGTTCCAATTAGGTTTAGATGGGTAGGTTTAGGTTCCAATAGGTTTAGATGGGTAGGTTTAGGTTCCAGTAGGCTTAGGTGGGTAGGTTTAGGCTCCAATTGGTTGTAGGTGGGTAGGTTTAGGCTCCATTAGGTGTAGACGGGTAGGTTTAGGCTTAAGGTGGGTAGGTTTAGGCAATTTATAGGCTTAGTGGGTAGGTTTAGTAAGGTAGATTGGGCTAGGGGACATGACGCGGCCCAGGGCACAAAGCAGGGCTCAGGAGACGCTGTTCAGGGGTGGACTCGGTCAGACTGGGTAAGGGTTAGGGTAAGGGTTAGGGTTAGGGTTAGGGTAAGGGTAAGGGTTAGGGTTAGGGTAAGGGTTAGGGTTAGGGTTAGGGTTAGGGTTAGGGTTAGGGTAAGGGTTAGGGTTAGGGTTAGGGTAAGGGTAAGGGTAAGGGTTAGGGTTAGGGTTAGGGTTAGGGTTAGGGTTAGGGTAAGGGTTAGGGGTTAGGGTTAGGGTTAGGGTAGGGTAGGGTAAGGGTTAGGGTTAGGGTTAGGGTAGGGTAAGGGTAAGGGTTAGGGTTAGGGTAAGGGTTAGGGTTGGGTTAGGGTTAGGGTTAGGGTAAGGGTTAGGGTTAGGGTTAGGGTTAGGGTAAGGGTTAGGGTTAGGGTTAGGGTAAGGGTTAGGGTTAGGGTAAGGGTTAGGGTTAGGGTTAGGGTTAGGGTTAGGGTAAGGGTTAGGGTTAGGGTAAGGGTAAGGGTTAGGGTTAGGGTAAGGGTTAGGGTTAGGGTTAGGGTTAGGGTTAGGGTAAGGGTTAGGGTTAGGGTTAGGGTTAGGGTTAGGGTAAGGGTAAGGGTAAGGGTAGGGTTAGGGTAAGGGTTAGGGTAAGGGTTAGGGTTAGGGTAAGGGTAAGGGTTAGGGTAAGGGTTAGGGTTAGGGTTAGGGTTAGGGTTAGGGTTAGGGTAAGGGTTAGGGTTAGGGTTAGGGTAAGGGTTAGGGTAAGGGTTAGGGTTAGGGTTGGGTTAGGGTAAGGGTAAGGGTTAGGGTAGGGTTAGGGTTAGGGTTAGGGGTAAGGGTTAGGGTTAGGGTAAGGGTAAGGGTTAGGGTTAGGGTAAGGGTTAGGGTTAGGGTTAGGGTTAGGGGTAAGGGTTAGGGTTAGGGTTAGGGTAAGGGTAGGGTAAGGGTAAGGGTAAGGGTAAGGGTTAGGGTTAGGGTTAGGGTTAGGGTAAGGGTAAGGGTTAGGGTAAGGGTTAGGGTAAGGGTTAGGGTAAGGGTTAGGGTTAGGGTTAGGGTAAGGGTAAGGGTTAGGGTTAGGGTTAGGGTTAGGGTTAGGGTTAGGGTTAGGGTTAGGGTTAGGGTTAGGGTAAGGGTTAGGGTAAGGGTAAGGGTTAGGGTTAGGGTAAGGGTTAGGGTTAGGGTTAGGGTTAGGGTTAGGGTTAGGGGTTAGGGTTAGGGTAAGGGTAAGGGTTAGGGTTAGGGGTAAGGGTTAGGGTAGGGTTAGGGTTAGGGTAAGGGTTAGGGTAAGGGTTAGGGTAAGGGGTAAGGGTAGGGTAGGGTAAGGGTAAGGGTTAGGGTTAGGGTTAGGGTTAGGGTTAGGGTTAGGGTTAGGGTTAGGGTTAGGGTAAGGGTTAGGGTAAGGGTAAGGGTAAGGGTTAGGGTTAGGGTAAGGGTTAGGGTTAGGGTTAGGGTAAGGGTAAGGGTTAGGGTTAGGGTAAGGGTTAGGGTAAGGGTTAGGGTAAGGGTTAGGGTTAGGGTTAGGGTTAGGGGTAAGGGTTAGGGTTAGGGTTAGGGTAAGGGTTAGGGGTTAGGGTTAGGGTTAGGGTTAGGGTTAGGGTTAGGGTAAGGGTAAGGGTTAGGGTAAGGGTTAGGGTTAGGGGTTAGGGTTAGGGTTAGGGTTAGGGTAAGGGTTAGGGGTAAGGGTTAGGGTTAGGGTAAGGGTAAGGGTTAGGGTAAGGGTTAGGGTTAGGGTTAGGGTAGGGTTAGGGTAAGGGTAAGGGTAAGGGTTAGGGTAAGGGTAAGGGTAAGGGTTAGGGTAAGGGTTAGGGTTAGGGTAAGGGTAAGGGTTAGGGTTAGGGTTAGGGTAAGGGTTAGGGTTAGGGGTAAGGGTTAGGGTTAGGGTTAGGGTAAGGGTAAGGGTAAGGGTTAGGGTTAGGGTAAGGGTAAGGGTTAGGGTAAGGGTAAGGGTTAGGGTTAGGGTTAGGGTTAGGGTTAGGGTAAGGGTAAGGGTTAGGGTAAGGGGGTAAGGGTAGGGTAGGGTAAGGGTTAGGGTTAGGGTTAGGGTAGGGTAAGGGTTAGGGTTAGGGTAGGGTTAGGGTAGGGTAAGGGTTAGGGTTAGGGTTAGGGTTAGGGTAAGGGTTAGGGTAAGGGTAAGGGTAAGGGTAAGGGTAGGGTTAGGGTAAGGGTTAGGGTTAGGGTTAGGGTAAGGGTTAGGGTAAGAG